>NC_077230.1:364533106-364833106 GCF_027887165.1 Monodelphis domestica
AAACTCTTATTGCTCAGTCTTTGATACAGCTCTGGCTGAGGGTGAGAGAATAATAAATAACAAAGGGGCAGCTAAATACATAATAGTAATTCTAAGGCAGAAGGTAAGGGCTTAAAATAATCCAGAGTAAGAAATAAAAAGGAAGAGAGCAGTTGGAGGAAAGGACTGAGTAGAGAAGGATTTCCTTTTCAGACACGGGGACTGAACTTGTAGCCCCCAGGAAGGATGAGTGACTTAGGTCAAGAGGGGCCCTCAAGGTGGAGAAGGATCCTTGCCTCTGGTGATGACGCCTTCCAGCCGGACAATGTTGGAGTGGTCAAACTGACCCAGAGCACAGGCTGCCGCCAAGAAACGAAGCTTCTGCTTTTCCGAAGCTCCATCACATAGAGTGTGCACAGCCACCAGGAGGCTCCGTCCACCTGGCAGCTTCAGGCAGCCACTGCACATGTCTCCAAACTGACCTGTGGGGGGAAATAGATCAGCCCATCAACCAACCCAATGGGGCAAGAAGAGGAAGGTTCAGGTTCCTCTCTCCCACCCATCCCCCACCTCACTTCATCTCTCCCTCCCCTGTAGGGCAGCTGAGCCCATGACTGGGCAAGCAGCAGGCAACAATCACCATCATGAACATTGTCAGTTTTCCATTTCTTTTTTTTTTAAACCCTCACCTTCCTTCTTGGAGTCAATACTGTGTATTCCAAGGCAGAAGGGTGGTAAGGGCTAGGCGATGGGGGTCAAGTGACTTGCCCAGGGTCACACAGCTAGGAAGTGTCTGATGTCAAATTTGAACCCAGGACCTACTGTCCCTAGGCCTGGCTCTCAATCCACTGATCCATCAAGCTGCCCCCCCCCCCCCAGTTTTCCATTTCTAAAGCAAATGAAGACTTATGAAGTGCTTTCCTCAGGGCAACCCTGGGAAGTCAATAGCAATAAATCTTAGGATGGGATCATAGATCTATAGCTAAAAGGGACCTCAGAAGACATATAGTCTAAACTATGGCTGAATAGGAATTCTTTCTAAAACACCCATATCTTATAGGTGAAAAAAACCTGAGGCTTGTTATTTAGCTATAGAAAGTGTAAGGACACAACTGTGATCTGAGGGCAGGGATATAAATAATTATTATTGCATATTTGACAAGGGTGAAGGCAGAATTTGGGGCATGAAAAGGCAGAGGAAACAGGGGTGTCATTTAGTGTATGTCTTCTGGAGGGAGGAACTGCATCTCAAACACCACAAAGTTTTTATTCTGCCAAATAACTGCCAATGGTTGAAGGAAAGGTGGACTGGAGGATGCAGCCGGGACTGCCAGGTCAAAGAAATGTATCTAAAGTTTCATCTCCATGAGACAAAGCTTATTGCTCTGTCTTAGTTACAGTTCAATCCTCTGTCTAAGGGGAAGGTCATAATTCCAACTAGTTCTCAACGAGTCACCCTAATAGAGGAGACAATCAAAACTATCCCTTCTTTGCAAAAGTGGAAGACTAGAGATGTGGAATAGGGTATGTAATCCCAGACTTGAATGATATGTTCATTAAGTTACTGCTTTTCTCCTACTTAAAAAAAATTTTTTTTGTTATAAGAGCTGCATCTAGGAGGAGATTAGGAAAGAGTATATTAAGAAATAAAGGAGATATAAGAACAAAAAGTATTAATTTAAAATTTTTTGTTGAGTTGAATTCACAATCAGTCATTGAGAGTTGCCTGTTCTGAGACAGATGGACTTGACATCAAGGATGACCCAAATATGTAAGTAGCCTGAGGCCAGGGACAGAGAGATCTACCTTCTTCAAGGGAAGGACTTTGGGTGATCAAGAGTCTGGCTTCGGTCACTTGGCTAGCCTGGAGGAAATGTGTGTGTTTGTGTGTGTGTGTGTGTGTGTGTGTGTGTGTGTGAGAGAGAGAGAGAGAGAGAGGGGGGGGGGAGGGAGTGAGGGAAAGAGAGAAAGAGAGAAAGAGGGAGAGGGAGAGGGAGAGGAAGAGGGGAGAAAGAGAGAGAGAGAGGGAGAGGGAGAAGGAGAGAGAGAGGGAGTGAGGGAAAGAGAGAAAGAGGGAAAGGGAGGGAAGGAGGGAGGGAGGGAAGGAGGGAAAGAGAGAGAGGTAGAGAGAGAGAGAGAGAAAGTGTGTGTATGAGAGAAAAAGACAGAAAAAGATGGGGGATGTGTGTGTGTGTGTGTGTGTGTGTGTGTGTGTGTGTGTGTGTGTATGCTTGTACTGGTCTAGGATGGGGCCAGGGAAGCACTTACCTGTGCCAATGATTTTGTGGACAGAGACATTGGAGCTGTCCAGCTCTTTGGCAAACAGGTGCAACGCCTGCATAGGGTCAGCAGAGTTTTCCAGGTCAATATATGTCCTTCTCGTTGGGACCTTGACTGGTGAGGAGGACAAAAGGCAAAGAGACCCTTAGGAGCAGTTGCTCTCCAGGAAGCAACACAAGGATAGGGGTAGGACCAGAGGAGATGACAGCCTTACATCCAAGCCTAGGAATTAATGCCCTCCCCCAACAAGCTCCTTGTCCTCTGATGGGGACTAGGGAGAGGAAGGTGCTGGTCAGTGAAGGAGGAGAGCCAAGGGTCCCAGACTCACAGTGGAAGTAGAGTTCATCATCATTGCCGCCTCTAAAGCCTTTGCCATATATGCATTGCCTGGGAAACAGAGGGGAGGGGTCTAAGGAGGAGCTGCAACTCCCCCTGACCCCTCTAGAATGGAAATAAAGGAATGTATGCAAAAGATGTTGAGGAGATAGAAAAAGAAAGATTTGGCAATGTGGGTGAGGCAGAGTGAGGAATTGATGATGATACCATGGTTGAGAACCTAGGTGGCTGCAAAGATGGTGGCACATTCAATAGAAATAGGGAACCTTGGAAGAGGGATGGGTTTTGGGTAAAACATAATGAGATTTGAGATCAACGGCCATCTGGCCATCCATCCATGACTATTCCTCTTGTGAAACTTACTCAATCCACTAAAAATGAAAATTTTGGGATTCAAACTCTTTCAAACTTGTCACTGCCCAGAAGCACAGAACCTACCCTCTTGGAGCCAATAAGTGAGCTGAAAGCCAATGGCACCTGTGTAACTATTGCTATGAATGGTCAGGGAGTGGGTAGGTTATAATTGTCCTGAGCACCTGACATTTGGCAAGGAAATGGGAATGTTGGGAGCTTGCACAATTGTAGGAAGCATTTGAGAACTAAGAGTAGAATTTGACTGTTGTATGGAGGTCTGGGTGTAACCATCTTACCACCCTCCCATTGGCCTGTCAACTTATGATTCCCTTAGAAGTCAGGTCAAGACCCTCTAGGGGGAACCACTTTGGAGGCCACAGTCTTAGAATGTAAGATATCCTAGAGGGGAGAAGCCTAAGAACCTAGAACGTGAAAGCTACAATGTTCTAAGAATTTGAAGGGACCTAAGAACAGAAAATGAAAGAACTAGAAGAGATTCAATAAGAGGGAATGTTAGAGCTGGAAGAGACCTTAGAACTCAGAATGTCAGAGTTAGAATGAACCTGAGAACAGAGAATGAAAGAACTAGAAGAGAATATAGAACTAGAAGAGGACACAATATCAGAACCAGAAGGGGACTACAGCTAGGTGGCTTTGAGAGCCAGGTCTAGTTATGGGAGATCATGTGTTCAAATTTGACCTCAGACACTTCCTAGCTGTGTGATCCCAGGCAAGTCACTTAACCCCCATTGGAAGTGGGGACCAGGATATGGACTGGGATAAATATCAAGAGAATCACTGAGAAGGAGCAGGCACAGATGGTTTATAATCTACAATGAAGGAATCTTTCTATCAATGAGATATACAGATCTCATGTGCAGAGGCAAGCTAATGGGAAAAGGAAAGAAACAAACATTTTATTAAGGCACCTACTATGTGCTAGGTGCTAGTATTGTCCATGTTTTATAGGCAGATAGAGGTTAAGTGATTAGCCCGGAGTCACACCGTTAACAAATACCTGAGGTTGCATTTGAACTCAGTTTTTATGTACTCCAGACCCAGGGCTCTATCCACTGCACCACCTATCTGCCTTGGATGAATGAGAAATTTGGATTTTTATTCTGTAGGCAACGAGAAACCACTGCAGGGAAGAGAGAAGAGTAGATGATAGGAAAAACTGATCTAGAGGCAGTCGTGGAATAATGGATAGAGAATCCACCTTGGAATCAGGAAGACCTAGATTCAAGTGTTACCACCTTTTGTGTTGACTGTGAGACCCTAGTCAAGGCACTTCATCTCTCAAGTGCAGTCAGGCAACCATCCAAGACTGAGAGCCAGGTGCCAATAATAATAATAATAATAATAATAACAGGGGGCAGCTGGGTAGCTCAGTGGAGTGAGAGCCAGGACTAGAGATGGGAGGTCCTAGGTTCAAATCTCACCTCAGACACTTCCCAGCTGTGTGACCCTGGGCAAGTCACTTGACCCCCATTGCCTAGCCCTTACCACCCTTCTGCCTTGAAGCCAATACACAGTATTGATTCTAAGATGGAAGGTGAGGGTTTAAAAAAATAATAATAATAACAGCTAATATTTATACAGAGCTTTTGATCCTTATATCAACCTTGAGAGGATATACCCATTTTACAGATATGGAAATTGATGAAGTTGTGACTTCATAGTCAGAGAAAAGATTAAAATTCAAGTTTTCTTGACTCTGAGTTTAGACCCCTGGTCTGCCTTTGGAGAGGAAATTTTCTCATCAGATGTTCCTTACACCAGTTCCAGTGGAAAAAACCAATCCTGGTAGCACTCTGATACAAAATGTATTAAAAAGGATGTGAGTTCTTGGGTGCAAGGCAGTAATAATAAGGATGGCTGGGATACAACTAGGCGGCAGCTGGTGATGGATTGTGTGTGGAGGGAGAGGCTAGGAAGGAGTCTGATGAGTGGATTTTGAGTTTCTGAGCCTGCGTGGACAGGGAGAATGGGGATATCACTAGTAGAAATTGAGAAAGGTCAGTGCTAATGACTTGGGAGTCTTATTTTATACCTGGAGGTCACTTCAGCCCTGGAATCACACCTCATACCTTGTCAGTGTCCTCTAAAAGACCACTGGAGTCCATGAACTCACGCTAGTCAGGACTTTCTATTCTTTCCTCCCCCTCATTGGAAGGTGGAGGGCTTCTCCGGGCCAGCCATAATCTCATTTTCACCTGGATGCATTCTGTTGGTTTGTCCATCACTTCACTGATGTCTTATTACCATCTAGACTATAAGCTCCTTTAAGGCAGGAGCCCTGTCTTATCTAAATTTTATAACTGCCCCAGGATGTAATACACAGACCTGATCTCAAATAGGCACACAATAAATGTTTGACTTGAGAGCTGATTCCATAAAAAAAAAATTCCTGAGGGATATCAAGAAATAAAGAGGGCTAAGGATAGACTCTTAGGCAAGGTCCCATTTGGATGACACGTAACAGAAAGTGAGTCAGAGAAAGAAGCAGAGAAGAGGAGGTTTAGAGGTAAAAAGGTAGCCAGACTACTGGCATTATATCATTTACATAATCAGCACCAGCATGATTGATGCCAAATGCTGTAGGATGAAGGAGGATGAGGACTGAGAAAAGGTCCCTGGATTTAACACTGAGGGTAGCAGAGCAACATTGGGAAAAGCCCTGGGTATGGAGTTGTTAGATCTCATCCTAATTCTTCCTCTTCCTATCTGCTGACTCTGAGTCCCCACTAACTATCGTCCCATTTCTCTTTGATGCTTTGTGGCTAAACTCTTCAAAAAGTCTGTCTACAATAGGAGCCTCCACTTGCTCTCCTTTCATTCACAGAAGAGCAGCAAGGACTTGGCAATGGGGGTTAAATGACTTGCCCAGGATCACACAGCTAGGAAGTGTCTGAGGTAATTTTTGAACCCAGGACCTCCTATTTCCCAGCCTGGTTATCTATTTACTGAGTACTCTTGACCCTATGTCTTCTAAGAGAGTAGTATCAGGAGAATGATGTGGATAGAAGCCAGACTACCAGGGTTTGAAGACAAACCAAATAATGAGGAAGAGGAAGTGAGCACACGTATATTCTTGGAGTCTAGAGGCAAAGGGCCAAAGATGGCAGCCCAAGTTGGTCGTCACAAAGAGGAAGCTATCTCAGAAAGGGAAGCCCAAGCACATTTGTGGGCACAGAAGAAGGAATCTGCTGAGCAGAAAAGGTTAATGGAAGGATAGAGAGACAGTGTGGTGTAGCAGAAAGGTGGATTTAGAAGCTCAGAGACTTGTTATCTGTGTTGCTTCCATTTCCAGAACCTCAATTTTCTTGTCTTTAAGATAAAGTGTTGACCAACAAGGTCCTTTCCTCTTCCAACTTTCTATTTGATTCTCTGACTGATTAGCTGATGGATGGGGAAAAGTCCTACAAGAGGCAGGAGGGGATGGGACCAAGAACACATTTCAGCTCTTTCTGAGACAGGAGAGAAAAGAGGAGAGGAGAGGATAGAGGTTTTGAGGTGGGGATGGGGGTGAACCTGTGAAGACCTCCTGAGTTGGAGAGGGAGAAGATGGGATTGGGAGCTTGTAGAATGAGAGAAAGAGTTCCAGGTACTTAGTAGCGGCTTAATAAATTTCTCAACTTGAGTTGGAAAATCCTTTTCTCTATCTATGTTGGTCTGTCTGGAAGCCTTTGATAAGCAGGGACTTAATCTGTGTCACATTTTCCCCAGCCCCCAGTCTAGCCCCTCAAACACTTCAGGGAATACCTATATAATCACACACACCCCCACCTTCAACTCTCCCTCTTCTCTATCTCCTTCTTTTCTCCTTTTCTATTTCAAATGATTTCCTGAATCTTCCTTGCTGTGAGACTCTCTCTCCACTTGGGGCTGTTTAATCTTGCTCTGATTTGGGAATATTCCCAATTATAGGCCGTTAGGCTGTGGTGTCTAATTGAGGCAGCCTCAGAAATTTACTCTGTTCCCCCCACAATTCTGCTGGGGGACTTGAGCGGGGGAAGCTCAGAATCCGGCCAAGTGGCTTTGAAATTGGCATAATTATCTGCTTCAGAGACTTCCCCAGGCATCAGCATTCGTTCCAGCTGTCCCAGGCTCCCTCAGCCTCCAAAAGGATGCTGTCTTCCCCTTGGGCCTTCCACCCCCTCACGTCCATGCATGTGTGCTGTGCACACACACACACACACACACACACACACACACACACACACACACACACCCCACAGGCACGAGCATGGCAGTGTGCATACACACAGTGGGAAAAGCTGCATCGGGCTCCTTTGAAGTGCTGGCTTTTCTAACAACCCCCAAATCCAAACAGCTTCAGAGAGGAAAGTGGAGCTCCGTGCCTGGGCTGAGGGACTGTCCACCAGGGATACAGCAACCCCAGAAGCTTAGCAATCTAACATCAAAAGCTCAGGGCTTTTGCAGCTTTTTATACCAGGAGTCAGGGAGGGGAGGCAGAATTTCCATTCTCTTGGAGAGAAATGTAGCTGTTTGCTGTTATAAACTGCCTGGATCCTCCCCTCCCCCTGGCCTATTCTTTTCCCTGTCCCCCAACTTCATACACATAGAATGGCCAAGCTGGGAAGGGCTGTGTAAATCCAAGCTCCTCGTTTTTCATATGGGGAAACTGCAGCCCACTGAGAAGTGACCAACTAAAGAGGAAAAACAAAAGCTAAAGCCAAGGCATCCTGCCTGTCAGCCCAGAGCTTCTGGCCCTGCAGAGCCTCCCATCACATTTATTTCCAGGATTAGTTCCAAGGCTTGCCCAAGCACCGGGAGCTCATTTCCCTTGGGGGCCGGTGGCCCTCTGAACCAAATCCTAATCACTATGAGCAGTAGCCCAGGACGTCTGAGTCTACCCTCCCTGCTCCTGCTGAGGCCTGAAGGCTGTTAGCGACTTAAGCAGCCAAATCCCATCCTTCTCAGGCAGTGGAGGGGAGGAAGGGGGAAGGGAAGGATGGAGGGCACATCATATTTAACTACTCGTGGTGAATTATATATCAATGCACATGTAAAGACACAGAATGCCAGCAGGGATCTTGGGCTCTGCCCATACAAAGAACCAGAGAAATGTGCAAGCCAAGAGAGATGATGAGCTCCAACCCTCCCATTTTACAGATAAGAAAACAGAGGCCCAGAGAAAGGAAGCGACGTTCCAGAGGACAAATGAGAAGAGTTCTAGAACTAAAACTTAGAAACTGGAACCCAGATCCAGTGATGTTCCCACATTGCCAAGCATTGCATCTCTGCCTCTGTCTAGGTGAGTGAGTCCATCTCCAGGTGGATGGAAGTCCTTGTTTATGAGTTCCTCTGCAGGCATTACAGGGGAGATGGAGTGAACCTGAGTCCCCGCACCCTCCCGTCCCAGGGACATCAGGCACAAGGAGCCAGGCTAGAAGGAAGCATGTTTTTAGAAGGGTTTCTCCATCACTTACCTCTTCCAAATAGCCAGAAAACTCAAGCCGAAGCCTAGGATAAGGAGGACAGTTACAGCAACGATCACAGCAACGACGGCAGGGTTCTGCTTCCTGGACCCGGAGCCAGCTTTAATGGAAAAGGAGGGATTGGGCAGTGGGTAGGGGGCTGGATGAGGTCCTTAGACCACATTCAGCACTTGGAGCTTTCTGCCTCTCAGAGGAACCTGGGCCCCAACCTGACAGAATCTTCTCCCAGAATCTTCCTTTCATCTCTCTTCTCCCTTGGGGAATCTCCCTCTCCTTTCTTCTGAATGCCCCGATACTTACCCTCCACTAGCGTCTCAACTTCTATGCTAGGGGTGAAGTTTCCAATTTCTGGGGAGAGGGAGGGTGAGGCTGCTCGGATTTGGAAAACATAGAGTGTTGCTGGCTTCAGGTTATTGACTGTGACAGCAGGTGCTCCTGTCCTGACAGTGGCATAGGTCTGCTCCCTCTGACCCTGGGAGAGAGAAGAAGGGAGGAAGGGTAGCCTGATGCCCAGGAGATCTGGCTCCATTGACCAGCAAGATAGCTGTGTGACCCTGGGGCAAATCCCTTGGGCCCCAGTGCCTAGCACTTACCATACATCTATCTTGGAAGATGAGAGAGAGAGAGAGAGAGAGAGAGAGAGAGAGAGAGAGAGAGAGAGAGAGAGAGAGAGAGAGGAAGGAAGGAAGGAAGGAAGGAAGGAAGGAAGGAAGGAAGGAAGGAAGGAAGGAAGGAAGGAAGGAAGGAAGGAAGGAAGGAAGAAAAGTAGAACAGCTAGGTAACTCTTCTGCCTTGGAACCAATGTTTAGTATGAATTCTAAGATGGAAGATAAAGAGAAAATAAGGTTTAAAAAGAAAAGACAAGAAAGAGATGGAGGCTTCTTTGTGGAGTTGGGGGACATAGCCAATGCATTGATTGTTTTTTGCTGAACCGCATTTTTTTCTTCTTTATTTTAAAATCCGTATTAGTAGGCTAAAAGGCTCATTGATTAAAATGGAGGTGGGAATATATTTAGAACTTAATGTATGTAAAAAACAAAGGAATCAATGAATTTTTAAAGAAAAGGAGGAAGAAGATGCTGTTGAAGACATCCTGATAACAAAAAGTGGTGGCAGGGAGGCCACCAGGTAAGGGAAAGTCTACCCACTTCAGGTCTCCACTG
Source organism: Monodelphis domestica (assembly GCF_027887165.1). Lineage (NCBI taxonomy): Eukaryota > Metazoa > Chordata > Mammalia > Didelphimorphia > Didelphidae > Monodelphis > Monodelphis domestica. Next base: position 364,542,684 of record NC_077230.1, read on the forward strand.
CAACAGCAAGTGGAGGAGATGTAGAGCAAAAGTATTGTTATCCCATTTTACAAAAAAAGGAAATAGAGGATTAAAGACAAAACCCCAATTTTCCTTTCCCAGGTCCAAACTCCTCACTCTCACACACATTTAGGCATAATTAATTCCATGCATCCAAGGGCAGACTTTCCTTTCTCCTCTCCATGTGCTGCTGGTAGAAGGTATAGTGACCCCAGATGTAAGGGAACACTATCCAGAGCCCCAGAACAAAAGATTGGCCACCAGAGGCATGATCTTTTTTTCACCCCAAGTAATGCCTTATCATTTCCTGGGGTGAAAGGTGGGGATCTACAAAATCATGAATGTTTTGAAGTCCCAGAGTCAGAAGTATATTCCTCAGTTGTCATTCCTCCCCATGGGACTGTGTATACTATAGGTGCATAAATGTCATTGTTGGTAAAGTTGTCAAAGGTGGGGAGGGCTTAGACTTTTGTCCTGGAGCAACTAAGACAGTGAAGAAATCATGGAGGAGGGAGAAGAGGTCATACTTTAGGACTAGGCTGTGGTATGAGACAGGGAGCTGACCACCTGAGAGAATTGCTTAGGCAACCTGCTGAGGAGATACAACCCACTAGGAATTTTTCAAGCAAAGTGGAGAAGGAAGGCAGTTGCCCCCAAATTCCAGGTGATCCTTGAAACATCACCAAATCAGAAGCTATCTAATCCAACTCTTACCTGAACCCTTCTTCAACATCACCAATAGGAGGCCATCAAGGCTCTAATTAAAGACCTCAAGGGCTGGACAATGGCTCTCTGCCTCTCAAGAAAGCCTATTTCACTTTTGGACAGGTCTGATTGGTAAAAAATGGTTTTCCTTCTACTAAACTGAAATCTGCCTCTCTTTCAACTTCCCTTTATTGTTCCTGGTTCTTCTCCCTGGGAAGAATCTTTCCTCTTCATGCTAGATTTTCAGATTATATGTATATGATTTTTTAAATGGCTTTTGATTTTGTAGCACAGCCATTTCTGGAAATGCCCCATTCCTTCTCTCTACTCCCTAGAACTGAACCCTACTCTGTAACAATAATTTTTAAAAGTAATTCATCCAAAAAAACCTAACTTAATGACAATGTACTCAGCAATCTGCCCTAATAATCTCCTGCCTTTCCACCAAAAGGAGGGAAGCCCTAGATATATTTCAAACCAATTCTCTTGTTCCTCCCATTCTAAAAAGCTTCTCATCACCAAACTATACATTCCCAACCCCTTCAATAGATATCACATGGTCTTTAATCCACTCCTCATAACTAAACAAATATGCATTAGATACAAGACTCCATACTAGGTGCTCAGGACAGAAGATGGAAAAGGATACTTTGTCCTCATGGAGCATCTAATCTTCTAGTTCTCCCCTACCTGCTTCCACCCTCTCTTCATCTATGGAAGCCTGACCACTGAAAGTTAGACTGACCATGAATTTTAAATCTAAGAACAAAAAGAACTGGGACACTCCCCCCACCCTGCTCACCCTGAACCCACCCTAAAGAAGCTATCTCAGGAACAACCAAAAAGGTCTTGGACTTACCTTCTCAAAGTACTGAATTTCATACTCAGTGTTGTTGGCTCCTGGGACCCCTGGGAACCCTGGCTCCTCCCAGGAGAGGGAGACACTCTTGGGTTCCACTCGGTCTGGATGGATCTCAGTCACTCCACTGGATCCTGGAAGTTGAAGAAGGATATGTGATATGAGGGTTCCTGGGGAAGATGGAGGAATGATGAGCAACTTCTAGGGAATGAGTGCATGCTATGTGTGAGCAGCTGAAAGGCTGGCAGCTGTTTAGGGGAGAATGGTGGAGTTAGATGAAACAGGAGGGAGGGTTGAGGGGCCTCATCTGAGAAGACTAAACAGTAGATCAGTCTCAGAATAATCCTTCCCCCTCCAACCCCAACATACCTGCCTCTAGACATGGTGGTGGTACCAATCCCAAACTGCCCTGAGCTTGCTCTATTGGTAGATGAGATCAATTTTTAGCCCAGACTAGGGGTAAGGGCTTAGGGAATAAAAGGGACCAGGGATTAGTGGGGCACTTAACTAAATCAGCATGTTTTCCTCAACACGTATTTACTGACATTTGGAATCTGCACACCTCTGTAAAATCAGTTTCTAGATGGAGACATTCTCAAGACTCAAACAGATCTGTGATCTCATTGATTTAGAACTTCTCTCCAATGATGGAAATCAAAGCCCAACCATTCCTGACTATCCTATGTGACTCTTGTCCATATTTAAAACACTCAGTTAGATTCATGATTTTATCGATTCAAGAGTTTCCTCCAACCACTCAATCATAGCATATCAAGAGACACTCATACATGTCTTGCCTGATATTTGTTTTCAGAATTGTTTAACAGTTATATTGGTTATCATATCTTCCTTGAAATATTGAATGAACTGGATACTGTGAATGAGAGACACCTTGTTGTAAAAGAGCCTGTAAGGTGATGTTTGTGTTCACCTGAGTCAAATGCTTTTTTGTAAGCAAGAGACAATAAGCACAATGGAATCTCATATTTTCTACATCTTTCACTTAATTGTGAGATAACAGTATTGTTCATTGTTGAATATCATTTGTAAAAATCTGCTTGCTCTCTAATAATACCCTCATCAAGGATGTTCTCAGTTTGTATATAGACAACTCATAAAAATTTTTTGTAGAAGGGAGAGTAGGCATTATAGGCAGATAGTTGTTCATATTTTTTCAGTAGTCTTTTTCAGTCAAAAATATCTGAGATTTTCTCCATCTTTTGTATTTTTCTGTCCTTTAAATACCTTGCAAATTGGTTCCTAGATCCCCTCACAATTGTATTAGCTCCAACATGAATCTTGTCTTTATATTTCTAAATCCAGCTAATTTCCTTCCTTCCTTCCTTCCTTCTTCCTCTTTTCCTCCCTTCTTCCCTTTCTCTCTCTCTCTCTCTCTCTCTCTCTCTCTCTCTCTCTCTCTCTCTCTCTCTCTCTCTCTCTCTCTCTCTCTCTCTCTCCCTCCCTCCCTCTGTTTCTGTCTCTCTCCTCTTTCTGTTCTCCAGCTGCTTTTCTTATCGATATATTTTTTGGTGCCATTCAGCTTCCTTTGGAAGCACCTTAGGTACCATGTTGTTAGGTTCCACTATCCTTGATAAAGAAAAGTTTGTTGTAATAATTTTTGTAAATCTTTTCCATTTTTTCTTTTTTGTAGTCCACTTTTTAAAAAAAATCATTGAATGCCCCTGAGATGATTTTGCTTAGTTAGTTACTCATCAAGTTTGCTTTAAACTGGTTTTGCTTGCCACTGCCTCTCTTTGCTTTAAAAGATGGTTCTTTTTATAATCATTTATCATCCTCTTTTGTCAGATTAAAGATGAGTTTATATCTTAACCTGGAATTATCTTTGGCAATTTTCTTCCTCCACCAGGCAAGTAAGTAAAATGTTTTGAAGGTACTTTCTGGACTCTTTTGGAGTCCTTTTAGCAACTAATTTATATTGAAAAATTTAAATGACTAATTTAGGTTAACTTTTGGACACAATTATGATAATTGGTATTCCTATAATTTCTGTTGTCCATTTCCCATTTTTCATAGTTTGTTTAAATAATTAAGTATTAAATCTTCTTGGTTGAATACCATATCCTTTTCTCATTGTTATTTTTTCTTCTTGTTTTCTATGAATGCTGATTTTATCTCTAAGTAGTTGATGATTTAACAGAGTACAAGAAATTTATACCACAATAATTCTCACATCTATAACAAGTCTTTCTGTTTGTTAAAAGTACAGCCAATTTAGTTCTTTATGATTGGGGGGGGGTGTTCACTATACCTAGTATCTACAAATTCTGTTATGGAAAAACTATTCATGATGGAGTCAGGAGGTTTCTGTACAATCTACATGTATGTGGCATTTCTCATTTCTTTCTCCTGGATCATATTTTCCCATATCATTCTTTGCATTATTATCCATTCTCCCTTTTGTACTCATATTGCCATCCACTTGGTTTTTTCTGTATGGATGATCAATACAAGCTCTTTTGAGTGTTTAAGGATGGCTTTTAGGAGTTTCTGCAGTGTTCTGGAACTTGACCCTACTAACACAATGTCATCTACAAATAGCATCTGGAGGACCTCAGTATTCATAGGAACTCCCTTTTTCTCTTGGACTCTGGGCTAGATCTCCTCCATCATGCAAACACTTTTGGTAAACTTATCCTGATCTTTCTATTTCATGATTCATCTTATATTTATAACCAGTCTTAGAACAAGGTTATTTCTCTTGGTGTTTTTTAGTGGATTCTTGAATGATTTTTATATATGAATGGAAGATATCTTGTTAGAAGAGATCTCTTAAGGTGATGTTTTGTTTTAGCAAGTTAAATACTTTTTCACAATCAACAAATACATACAGCATGATTATGTATCCTCCAAATCTTTTGGTCAACTTCAGTGTTAATAAGGTCTGAGACTCCTTTCACCTTTAGTATTTGCCTTTCTTTAGATACATATTATGCCCTCACAATTGTCACATCTAGCACATATCTGGTCTCTTGACACTTGCTCTAACCTAGATATTTTGCCATCTTTTTATAGTCTCACTTCTACCTTTCCAAAAGGCCATCTTGGATATGATGTTAAGAGTTCTGTCTTCCACTATCCTTTATAGTAAAAATTGTTCAGTCATTTTTAGTGGTGTTCAATTCCTATTGGCTCTATTTGACATTTTCTTGACCAAGATATTGGAGTGATTTGCCATTTCCTTCTCCAGCTCATTTGACAGATGAGGAAACTGAGGCAAACAAGGTCAAGTAACTTGCCCAGGGTCACACAGGTAGGAATTGTCTGAGGCCAGATTTCAATTCAGGAAGATGAGTTCTCCTGATTCCAAGCCTGATATTCTACCCATAAACCATCTAGCTATCCTTAGTAAAAAATAGTTTGTTTATAGCTCTTATCCATTTTTCTTCTGTTAGTTGACCTCTTTTTTTTTACCTACAAAGTATCCTTGAAATGATTTTGCTTTGTGTTTTCAAGAAGCAATACCACTTGTAATCATCTATCATTCTTCTTAACATTCATAAATGAGTTTATATTCTATTTATATTTGTCTTGAGCAGTTTAGACAAGAGTTTTCTGACTGAGGTGATTTTCAGGTTCTTATGATTTCCTTTATGAAAACTAATTTAATTCAGTCAAACTAAGTAAAATTATTATCATCACTGTTGATGTCATTTTTGCTGTCTGTTGTCTATTTTTCATAATAACACTATAAAGCACGTAATGTATGTCATCTCATTTGACCTTCACAACAACTCAATGAGGTATTATTATCCCCATTTTACAGATATTTGTAAACTGATATTGACAGAGTGTAAGTGACTTGCTGCTTCTTTAAATGAGGCAGGATTTAATTGTCTCAGTTGAATGCCATCTTTATCCCAGTACTATGATTCTTGTAGTTTTTTTCTTTTTACTAATTCTGATCTTTACAAGTTGGTGATCTGACTGTACACAGACATTTGATTCCTTAATGACACATCAATGAGCAGCCTTTTCCTCTACAAGATATAATTGGCCTCATATTTGGTAAATTTTTTAGGGTGCTCTCCATGTTGTTGTTGTTGTTTTTATTTTAAGCATTGGAGGTACAAAGGCATGATGAGCTTCTGTGGAGTCTCTGTCCTCTCTTCTGGATTCTCCCTGACCCATGTTTTCTAATTTATTTCTCACATCCACAGTGATTCCCACCTTTGTCTGGAAGGTGGCAATCTGATTTAATGTGGGTGTCTTATCAAGGCTTTAAATCATTGGTCTCACCATGTCACTCCCCTACTCAATAAACTCCAGTGGCTCCCTATCACCTCTAGGAACAAATATAAAACTTCTTGGAGGTAGCATATAAAGCCCTTCACAATCTGACCATAACACACTTTTCTGATCTTTTCCCCCATCCCCCCCCCCCCCCTTCACGCACTCTTCAGTTGGTTCAGGTGACCCAGCCTTCTTACTGTTCCTTATATAATAAGGCACTCATTTCCCACTTCTGATACTTTGCACTGGCTGACCCTCCAGAATCCCCAGTTTCTTTCAAGACTCGGCTCAAGTTTTATCTTGTACATGAATTGTTTTCTAACCGGCTTCCCTACCCTGTTTGTGTCCTTCCCAGCAAATCCCCAAGCCTCCATCTTGTACATATTTTGTATATGCCAGTATATATACTCCCACTGACAGAACAGAGATTCGTTAAGGGTGAGAACTGTTTTCCTTTGGACTTTTTGTTCTATGCAAGTTTCTATATATAGATGTGTGGGCAACACCTGAGAGAAAGAAAAAAGAAACTGGGAGAGGGGAGCCTAGCTGTGGGCCAGTGGGATGGAGGAGCGAAGGCGGTGGAGCAGGAGAGCCGGGGATTTCCCTTCCCTGACATACCTCCGGAGCAAAGGCATCCCTGCCTTGAGGCGAGTTTCTGCTCTCTCCCAAAAGGGAGTCTACTGCATGCTTGGGGACTGGGGACAGGGAATTCGGCTGGGTCTGGGAGAAGAGATGGGGCAAGCCTGGGGCCTTACCCGCCAGACCCGTGGGCACTGTGACCTGGGCATAAGTGGTCCCCACAGCGCCCAGGCCGGAGACGCCGTTGAGCGCCGCCACCCGGATGGTGTAGCGGGAGTGCGGGAGCAGGTGGAGCAAGGTGACTGTCCTCTCTCGCAATCCGGTCTGGCGTGGCACAAAACTCACGCTGGGTCCGCAGGGTTCGCAGGTGCCCTCGGCACCCTCGGATCCCTGGCCAAACCCTTGCCCCTGATCCACGCCCGGGTCATCCTCGCCGCAACGCTGGCACAGGACGGTGTAAGTGATGTCCGAGCGGCCGCCAGAGTCCTCCGGGGGATTCCAGCGCAGCAGCAGAGTGGAGCGGCTCAGCCTGTAGACCAGATCCCGGGGGGCAGTCGGAGGACCTGGGTGGGGAGGCAGGGAAGTAAGATCACGTCTGGTCCGCCTCCCTAGCCGGGCAGCGATTTTGGGATGCAGCAGGGAGGCGAGGGACCCCCGGAATCAGGGGGATGTGGGGGTCTAGGGTCTGGAAGAGGCCCTGAGGGGCAGCGGGAGGGGAGGGGCGCGGTTCATGTGGTTCTGGATTGACCATGGAGAGGCCTCCTGGTCTGTAATTGGAGAGGAAATCGGAGAAGCAGAGATTTAGATCTGGAAGAGGCCATAGAGCCCCGTGACCATACTCATTTTATAGATGAAGGAACTAAGCACAGGAAGGGAAATGACTTGCCCGACGTCACATTGATAGGAAACTAAAGAACAAGAATGGAATGCCACCCTGGGCAGTTTCTTTGGGCAGGGGGGTGGGGGTAGGGGTCCTTGTTTTTTCCGCGAACATTTTGAGGGACTGTGGCTCAAGTCTTGTATTCGACACCTCTGCCTGTTTGTACGTTAGAAATGCTAAGGGATTTGAAGATTGGAGCTGAGAAGAAGCCCCGGGAAATGGGATTGGGTCTTGGGGAGTGGCACAAAGGGCCTGAGATTGGAGGGAGGACGGTGTGGCGTCGGAGAAGTTAGGGCCTGGAGGTTGGTGCTCCCTGACCAGATCAGAAGGCATCGCTTCCCCTCCCACCCTCCCCACCCCAGCCCGGAGTGACTCACGGGTGCAGGAGGCCGAGGGTGGGTCCGCTGGGGAGCGGGAGTAGCTGTCCTGGCAGACGCAGAGCGTGGAGGCGTTGGCCAGAGCGCTGCTATGCTCGGGGCACGGGGAACAGAGTGGCCTCCGCGGGGACACCTTATAAAATCCAGGGGGGCAGGCTGTGGAGAGAGGCGACAGTCAAGGGTAGGGAGCTCTGGGAAAGGCAGGCCCAGCCTGGGAGGTGGGTGGGAACAAATCTGGGATAGAGGAGAAATAGGAAAGCTCTCTCTCTCTTGATATGGAAAATCCAAAGATCGCTCCAACCCCTTGCCTTCTCTATGCCTCAGCCACAACCTAAATGGCCCCTGAAACAAGCCTTCTTGTGTGGCTTTGGCAGGGCTCTGGATTAGGGGAGGCTGTAGCCAGATACACGGCCCCCTACAGACTTACTGCTTACATGTAAGTGCCTTTTGCTTCCCACTATAGCTTAGTTATGATATGCTATAAATGACTCGCTGACAGGATTTTAGAGACCTGGGCTCTCTGATCTTCCTCTAAAAGCCGCAGCCAATTTTTCCAGGGCTTCCCGGGCCCCCCCCCCCATACCTTTCCCTCCCCCCCCCCCAGTTCTTTCCCAAATATCTCCAATATAATAGAAAGAACGCTGAAAGAATGAGTTGAAGTCCCAGCTCTCCCACTTGATAATTGCTCCAATTAGGTTAGTCATTCCCTTTGTGATCCTCAGTTTCTTTGTCTGAAAAATGGGTGTAGTCATACTTTCACTGGTTGACATGCAGTTATTAATAATATCAAATGAGGTAATATGTGTGAAGAGCTTAATGTTGTAGAAATGTGAGCTGGTGTTACTAGCTTAATGTAGGGAGAGGTAACAAAGCAAGAAAGCTGTTGCTGCAATGAAAGAGAGATAAATCAGACCATAGGAAGAACTGTTTTCCTGTCAAAGACCTAAGATCTGGTGAACAGAAATAAATAAGAACTTTCCTGTTCTTGGAACCTCTTACTAAGTAGCAGAAATCTTGGGCTGACTGAGAGCTGATCTGATTGGGAGAAGAGATCATCTTATCCTAGAGGCAAGGGACTGGGCAGGATGATCTTAGAACCACCTCATCACAGAGGGGTCCCTGGTCTCTACTTTCAAGACTGAGCACAGAAAATTATTGTAGAAGAGCTGCCAAGTTCTCAACCTTGGATGAATGGTAGGCAAAATCTAGGGCTGGAAATGAGGAGACCTGCTCTCCTCATTCTCTGTCCTGGGCCCTCTTCTCTTCTTCTTCCACACTTTTCCACTTGATGATCTCATGAGCTGCCATGGTTTCAATCATCTTTATGCAGATGACTCCTAGATCTACTTGTAGAACCTCAACCTCTCTCCTAACACCCACTCTTGTATCTCCAGCTGCCTTTTAGACATTTCTAATTGAGTTTCCTGTAGACATCTTAAACTCAATATGTCCAAAACTTAAATCTTCTCCCACCCCAACCTTCCACTCTTCCTAAATTCCCTATTACTGATGAGGGCACCACTATCCCCCCTGTCATTCTCCCTCAAGAGTTCTTTCCCATACAGATCCAGCCTAGTAGAAAAATGCTTTCAACTTTCAACATCCTTTATTCTTCTGTCTCTTACCCCTTCCGCATATCTAATCAGTGGTCAAGTCCTGCTCCTTCTACTATATATATACACACACACACACACACACACACACACATATATATATATAGATGTGTGTGTGTGTGTATGTATGTATACATATAATATAATGCAATGTGACTATATATTATTCTATATTACATATTAAAATTATGTATAATATAATACAGAATTATCTCTTACACATAATAGTGTCATATAACTATATGTAATTCTATATTATATAATACTATATTATATTGCATATACAAATTATGTCATATAATACAATATTATATCATGCATAATACTGTTATATAACATAATATATACATATGTAATATAATAGAGTTATACATATATGTACAATATTTCCCCTTTTCTCCTTTAACACTGCAACCACACTGGTGTAAGCCCCCCCATCACTATTTCAGTAGCTGACTGGTTAGGTTTCTTGCCTTAAGTCTCTTCCCACTCTAATCTAGTTTTCATTTAGCTTATCAAAGTGCAAAATCTGACTATATTATCCTTGCCCCATTCAATAAAATCTGGTTTTATTTATTATTCCTTATTACTTCTAGGATTGAATAATAAATCCTCTGCTAGATTTTCAATGCCCTTCACAGCCTGACCCCTTCCTACCTTACCATTTTCTTCATACCTTACTTCCCTCCAAGTAGTCCGCAATCCGGTTACACTCAGTTTCTTGACATTTCTTGAACAAGACTCGACTCTGAACATTTTCACTATCTGTCCCCCAGATCTAGATAAATCCAAACACTTGTGCTACCTTTATAGTTTCCTAATAAACAAATACTATAATATTGATTATCATCGTTTTCTGTTTTTGTTTCTTATTCTGCAAAATTGACTCTGAGCTTCATGAGGACAGAGATATATGCTTTGGCCATTCATAATAAATATGTTTGAGTATAATTCAATGAACTAAGAGATTGGGACTAATTGGCAAAGCCTAGTGAGTTGCCTTTCATATAGAAGCAACACGAAGCTTTACAAGCACAACAGCCTCTCTCATTTAGCAGTGAGAGGCTTTATAGATGCAAATCTCTCCACCTCACCAGTCTATGACTTGCTAAAGTGATTCTTAAACCTTTTTCACATTATGGATATGTGTGGCTGTAGTGAAGTCTATAAACCCCTTTTCAGAATAATATTTTAAATACACAATATAAAATACACAAGATTACAAAGGAAACCGAAGATGAGTGAAAATAAAAATGTGATATTTTTCCCATCCAAGTTAATAAACTCCCTGAAATCTATAATAAAATCCTTGATTTAGTAGATAAATTCTAGGAAGTTATCTTTCACATAGTAATGAGAGGATTGATAAGCATAATTCTCCCCTTTATTTATCTATGAAAACTTCATAAGTACAAACCCTTCATCCTATCCATCTATGACTTAGTGGATAAATCTTAGAGTTTCTTCTCATTTAGCAGTAAGAAACTTTACAAGTAGGAGTCTTTGCCATTATAGATTGTTCCTAGGTCTGGACTGAAAAGGGGAAAGATAAGGGAATGTTTGAGGGATACTCCCCCAAGAGTTATCCATAGAACAAGGCTTGTTTTCCTGAAGACAAATGTTTTTGTTCTAAGAAGGGTATATCTTCTATGGCCCTGTTTGACTCAGAGCTAAGTCTTGGGCTCCAATATTTAGTGTTTCTGTGATCCTGGGAAAGTAGTTTAAGCTTTCTGAAAGTCAGTTTCCTTAACAAAATAATACGAATGATAACACTGGCACTACCTGTTTCTTAGGATTTGGGGGAGGAATAAAATTGTAAAGCTTAGAGAGGTTATAATTCATTAAAGTGCCTTCAATAAGCCCCTAATTTCCAGACCTCATGTCCCAAGGTTTGGATCCAAAGATAGAGAATAAAAATACTGCAGAAGTCTTAAAACCAGCTCTGTCCTCAGTCTATTCCTTGCCCTAGTTGGGGACATTCAAAGACTTGGGGCCCCTTTCAGTTTCCAAATACAACTTCAAACAAAAAAAGATAGAAAAAAGAAAAGGGTGAAGACCCTTTCAAAGAACAAATGAAACCAGACATTGAGAGGAACTAGCCAGGAAAGTGGAAGATCAAGACAAAGGCCTTGACTCTCAGAAAATATCATCATGTCAGTGTTACTGAAAGCCAGGACACTGGCCATGCCTCCTCTAGAAACCAGATGGGGATGAGGCTGAGACAGGGAAAGGGAGCCTGAGTTCTGGGGTCTAGAGCCAACATAACTTGTGACACTATTTCCAAAGCCTGATTAAAAAGTATATGACAAGGATATTTAGGTGACTCAGTGGATTGAGAGCCAGGTCTGGAGATGGAAGGTCCTAGGTTCCAATCTAGCCTCAGACACTTTCTAGCTGGGTGACCCTAGGAAATCCATCCCTTCATACTTGGCATAAGTACCTAAAACCATCAGCAAATATTATATTTAACAGGGATAAGTTGGAAATCTTTCCTATAAAATCAGGAGTGAATCAAGGATATCTATTCTTACCAATATTGTTTAATAATGTGTTAGAAATGCTAGCAATAGGAATAAGAGAAGGAAAAGAAATTGAAAGAATCAGAGTGGGCAAAGAAGTAATAAGATATTTCTTTTCATAGATGATATGATGATATATATGGAAAATCCTAGAGATTCATCTAAAAATTGAGTTGCAGTTATCAATAATTTTAGTAAAGTAGCAGGATATAAAATAAACCTCCCAAAATCAATAGCATTTCTATATATTACCAACAACATCCTGCAAGAAGAAATAGTAAAAGAGAACCTATTTAAAATAACCATGAATATAATAAAATACCTAGGAGTATACCTGCCAAAACTCAGGATCTACAAGAACATAATTACAAAACACTTTTTATACAAATAAAGTTAGATTAAACTAATTGAAGAAATATTCATTGTTCATGGGTGGACAGAGCCAATATAATTTTGTAATATAGTTTCCTGGTTTTGTTTTGGCAGGTATATCTCTAGACATTTTATATTGTCTAGAGTTATTTTGAATAGAATTTCCTTTTCTATCTCTTGCTGTTGAAATTTATTGATGGCAAATAGAAATACTGAGAATTTATATGGGTTTATTTTGTATCCTATGACTTTGCTGAAGTTGATAATTACTTTATTTTTTTTATAATTATTGCTATTAGTTTTTTGCTTCATTTTTTAAGGTTCTCTAAGTATACCATCATATTGTCTTCAAAGAGTGATAACCATTTCTTAATTGCCTGTTCTAATTCCTTCAATTCCTTTTTCTGCTCTTATTGCAGTAGTGAGCATTTCTAGTACAATATTAAATAATAGTGGTGATAATGGGCATTCTTGCTTTACTCTTGATCTTATTGAGAAGGGTCTTAGTTTGTCTCCATTATACATAATGCTTGCTGATGAGGCAATATAATTAAAATTACAATCTTACCTAACCTAATCTACTTATTCAATGCCATCCCAATTAAATCACCAAAACTTATTTTATTGAACTAGAAAAAATAGTAACAAAATTCATTTGGAAAAACAAAAGGCCAAGTATATCAAAGGAGTAAGGGGGGCGGGGAGTAAAGGAAGGAGATCTAGCCTTATCAGACTTTAAACTGTATTTTAAAGCAGCAATTTTTAAAACTAACTGGTACTGGCTAAGAAATAGAAAAGTAGGTCAATGGAACAAAACAAACACAATAAACAGTTGTAAAAGATTATAAGTAATCTTATGCTTGACAAAAGTAAAGATCCAAACTTTTGAGATCAGAATTCACCATCTGGTAAAAAATTGTTATGAAAACCATAGAACAGTCTGGTAGAAAATAGATAAAGAACATTATTTATACCATTTACTAAGATAAGCTCAAAAAGAATACATAACCTAGAGATAAAGGGAGATATAAACAGATTAGAACAAGGAATATATTAACTATGAGAATATTGAATAGGAGAAGAATTTGCAAATAAACAAGAAATAGAAAGCATTGTGAGATGTAAAATGAATCATTTTAAATACACTACATTTTAAAAGTTTTATACAAATAAAAGGTATGTTGCTAAGACTAGAAGAAAAACAATAAATTGGATGACATTTTTATAGGCATTTTCTCAGACTGGTCTCATAACTAAAATATGTAGAAAACTTTGTTAAATTTATAAGAATATGAGCCATTCCCCAACTGATAAATGGTCAAAAAGACATAAGCAAACAGTTTTTAAGTGAAGAAATAAAAAGCTACATATAGGCATATGAAAAAATGTTCTAAATCATTACCAATTAGAGAAATGCAAATCAAAACAACTTTGAGATACCTCATACCTATCATATTGGTTAAAATGACAACAGAGCAAAATGATAAAATTTGAAGAGGATGTGGGAAAATGGGGACACTAATACACTGTGGAATTGTGAACTTATCCAAGCATTTTGAAGAATAATTTGGAATTATGCCTGAAGTTATAAAACTGTGTATACCTTTTGACCCATTGTTATGGGTCAAATAACCTTATGGGTCATAAAAATGGGTCATAACCTTATGACCAATTATTAAGTTTATTTTCTAAGCTGATTAGGGAAAAAGGAAAAGAACCTATATGTTCTAAAATATTTACAGCAGTTTTCTCTGTGATGACAAAGAACTGGAAGTTAAGGAGAATGCCCATCGATTGAAGAATAACTAAATAAGTTATTGCATATGAATGTGATGGAATACTCCAGTATTATAAAGAAATGATGAACAGGTTAATTTTATTTCTTAAGTTGCCATTTATTTTTATTTTAATATGTAACATAATATAATATAATACATTATTTGTTATAAATATGTAATAGATTATAATAAATATGTTTATCCAAGAGAAAGAAATTCTCACATTCACTATGTTCAAAAATCTGTCTCATATGATAAGTTTAATTTTTTTAAAGCACAGAAAAGGGCAGTCAAGTGGCTCAGTGGATAGAGAATTGGGTCTGGAGATGGGAAATCCTGGATTCAAATTTGATCTCAGATACTTCCTAGCCATGTAACCCTGGGCAAGTCACTCAACCCCAATTGCCTAGCCCTTACTGTTCTTCTTAGAATCAATTCTTAGTAATGATTCTAACAAAGAAGGTAAGAGTTTAAAAAAAAACATGGAATGACCTCATGAAATTATGAAGAGTAAAATTTGCAGAACCAAGAAAAATTTTATATATAGCAATAGAAATATTGTTTGAAAAATGAATTGTGTAGGTCTACCTCCAAAGAAAGAACTGATAAACAGAAACAAGTAAGACATGGTTTTATATATCATATATCTTTTTGTCAAATGATACCTTCTCTAAAGCAGTGAGAGAAGGGAATTTTAACAACCAAATAAATATAAAATTTTAAAAATAAAAACATTATTCTGAGACCACAGATGTAGAGTACAAAAAAGATTAAGACCTCTTATAATAGAGAAAATTCTTGCCTTTGGGGAGGGGTTAACCTGAATCATCAGTTCTCAAATTTGTTGGTCTCAGGAGCCTGTTATATTTTTTAAATTATCAAGGATGTCAAGGAACTTTTGATTATTTGGGTTATGTCTATTAATATTTACTGTAGTAGAAATTAAAATGATCAAATTTTACAATTTTACAATTTACAAATTTTACAATTACTTATTGATTCGTTTAAATAACAATAATAGGCTTGTTACATTAAAAGGAACAACATATTTTTATGACAGAAACATTTTCCAAAACAAAAAATAGTGGAAAAGTCATTGTTTTACATATTTTTGCAAATTGCTTTAATGTATGTCTTAATAGAAGGCAACTAGGTTCTGCTTTTGCATCCAGTCTGCCGTGATATATTATTTTGGTTGAAGTATATGAAAAACTTCAGTTTCTTATGTATATGTGTATTGGGAAAGGGAGGAGAATTTTAATAAGCTAATAGCATCTTAATGTTATTATGGGGAAAAGTGTTGATTTCTTAGATTCCATGAAAGGGTTTCAGGACTCCTTGGGCCACACTTTGAGAACCCTTGACTTAGATGAACTCTGAGATCTTTTCTAATTCTATGATAATTCAAACTGTGAATTCAACAATTCAATCTAATAAGAATTTATTAATCACTATGTGTTGGTCACTCGCTAGAGATACTCAGGGATACAATATCAAACACAGGACAATCCTTGACCTCAAGACTCTAAAACTCAGGGGTAGTTAGATGGTTCAATGGATAGAGAGTCAGGCCTAGAGATGGGAGGTCCTGAGTTCAAATTTGACCACAGACACTTCCTAGCTATGTGGTCATGGGCAAGTCACTTAGTCCCAGTTGTCTAGTCCTTACTATTCTGTCTTGGAACCAATACTTATGTATTCTAAGACAGAAGGTAAGAGATTAAAAACAACAACAATGACAATCGAAAGCTCAAAGAATACATACAATCCCTGCCGGTACTGGGAAGTTATTTTCTAATATTCACTCTTGTGTCTGGCAAGACTTATCTGTCTTGGTTCTCATACTCAGGAGAGTTGGTCTAGTATCTGAGAACAGACCAGGGAAAACCCCAAACCATTGGGATTCTAGGAAGGAAGGTGGCTCCATCGCTAATCATTACCCACTGTCACTGCCTATCATCTGTCACTAACCATCACTCACTAATGACCATCATCTAGGATTACCATAATTCTGTCAGTCAGCAGCTAATAGTTTGGATAAAACGTTATATTTGTAGTCAGGAAGACTTGAATTCAAATCTGGCCACACACTTGCTAGCTATCTGATCCTGGGAAAATCACTAAACCTCCATTTGTTTTAGTTCCTTATCTGCACAATTAGGACAACAATAGCATCTTCCTCTGAGAGTTGCTGTGTGGATCAAGTGAGGTGATATTTGTAAAGCACCATAAATATTCTAATTGGCTATTTATAAGCATATATTAAGCACTTATTATATGCCAAGCACTGTGCTAAGAAATAAAGATAAAAAGAAAGACAAAATTGCTATTACTTATCATCCTTGTACTTGTAACCATCGTTGACCATCACTGAACATCGCCCACCACTACCCATCATTCCCTACCATCACCAACAACTTCTCATCATTGCTCTCACCATTGGTGGTCATTGCTAGCCATATCACCCATCACCCACTATCACTGACCATTATTCACCATCATTGTTATTACCATGATCATCTGGTATTATTGTCCATTGCTCCTCATCACTATCCATTGCCCACCATTCCTGCAGGCATCAGTGATCCTTGCTATCCATCACTATCCCACTACAACTCTGTTAGGAGGCTTAGGAAACAAGCATCTTTTGGAAGCAAAACATACTCTATTTCATCCACCCTACCCCACCCTCACCTAGAGCCCCATGAAAGCCTACTTCTTTATTTCCTTTAACCTTTATTGGCATAGTTGGGCCAGACATTTCCTTGCCACAAGGTCTAGACTCTCTTATGAGGTTTAGGAAGTCTGAGTGGGCTCAGGGATAGGTAACATTAGGGCACATCTAAGAGCTGTCCTCCTTTCCCAGTGCTAGTCCCCTAGAGTGGCCACTATCTTAAGACTTCCTTCATTTGTAGCCTAGAATTTGGAGGAGAAAGTCCTCTCTTTTTTCCTTTTTGAACAGACAGTCTGGGCCCTCAAGAGAGAACAGCTAATGGCCTGATTCCTTCTGAAGAGTGGGGAAGGAATTTAATTATGTTCATAAGTAACATCTGATATTTTCCCTTCAAGAATGTGCATTATTTAAAATCTATGACAGTAGAAATTAGAGGTTGGGGGCTAAAGCCAGAGACTGTGGCTAGAGAGAGAGAGAGAATCAGGGTCAAACTCCCAGCCAGAGTTAAAATCAGAAGTGAGATGTGGCAGACAGAAAAGCTGATATGGTAGTCTCCTTCACTACTTGTTGAAGGCCATGAGTTATCACTATGACAAGCCCCTCCACCAGAATAGATCAAAGCTCTATCTTTACCTTAATAAATAATTCTAAAAGTGGATGTAGCATTAAAAAAAAGAAAAAGGTGTCATCCATGCTAGCTAATTCTACCCTCCCTGTAGAGGGAGTCTCTCCACACTGAGACTGGGTAGTTCTTGGACAATAGACAGACTAAAAATCTTCCTAGCTCAACCAAAACTGACAGGGCTTTGGAATCTTGAGCAAGCCCCTTCCACTCCATATTTGAAAAATAGAGTATTAGATAAAATGATCCCTAAAGTACATTTGATCTCTAAATCAATGATTGATCCCTAAAGTACATTTGATCTCTAAATCAATTAGTTGATCGATGGAAGAATGACGATCTAATATTTTGGGGGTTACCAGATCTTCATAGCTTTCTTCTGGGCAGACCAAAAGGGTCAGAAAATTTGAGTCTCTGTCCCTTCCCCAGCCCTCCCTCAATTTGTCCCTCCTTCCCTGGGTTGGTCTTTGTCCTTATAGTCAACAGTCCCCTCCAGCTTACAGGACTCTAGGCTGAATACTTAACCCACGCAAGCCTTGCATACAATGAGACCTAAAGTCCCTCAAAACCTGAGACTTAGGATAGAGGCAGGAATGCAGAAGAAACAAATGATGATGTGGAGGGTGAATACTGATGTGGTGGCAGGACAGAGAGCTGAGGAACCAGTCTTAGGATGTAGCCTCTGAACTTCAGAGGGAGCTGGAGAGAGGGAACTCAATCAATTTAATAAAAATTGATTTATCAACTCTTGTGGCCAATGCATTGTATTGGACATGGAGAAAGGGATACAAAGATAAATAAAATACAATTCCTGCCCCCATGGAACTCACAGTCTAGCAGGGGTATGATGTCTACACAGAGAGCTGCATGATCAAATACACATTAAAACATGCCCAGTACATCAAAGAAATGCAAAATGCTCTGCCATGACTGAAAGGGAAAGTAATTATTGAGTGAAGGAATCGAGGGAGATTTCTGGGATGAAATTGTACTTGAGAAAGGCTTTGAAGTAGGATGGCAACAGGCAGAGCTAATGTTAGGGGAGGGGAGGATATGGGAGAAGACTTAGGTAGGGAAAGTTGTGAGCAAAGGCACATAGATGGAAAAGAATGAGATGTGTGCAATAATTTACTCTTGCTGGAGTGAACCTTCCATGCTGGGGAATAGTGGAAGATAAACCTAGAAGGGTTGTGTGACACCAGATGGCAGAGTACCAGACTAAGGGCACTGTAGGAAGCCAATGAAGGCTCTTGAACAGTGTCATGATCAAAGCAACGTCTAGGCTATGATATTCCTTGTGCACACCTTTGACCTGAATTCCTTATTGTCATACCAAGGGCCATATACAGGTTGGGCTTTCCCCAGGGGAAATGGGACATTATCCTGGACCTTGGGAGGACAATGGGGGAAACATCAATATTTATTGGGTTGGTTTTTTTCCTGAAGTGGAGAGGGAAGAAACAACAGTCATCTAAACCTCTAGACATTCTACCAAGATCCCTACTATCATGGGAATGGGAATGGGTCTGCAGCAGGCTCCCACTATGGGAAATTAAATCTTATTACCATCCTGCTCCGACTGTACCCTCACAAATATTTCACATTCAGGGGTGCCTATGTAGCACAGTGGATAGAGGGCCACACTTAAGAGTCAGAAAGACCTGGGTTCAGATCTAGACTCTGATACTTTCTGGTTTGTGACTCTGGGCAAGTCACTTAACCCCAACTGCCTAGCTGGTGCTGCTCTTCTGTCTTAGTATCGATTGATTCTAAGACAGAAGATAATTTTAAAATACATTTTTAAAAATGTCACATTCAGCTGCTCAATAGGACTCCTGTCTAGTATAGACCAAGCAACTTTCACCTCCACTTTATTAAAGCCCTACCTCATCCCTCTGAGTTAATGGATGGAATAGAACACTAGATACATAGTCCGAGGGCCTGGGTTTAAGCTTCAGTTCAATTGCTGACTAGCTCTTTGACCTTGGGCAAGTCACTCAACTACTCGCTCACCCTTCTAATCTGTAAAATGGGGAACTTAAGGCTTCCCCCTCCCCACTTCACTAGGCTGTTGTGCCTTGAATAAAGCTATGTAAGTCTAAATTATTATTATCGCCACTGCAATGCCCTGGTTAGTTTGAATCCTGGGTAGCAGTCCCTCCTCCTCTGAGCTTTGGTTTCTTCATCTGTCACATTGGAACCATAAGCCCTTTTTTCCTCTCGCCTTGAATGAGGTCGTGCCTACCTACCAAGGAGAACGTCCACTTACCTTCACAGGACTCCTCGCGCTCCTGGAAGCCAGCGCTGCAGCTGCACCTGCCCACAGGCACGAGCCACTCCCCATCGGCACTGCAGTGCATTCGAGGGGGAGGGCGGCCGGGCTCCCCCTCCGAGTGGGCCACACACGTGCCAGTGACCTCCACCAGCGAGGAGAAGGCAGCCTCGGCCACGGTGTCTGGGAAGGCTGCCAGGTTCTGCACCGTGGCCAGGCACTGCTTGTAATAGACTCGCACCGAGACCAGGGCCACGCAGGCACCCACATCTTGGAAGGCCAGGTGGAAGCCGTCCCTGCTCAGGGGCCCGATCTCCCTCACCTCCACGTTGAGCTTCATCTTGCGCTCGCCCAGATCCCCCTGCGTGAAGCTCTCGTCTGCTGCGATGGTGGCCACCTTGCGCTGGCGGCTCTCCAGCAAGGTTCCTCCTAGAGCAGCCCCAGCCTTTCCTTCCCCTTCGACGCCTGCCCCAGCCTCTGCCTCGGCCTCCGTGTAGTACAGGTTGAAGGTCTCCTTGCAAGATCCGGCCACCCCTGGGATGCTGCTACAATCCCGAAGGGTGAACTTGAGCTCGATGAAAATCCTCTGCCCGCCGCGCCGCCCAATCCAACCTGTCTGCAGCCAGTTGTTCTGGTTGGGTTCCAGCACGTTACACACCTGGTAGGTTCGGATTGGTCGGTCGTTCTCATCCACTCCACTGATTTCCTCCCACTGCAGAAAGGGGCAGGGGGAGAGGGGCAGATCAGTATGCAGCAAGAGAAGTAGGCTCCTGTTTTGCACAGAGTGGTGTGCACTGTGCCAAAGACAGAGCCCTATATTGGTAGCTAGAATATCTGGGTTCCAATTCAGACTCCCTACTTACTAGTTGTATAGTCTTGGGCAAATGGCTTAACTTCTCTGAGCCTCAGTTTCCTCATCTCTAAAATGGAGACAATAGGTAGCATTTATAGAGTGCCTACTTAGTGCCACTCCGCTGTGCTGTGTTTTATGCACTTTATTTCATATGTTCCTTCTAGAAACCTCAAGAGTTAGGTATTATTATTATCCCCATTTTTCAGTTGAGGAAAGTGAGGCAGAGGTTAAGAAACTTGTCCAAGATCACACAAGTAAGTAGTTGATACTAGATTTGAATTCAAACTTCCTAGAGGGTCTCTAAGGTTCCTGCCAGCTCAAACATTCTACGATTTTATGCATCTAGCCTTGATCTCTACCTTTGACATACAGTGTAACCTTGAGCAGATCCATTCCTCTTTGTTTCTATTGTGTAAAATGAAGGCCTTTGGCAGATTGTTAAGATTTCTTCAAATTTTGAACCCTATGAACCTCTAATAAACTTTCCCTCTCTCAGATCACCTATAAAATTAAGGGATTGGTTTAGGCTAGACTGAGGGCTTGCCAACCTAAATTCTCTGTCCTTGGATGATCAAACACTCTAGTGCCTTTGCAGCTTTCTTTTAGAAGATAGTCAGTCCCCTGCCATAGTGTTCCTGAGCTCAGGCCTTTGTTCAATCTAGTCCTCTCTTCAACCAGTATAACTACATACTGCTCCATCCAATAAAATGCTCCATCAACTAGAGGCAACAAGGTAGGTTTCTTTCCTCCTCACACACACACAAAAATAAATTCTCTTAACCCTTGTATCATTACTTCTTGGCAAAATTATAGCCCTAGTCCTGAGAAAGGGCTTGAGCCCAAGTCTTTCCAGACAAGTATATACAATCTGTGATATCTTCAGCATAGGGAACTCCTGCTGTGTAAACTATCTCCACCAAACCAATCTATGACTATTAAATAAGTCCTAAGGAATTTTCTGAGATTCATAGTGGCTAGTGGTCTATCATTTCCTTCTCCAGCTCATTTTACAGATGAGGAAACTGAGGCAAACAGGGTTAAGAGACTTGCCCAGGGTCACACAGCTAGAAAGTGTCTGAGGCCAAATTTGAATTCAGGAAGATGAGTCTTCCTGACTCCAGGCTCAGTGACCTCACTATACCACCTAACTTACTAAAGTAGAGGAAGTCATTTAACCTCTCTCTGCAGTTCCTTCATCTGTAAAATGGATGAAAGTGATCATAGCTTTTACCTTACAGTGTTGTTACGGGAGATTAAAAAGAGACACCGTATCTAAAATGCTTAGAAAATCTTAAAAGCAACATGCAAAAGCTATGATTGAGTGGCTTCTCCAGAGTCTCAGACATAGTAAGTTTCAGAGGTAGGGTTTGACTCCACTGTCCCCTGATTCCAAGTGTGTAGCCCTACTTCATTCAAAGGACTGTTATGAGCAACAAATAGGAAAATGAATGACTGCTGTGCACTATTTTATTATTACTATTGACAGAGGCAATGTGTCATAGTGAATAGAGTGCTGGGATGAAATTCAGTCTTTGACACTTGGTGGGTCTGTAACCCTGGGAGTTCTCCTGGATGACAGTTACTAGATCTAATATAAATAAAATGTACCTTGCCAGAGGTAACAGTGTTGGACAGTAGATACAGCAGATCTTCTCTAAAATTTTGTTGGTTGATTGAGGCTGCATAATGGGAAGGACATTGACTCAATCAGCATGCTTACTGAGGGTTTGTTTTGTATGGGGCACTGTCTAGTGCACAGGCACCAATGCCTGTGGAGAAACCAGGTTTTATAGGGTCAGAGCATACTAGACCCAGAGTCAGGAAGATTCATCTTCCTGAATTCAAATCTGGACTCAGAAACTTACTAATGCTATAACTGGGAGCAAATCACTTAACCCCATGTTTGCCTCAGTTTCCTCATCTGTAAAATAACCTGCAAATTATTCCAGTATCTTTGTCAGGGGAATGCCACATGAGGTCACAAAGAGTCAGAAAAAAATGAAATGATTAAACAAAAAAATCTTGCAGAGACCTTAGCCATCATGTAATTAATTCCCTCATTTTACACTTAAGAAAAGCAAGGCCCAGAGAGGGGGAGTGGCTTGTCCAAGATCTCTCCTGTAGTACATGTCCAAGCCCAGATTCTAAGCCTGATCTTCTGATTTCAAAATTGTTACCCTTTCCACTACTAAGTGATGTCCAGTAGTGAAAATAATCTATAAAATCTAACCAAGTTGAGATGTTGATGATTTCTGTTGCTTTAGGTAGGGAATAATAAAAAGGATCATCCAATAGTCATTTCTCTTTGTCTTTGATAAACATTGTGAGGACTCTCACTTTGTATTTACGTATATAAAGATTTTTCATTCATCTTCACATTAAATAATTCTACATCATAGACATATAGGAGAAGATAGTTTATCCTGATGAAGTATGTTGGGTGCGGATGAAGTGATGGTGTGGGAGCATTGTACTAAACATTTGCTATGACTAATTATCTTACAAATGGGGAAACTGAGGTAAAATGGAGCAGCTTTATTCATATTCAGACTACACCTCCCAACAGTTGGATACAGGTACCAGGTGTCAATGACTCTCCTACTTGGGTCCTTAATCTAACCTGGTCCTTTGGTAATCTACAGTCTTCTTAAGACACTGGCAGATAATCAGACATCTGTAGAGCAGGTGGCTGAGACCAGCAGCTTCCTGGTGGCCAAACTCTGCACCTGAGCTGCAGTGACAGCAGCTGCATTGCAGTACAGTTCTCACACCAATTGGGCCCTGGAAGCTCAGAACTCTTGAGCCCAGGATCTTGATGTCTAGAATTCTAGGACCCAGAACATAGAGGCTGGATAGACTGTGCTTCTTAAAGAGGGAGAAAAGAGGAATAAAGCAAGACAGATATGGTCAGCCACTCCTGGAGACCAGCAGCTGGCTCCTTAGATTGGCTGGTTGGTCAGAGGTTCCAAGTGTCCCAATTGGCCGTGTGTAACCATAGTCTAGAGAGGGAAGTAATATAAACCAAAATTGCCTGGGGACCTATCACTAAGAGGATATTGGGCTTTGACTTTGTGAAGGTGGAAGGACTCACCGTTCCCATTTCTACCCTTACCATTTGAGGAGCAGGAAAGAGAAGGAAAGACTCACCCCATTACTGGGCAGTGCAGTCCATCCTAGCTCAGCCTGGGATTCCTTGGAATCCAGAAGGACAACTAGAAAGAGGGAATGAGACAGGTTAGTGCAGTGAGGGGGTAGAGAAATCCCAAACCAGATTGTGGGGCACAAGAGAATAAATCAGGATGGACAAAGAAAGGATTCCTTTTATACCCTCCGGAACCCTGAGAAGGAAAGTTTATGGCTGGACTGAGGAATGAACAATTCCACAGTCTCTATGTAGAGATTCTAAGCTGACTCTCATCTGAAAAAAGGACCAGAGACATGTAGAAGTCCCTTGGGACAACTCTCCTCAGATTATATGATCTTTGCAAGACAGAGGAAGAATATAGGAACTGGTTATAGCAGAGTCCCATAAGCCATCTGGCCTAGCCCCTACTTCTAAGTCTGACTTAGTTGTGGTAGAGAAGATGTCTCTTTTAGAGAGATAGAAATGGCCAAATTTCTCTGTATGGAGGGGCTATCCAGGCCAACAGAGCCCAGCCCCTGCTCCAGAAATATTTCCAACCTCTACCATTGCTCCTCTCCTCACCTGGTCTTCCAGTGTTAGTGGTAGGGATTGGATCATAATATTTAAGATTTAATTTCACTGAATCTAATCCTATCGCTTTACATATGAAGTACTGGGGAAGTGGAGAGAGTAACGTGAATAAGGAAAGACACATAGACAATAAGGAAGAGAGCTGGTATTTGAATACAAGTTTTTGGTCAAAGCAGATGCTCTAATGAATTTCCAAGGTGTCTGTGCTAGCCCAGCCTCAGATTATCCACTTACCCACCATATCATATAAGGGAATAGTTAAATCCTCCCTATATTTTCCCTAGATATCGTTTCTCAGGTCCTTCATGTATGCTTGGGAAAGGAAGGGAAAGGACTTTGAACCCCGGAGGGATTCAAAATAGCCCCTTAAACACCTGATGGCTTTCCCCTAGGGAAGAGACACTGATTACCTCCTCTGCTAATAGAGAAGCAGCTCAGAAGTCTCCCAGAGCCAGAGTTACTGTGCCAGAGAGCTGCCCTAGGGTAGCCAACTGAGCCAAGGGTGGGGAACGGCCCCCAGAACAGTCTCCTTCCAGATGTAAGTCTCGGCCCTGCTATAGCCAACAGAAGGAGGAGCCCAGCCCACAGGTCCGCCCAATTTCTGACCAGAGAGGAGGCTAAGGCTGGCAGCACCATGGACAGCGACAGTTCAGTCTCTTATCTTCCTCTTCTACCAGTTCTTCCCATCTCCTCAACCCCTTAGCCTCTGAGATCTACCCACCATGTTTATCTCTTCCTCGTCCCCTATTCTCCTCCGTAAAGGTCTCTCTTACACATCCCGCAATATCCCCTTCTCTCAGACACCTCGCCAATCTTTGGGAAGTTCTCTTCGATCTCCGAGATCCTTAGTATCCCTCCCCATCTGCAGTTCTTGGACAGAGCCCCAAGACTGGAAAGACCCCAGTCTGCCAGACACTCCCTCCGACCTAGTCTCTCGAACCCCTTTCCTCCAAATATCATAAATGCCCCGCCTCCAGACCCCCCCTCCATACATACCCCATAGCCCTACCCTCCTGTGGCTTCATCCCTCTTCAGTCTCCCACTCAGTCGCCCCTCCCCTCAGTCTTTCAACCTTCCTAGTCTTTGGCCCTGTTTACACACCGTTCCCCCGCCCCCCCGTTCCCCCCCCCCCCCCGCGATCTTTCTAGCCTCTTCTGACTCTGACTCCCGAGACTCCAGGCTCTCCAGCTCTCCGGGCCCTGGCTCAGAGACCCCGACCGCTGGTCCCTGTAGCTCTCCGGTCTCCTAGCTCCAGGTCCCGGACTCACCCTCCTCAGCGGAGCCAGGTCGGCTGGGCCCCAGAAGCAGCAAGAGGAAGAGCGGCTGCAGGCAGATAAGCAGGCGCTGGGGGCTTGGGCAAGCGCCAGACTCCATGGTCCAATTGACAGAGATGTCAATGCGGACGCCCGGACCCCAACTCCAGCCCTGGCTCTGGCTCCAGCCCCTGGCCCAGCCCTGGCCCTAGCCCTAGCCCCAATCCTGGCCCCCGCCCCAAGGAGCCGAGCTCCGGACCCCGGCCCAGGCTGGGGGCGGGGATGCATCTAAGACCGTCACCTGTAGGGGCCAAACAGCAAACGCCGTACGTGTTACTCAGCCAATCTATACCCAAGGAAGGAGGAGCTTCTTCTTTGGGGGCGGGGCTTCCTCGGGAATGAGGCGGGGCTAAGGGGGGAAGGGTTGCCCACCAATCCCTGTGGAGCAGTAGGCGCAGGGGGCGTGGTCCCGCGAACCGAAGATCTGCACGTGTACACGCGTGGGAGAATCGGCCTCTTAGGGACCCGAGAGCCCCAGAACGCACTGGGCGGGGCACCCAGTGCAGCCTGTGAGCTGAGCAGGAAAAATGGGGTATCTACAGAGAGGGGAACAAACCCACTCTCATAGCCCAGAGTGGGAAGTGGGAGGAGGCTTAGATCTCCCGCCCTAAGGGAAACTGTTCTAGCAGGGACCCAGACCCGGAAGAACCTTTATGGGTGCTGAGTACTCGGAACCCCGAAGCAAAACTTTCCCTGCCTCAGAGCTACAGACCTCTCCGCCTCTCCCAAGGATGTCCTCGAGGAGGAAACAGGAGAGGGGCTCGTGGGGCTCTGACTTTTCCTAAAGTGGTTTTTCTCTCGTGTGTCCAGGTGTAAACTGGAGATTTGAACCATAATTAGTGATTGCGGTCTCTTTGGACCCCGACCCACTGTGGCTCTGCGCTTCTTTTACTGCACGGTGGTCGCCGCCGCGCCTTTCATTATTGGGGAGAGGGGCCACCATGTTTGGTTTTTCATCATCAGGCCTTCGCGTTACAGCTCCACCTGGGGAGGACACAGGGGCTGCAGAATCCGTGGAGAATCCGTTTTCTCTCTTATTCTTATCCTCTGCCCACCACCCCACCTCCCCTCTCTTTTCCCTGACCACCTTCAGCTCCCACCCTATTCGTGTCTAAAGGGGGTCCAGGAAGCCTGTAGTGACTAAGCCCTCCTGAGAGGGACGCCTGGCGAACCTGGCTAGGACTGGAGCTGTGTTCGTATTTGATGCTGGGAGCATGAAATTATTTCTATCTTTTCGCCCTGCAGTTAAGCAGCAAAATAGAGGAAAATCAGTCCTTGACCTTGAGCGAAGGTTGTCTATGTGTTCAAGATCAACCGTGTGTGTGCATGTGTGTGTGTGAAGGGGGGTGCATCTTGCCTGGGAGGAGCCTCAAAATCATCCTTCTCCCCATCCAAAGCCGCTCGAGCCCTAATTACATGATATAGATGGGGCAGCGTGTGTGCTGGTGAATGTGTTGTGTAGAACGTCTGCAGAGCCCGCAAAGTTTGAAAACTGCGCCCCCTGTTTGTGACTGCCTGTGGGAGTCTTCACCATGGGGTTAACTTTACACAATTAGGAGCATCTAAGTAGGAAAAAAAGGTTCAGGGAACACTTTCTAGATTTAAATCCCATTTTTGATAAGAAATGCCACTTGAAAAAAAAAAGTTCGTCTTGTAAAAAACAATAGATACCAATTCCTTTAAAAAAAAGCAGGCCATAGCTAAGTAAGTCCAAAACAGACCTCAACTTTTTTATTTTCCTCATCTGTAAAATGAAGTAATAATACATGCCCTACTTACCTCCATAGGACCGTGATGAAGATCAGAGGAAGTAAGAGACATGATGCTCTGGAAAAGATAAAATGCTATAAAAATATTTTTTCAAAAGAATGGGTAAAAAATAATGTCTCTTCTTCAATGTTGGTATCAAATTATTAAAGCTAAAAGCACAAATCTTTCCTACTTTAAAAAAGAGGGAGGAACAAAATGAATTTAAAAAATTTTAAAGAGGGAGGCAAATTACAGAAGGGGAAGCAAGGTGATGCTAGTCATTCTTTAAGTTGGCTTTGTTGCAGTGTTTTAGGGGGTTATGCTATGGAGAACTGATTGCCATGTATCATATGTCAAAGCAAAATACATTATAATTATTTTTGAAGCATTCCTCATTATGACCTGACAAGCTTCCTATTTTATTTAACCCTTATTTGCCCTATATATTTTTGTGTCTATTCAAGTACATAAACATAGGAATGGGGATGGAACTTGTGACTTCAATGAGAATTCTCTCTGCTAATACAGGTTAGCACCTTCTCTGCAAATTACAGTAATGGAGAGTTGTCTAGAACACTTAGAGGTTAAGTGATTTGCCTAGGGTCACACAATCAGTATGTGTCAAGGGGGGAAGACTTGGACTAAGACTTCCTGGTTCTTGGGCCAGTTCTCTATGCACTAGACCATGGCAGCCTCCATATTTTGTTTTATTTTATTAAATATTTACTGTCATCACTATGGGATTAGGATGTTGGGAAGGAAATATCTGATAAGTCTCTGCCTTCAAGGAATTTAGAATCTAATGATCTCTTATCTCTGTGATATGGGTGTAGGGAATTAAGTGGGCCTACTATGTATGTATAAGTTCCACTTTGTAGTAGTAGATTTACATGACAGTTTTCTCATATAAAGCTATATCTGTGCACTGGGAGTAGGGGGAGTAAGAAGAGAAAGAGGGAATTGGTCCCTGGTAGGCAGAATTACCTCCCAAAGGAAGCCATAAGCAGAGACTGAAATACAAATAAGCACTGACTTAAAAAAAAAAAAAAAGTTCATTAGGTACCTTCAGACTCACAAGCCACAAGGGGAAGTGTTGCCTCAATATTACCTTCTCGGAACTGGAGGAGGGCCCAGGAAGAGGGAATGGAGTTTTTTCTTAGGCTCCTATAGCCTGGAAGGTGTGTGAGAAGGCAGATGGGGCAAAATCCCTGAGAATAGGTCTGCCCAGAGGACTTTTAGGTTACTCGAGATTTGATGGTCTGGAACTCCCAACCTGCCTCCCCGCCTCCCTCTTCCTCTATTTTCTTTACTCAATGGAAGGTTGCACTCCCACTCCCCACCCCCATTCCATTCAGCCCTAAGGAAGTGGAGTTCTTTTAACCGGCACTAGATAGGTGTTGAATGAATGTTTGCCAAATAGAGTATCTCAAGAGGCCCCTCCAAAAGTTCCATTTACCGAAATAGTCCATTCCTCTCTCCACATAGTTCCTATTCCATTCTCTACTCCAACAGTCTTTTTTATCTTAGCACCCCCCCCCCCAAGCCTCACAATGCAAGCCCCTTCAATTTGGCTGTAGTCCGAGTGACCTCGGACCCGGGTCTCAGTCATAGTGTTTCCAGGCCCAGGCACAAGCTGTGAGGGGTTATGGATCCGTCCTTTCCTAAGGTGCAAGGTACTAAACTGGGCAGGACTTGATAATTTAAGGGGCTAGCAGTACAACCACCAGAGCTGAAATCTGATGGTACTGATGAGGGAGCCACGTTAGGGGTGAGAAAGATTTTCCAGGGATTTGACTTTATCAGAAAAATACAAGGAGAAAAAAATGTGAATGGACTGAGAGGAGAGAAACGCAGGTGAATGCAGATATATGCAAATATATGCAAATTAAACGTGACAGCGCTAAAGCCCTAGTGCTAATGAGTTATCTCAGATTAAGCCGGAGTAACCCAAAGGCCAGGCTCTAGAGCAAAATAAGGGCACATAAAAGGGGGCGGATTTGGGTTAGAGCGCAAGTCTACGCGGCCAGGTGGATATTATCCGGGTAATTCAAGTAGCCAAACCTACTTCGGGCCTAACTGCGACAGTCACCTTCCGGGACAGAGAAAGCTCTGTCCTGTGCTGTTCGCCACGGAACTGAACCTGTAGCCTCCGAGGGTCCCACCTGCGGCTGTAGCCCATCCGTAAAGCGTCAGGGAAAGAATTAGGCCCTCTGGGCCAGCTGGGGCCCACCATCCGGCCGCCCTGGGACCCAGTGCCTGCAGGTCACCATCCCGTAGGTTCAGGGACTTTTCCCGGCTCCCGCCCCTGACACCCACCGTTTCTCCAAGTGGCAGACCCCGAGGCTTGCCTTTCTCAAGAGTCGGCGCTGCCCCAGGGGCCCCGAGCCGCCTGCGGGGATGGGGGGGGGGGGTGCGTGCGAGAGCGTGTGTATTTGTGTGTGTGTGTGTGTGTGTGTGTGTGTGTGTGTGTGTGTGTGTGTGTTGTGTGTATGTGTGGAGGAGTGGTGACAGACCTTAGTGGCCTTGACAAGGGGGTCTGGGCATGGCGGCCGTTTCCCGACCCCCTACCCTCTATCGCAGTTTCCTCGGCATATCCTGGAAGAGAGAAGGGAAGGAGCAAGCAGGAATGGGAAACCCAGGCTGATAGATTCAGCTGTAAGAACATGCCTCAGCTTTCCAGAAGACCGCGCCTCGCTCCCGCCGCTGCCCCGCCTCCTGTCTGTCTGCCTCCTCTCCTCTCCTCTCTCTCCTTCAGTCTGATCTGCCCTCTGACTTTCTCTTTTCTCCCTCTTCTGTTTTGTCTCTTTCCTTCTTGCTCTTCCTCGCCTCCTCTCCTTCATGTGGCTCTCCTTTTCTTCTCCGCTGTTTCTGTCTCTGTCTCTCTCTTTTTTCCTTTCTTGCTCTTTGTGTCTATTTCTCTCCCGCCCCCAGTCTGTCTCTTTCGTCCTGTTTGCCTCTTTCTATCACCCTCTTCTCTGTCTGTCCATCTGTCTCCTTTATAAGTTATTGAAAACTAACCCGTCTAGATAGAAGAGAAATTGATTTCCCACTCCTTTCTCCAGCTTCTCCAGGCAGAAAGTAAATCCAGATGAGCCTTGTTACAGGTCAGCTTCTCTATGGGAGAGGCTTGCTAATAAGATGTCATGCAGAAAATGCAGAATTGAGCTGAGGCAGAAGGTGGAGGAGGCTGACCTCAAAGGCATCTTTTCCCTTTGCTTTGGGGCCCTGCCTCAAACGGAGTTTGTCTCTTTCCTTCCCCACCTCTCACCTCAAAGGAAAGATGAGCTATAAAAGCAATAGAAGGAAGATTTTTTTTTTTAAAAAAACAAGGCAACAGGCTCACAGAAAGAAAGCCCCAAAAGTGGTCAAAGAGAAATATTTTCTGTTTTTTACTTAGAGAATATAAACTATTCAACTTAACTGATTTCATTTTTTAAAAACGGGATTGCTATCTTTTGTTTTTATATCACCTTCATTTTTAATACATATTTCTCTCCTCAGAAAGCCATTCCTTGCAACAAAGATTGAAAAAGAGAAGGAATAAAGATGCTTAGAAAAATGAACCAACCCATTAAACAAGGCTGACAGTACCTGCAATGCCCCATACCCATAGTCCACCGACCATGTAAAGGGAGATAAATTTTTTCATCTCTCTTTTCAACACCTGCTTTTAGAATAAAACCCAGGGCACACAAATCTTTATTCCACAAATAAAGATATCAGATTTAGAGCTGGAATGGAGTCTAGAATCTATTATCTTCATTTCACAGATGAGAAAAAAAAAATTAAGACCTCAAGAGGATGTTATCTACCCACTATCACAGAGTTAACACCTGAGTCAAGATTTGAACCCAGGTATTTCAAGTTCCAATTCCAAAGCTCTAGCCACTAAGCCATTTTATTTTATATGATGATCAGAGAATGAGAGGAAAGCAAGAAAAAATATGAAGTAAGGGGGAAGTCAGAGAAAAAGGGAAGAGGGGAATAAAAAGGGGAAAACACAGAAGAGGAAAGAGACACAGAGAGTCAAAAGAAGACAAAGAGAGAGAAACATGGGGGAATAGGACCAGGGAAAAAAGTAATATTCTTAGAAGTATTTTTAGAATTTAAACTGCATTTTCTATAATTTTCTGCCACACTTTAAGTGTCAGAATGATTCATCCCTGTCCTTTACAATGCTGATAAGTTGATTCACCAGCTTCTCGAATGTCTTTTACTTCTCTTTAACTTCAGAGACTCTGTTCCATGTTGCCTCTAGGATAAAATAATAACTCCTCTATTTGGCATTTAAAGCCCTCTATAATCTGGCTCCAAGCTACCTTCCCAGATGGATTTCAAATAACTCTCTCTTGAGTTCTATGAACTTTTAAATTCCAGGCAAATTGACCTATGAGGGAACCTATAAATATATTATGTTCCCTCAGACAGGGCATTCTATCTCTTGCCACCATGATTTTGCATGGGTGGCACCCCATGTTTGGAATAGTGTCTTTCCTCAGTGCAGCTTCTAGAAGTCCTTATCTCCTTTCAGTGCTTGGCTCAAGTGTCACCTTCTACATCAGCGGTTCTCAACCTCTCAATTTGTAGCAATGAGAATATATAATGCATATCAGGTATTTACATTCCAAATCATAACTGTAGCAAAATTACAGTTTTGAAGTAGCCACCAAAATAATTTTTTGGTTTGGGGTCACTGCAACATGAGGAACTGTATTGCGGGATCACAGCATTAGAAAGGTTGAGAACCACTGCTCTACATGATATCCTTTCTGATTTCCCCAGTGGCTAGTGCTAACTCCTTAGCAAAATGTACATATTTAAGGAAATCACAAAATTGGATTATAAAACTTTCAGCAAGAATTCAGAGAGGACCTAGCTTGACTCTGACAGAGTGATGTCATTTCTGTCTTCTCTGAGGGTGGATAACAACCACTCACCAATCAGCTAACCATAAAAAGCAACATTTCATTAAGGTGTGCACATAATAAAAATTTTTAAAGCAAACAATAGTTGACTATTCAATCAAAAAAGATATTCTTTTCATTCATAAAACTAAAGTAACATTGTTTTTTTAATGAACAATCTAACTTTATACTAAAAATAAAATCATAAAAAAGATAGAAAACACCAATTTTAGCTATAGTAATAACTTGGAATATATCTATATTCCAATATATATCTTATATCTATATCTATATCAATATATCTATCTATATATATAATATATATCTTGGTCTTTATCTATAATCAGTAAATTAATTCATTCAGATTGATCAAACCAGATTAAGATTTCATCATCATTCTGTCCTAGAAAAATCATCTATTACCATATATTATAGTCCTAAATTTTTCAATCAAATTATTGTCATTAACTAATGAAGCCAATTCTTGTTCAATGTACAACATTCCACTTCTGATCAAACTTTGGACGAATTCTGCACTTTACATGTATTCCATTAATGGAGTAAGTGAGCATATACAGAAATAGGACCCTTATGAGGGTGTAAGGGTTAAATTAAGGAGTAGTTTGAGAAAGTAAGGAGAGCATTTTAACAGAAACTTTATTTAATTTAAGAAAGAAGTACAGATAGAAAGATAGAAAAGAGGAAAGAGAGACTATTAATCTTTTACCCTATAAATATACCTAAAATTCCTAATACTACCTAAAATTTTCTAAAACTGTCTCTGTCTTCTCAGGACAGGTTCTTCTGCCTGGCACTGCAGACCTATTCTACTTGACTCTATCTATAAATTATTCACTAACTATCTAACTCCCTAAAATAATAGCCACTACTCAATCACTCCTTCAATCAGTTTTCTATAGAAGCCAATTGCCAGCTGATCCTTGCCTCAGAGATAGACCTCCTTCTCTCTAGAGATCCCAGAGGCAAGAGACCCCTCTACAGTCGGTGCTGCTTCCTTTATCTCCTCACTGACCAACTGTCCCCCCTAACTTCCTGTCAGAGGGCCAGCTACTTCCGCTCCTCAGTCCTGGTCTTCCTGGTAATCTAATCTTCAACTCTGGCTCATTGACTCCTGTCAGTTCTGATCTATTTAGAAATCCTTCTCTCTAGCCTTTTAAGGAGACAGAGGGAAGGGGGACATAAGTGGAAGGGGAACTTCCAGGACTCCTGAGATCTTGTTCAGATGTTCCTGAGCTACTCTTCACCCAGGGAAGTATTGTGCCTGGGCATGTGTTGTTATCTTGGCCTCATTGGGTTTGCTCTCTATAGAATAGGTTGCTTTCTGTTTAGTAGTAGTTTCCGCCTTTCAGATGAAGTTGACGGTAACATAGTGGTTAGAGAGTTAAACTCCAGTTCAGAAGACCTAGTTTCAACTCTCTCCTATAACGTAGACATCCTGGCTGTGATCGCTGGGAATTCATGTCATTTATCTGAAATTCTGGTCCTCTTCTGTAAGATGAAGGGTTTGAATTCAGGGGTCTCTAAGATGCCTTCCAGCTTTAGATCTATGATTTTATGAAATTTCTTGCTGGGGGAGTGTTGCTAAGCTCTTCCAGAAAGATCTGGGAGACCACTGGGAAACCTCTTTAGTGGTGTTCCCTCTGAGCCTCAGCTCTAAGGCCTGTTACCTCCTGAAAAGTGGGGCACAGATAGAACACCATCTGTCCCCACACTTATGCTGCCTACTATGGGTCATGCACAGTACTTGGCTCTGTGGATAAAACAAAACAAAACAAAAGCCAGCCCCCGCTTCCAAGGTTCTTACACTCTTCTCTAAGAAAACAACAGGTACATATATAAATAGAGATACAAAATATATGCAAAGTATGTACTAGATAATTTCAGTAAAAATTCAGCAAAGTACTAGATAATTTCAGATAAAATCAGAAATTTCAGACACTGGTAACTTGGGAGATTCCAAATCCAAATCATAGATTTAAATTCAGATGCAATCCTTAAGTCATCCAGTCTAAACACTGATCAAATACTCTCCCCCTTACGTTTGTTTTACTATTCTGTCCATATGTTGTCGCCCCCTGTAAAATTGAAGCTCCTTAAGGGCAGGGGCTATTTGGTTTCTGTCTTTGTACTTCAGCACCTAGGACTCAATAAATACTTTAAAATACTTGTTGAATTGATCTGAATTGAATTGGAAGATCAAAATGTCCTGGGGAAATTTATTATATTTACAGAGCACTTATCCACTGAATATCACTGCTAACTGATGATTAGGGGAGGCTGTTTTTTCCAGTATTATAGATTAGGGAACTGAGGCAAGAGGGGCCTTATACATAGTAAATACTTGACTAGAATTTTTTTGTTATATCTTTCCAAGATGGGTATATTAATGTGTTGTTGGAGTCATGAATTGGTCCAACATTATGGAGTTATTCAAATAAAATGACTAAACTATCAATGCTTTTGATATCCTACTCCTGGATATAGCTAGGAACTAAATGATAAAATAATGTACCCTATACCTCAACATATCACAACTTTTTGTAGTGGCAAAGAACGATAAACGAAGTATATACCCATCCATTGGTGAATGCCTGAATAATTTGTAGTCCATGAATGTAATGAAATAAATATCACAACCATCAATGATGCAGAGATATGGGGAGAGGG
The DNA here is from genome assembly GCF_027887165.1 of Monodelphis domestica. Classification (NCBI taxonomy): domain Eukaryota; kingdom Metazoa; phylum Chordata; class Mammalia; order Didelphimorphia; family Didelphidae; genus Monodelphis; species Monodelphis domestica. The sequence goes on from NC_077230.1 coordinate 364,577,407, forward strand.
CAAGGAAAAAATTTATTATATGCTCAGAGCATCACCTTCCTGTATACCTAAATCAGTGAGCCCTGAGCAGCAGTTTTAAGTTACATTTATATAGATTTTGATGGTAGGCTAGATGGGTACAATAGAATTTTACAGAAAGCAAAAGGGGAAGATAATGATGTACACATCAAAGAATAAATGGCAGAAGGGGAATATATGTATCAGGTAAAATAGGATACTAGTCAGTAAACACCCAGGATACAGTTGAAATTTGCCAACTAACCATTAACACCACAGCAAAAGTTTATGTGTCAACTTGATTTTGCTAAACCTACGAAGTTACCTGATTTGTTCATCTTAATTAATGATGATAATGACGTTGAGCCAGAAATTCTTTGATCACTCAGTTTTAAGAAATTATGAATATAGAAAAGTAAGCTTTATTCTCAATATGGTATCATTTGATTTCTAATATTGTTCTATAACATTTCATTTATGTGCAAGCCTTTTCCTCATTCCTGTGTCCTGACAAACCCAGATATGTACCTTACATTCTTTGCTCCAAAGCAGCTTCTACAATAGGGATAATTAAGATTGAGGATCTAATATGCCTCCTTTGGGAGCCCCAACTATGTTTGGGGGGCAGCATGACTGTGTCTTTGATACCCACATTAGGATGAATGATGAAAGTCAATATTAACTTGACCAAACTTGATTGCTACTTCTAGATCAACAAGGATGTTGAAATCCTGTAAGCAGGCATGTGATTTCTCCCATCATCCTGAGGGGATCTGGAAAATATTAGCCCACCTTCTTATTAAGTAGACATGTTTTAGGCTGTATTGAATAATGAGCTTTTAGGATTGAATTTAAATGACTCAAGAATCTAATTGAATTGTCTCTGGTTATCAAGAGAAACCTTAGACCACTGCTTTATTATCGCCTAGATAATTTATAAATTCATTTTTTATGCCCAGAACCCTTTCTCTTCAAATTTTTATCCATTACAGAAGCATGAAAAGACAAAAACTGATGCAAAATGAAGAAAACAGAACCAGGAAAATAATCTACATAATGCCTACAATAAAATAAAAGGATCAAAACCCAAATTTATGTAAAATGAATGCTGCAAAACTGTACTAATGAAATGACTCAAAAAATAGAAATATGAAAAGATCATCCCTCCTTGCTCTTTTCAGAAGAAAGGGGTTCATGGATGTGAGACACTGACTGTAATGTTTGACTAACTTGATAAGTTGATTGATGCTGCTGACATTTACCCTATTTTAGCAATTATTTATTATAAGAAATTATTCTATAAGAGGGGCAGGGGAAAGAATATGTGGGGAAATGTAGGAGACTGAAAAAATAAAAGGTATCAATAATATTTATTTAAAATATTTATATTTTTAAAATAGAAGCTTTCCCAACTTCTATAATGAGCTGAGATACCAGTAGGAACTCTATTTCTTCTTCATATTGGAGAATGATGGACATCTTCTGGTATAGTGTCGGGGAGTCTGGGAAGCAGAAGTCACACTTCAAATCTCCACTTGATTCTCTGGAAGAATTTGTTGGAATGGGTAGCTTAAGGGTCATTTCAAGGGAGAGGAAGATGCAGTGAAGGAAGATTGTTCTCACTTTGGAAGGACAAATAATTTTAGTATTGAATTTTTGAGTTGGAGGGAAGTGAAGCCTGACCTTGTGTGTCTTCTGTTTCTTAAAAAACTCTTTGCCAGTGTTTTAATAAAACTCATTTCCAGCCCTTGGGTTGGAAGTTTGTTGTTTAATTACACTACCAAAAAAAAAGTTATCAGTAACGTGTTTTTAATTAAGTTATTCTGGAAGTGGAACAGGAATAGTGGATTCATTATAGTAAAAAAAAATCAGTGAATAAAGAAAGTGTGACATTCCTGGAGAATGGGAAATATATATCTCAGTGAGTGTCTATATGCACATATTACTCAGTAGATATTTACTAATCACCAGATATATGATACTTGTGTTAGAGTGAAGAATAACAACATAGTATCAGGTGGTTCCTGGCCACAAAAAAAAATTATAATCTAGGTGGAATTCCCACTTAGGACACATAGGGTTAGGGGATGAAAAAGTATGACAGGAGAGAAAAAAGAGAGAGAAAGAAGAAAAAGGTATATACCTTATGAATATATTCACACAGTGACAACCATGTACAAACACTCAATACATCTATATAGAGTTGCAAAGAAGACAACAGAGTTTTATGAAAAGACCTTGGATAAGTCATTTAACTTCCCTGAGATCCAGGTTCGTTTGACATCAAGCAAATCTCTGAATTCCCATCCAGCTCTTATGTTCTATGAATAATCCTTATCAATGTAAACCTTAAAATTTCTTAGACTTATAAATGTTGGAAATTTCACCATTGGGAAATTTCATACTTGAAAAATTTCCTATTGATAGTGGGAACTCTATTGGAATGTGAACCCCATTGACATGGGAGGTTCCTCCTCCTCCCTTCTTAAGATTACTTTAGGACAGAAACCTTTTGCTGAACAATGGAAAGGGCTGCAGCATAGATCAAAATTTAATCATTCCAATCTCCACCCTACTCAGGGTAACAGGATTTAGGAAGGGCTGCAGCAAAGGATCAAGATTTAATTATTTGAGAATATGGCCTTCAACAGACATGTGCAAAGCCACAGACCTCTGGGCGGTCCTGGGTTAAGCTAGAGCCACCATTGGCACAGGGAAGACATGGACAGTGATTGGTAGATGTGAGAACTGAGGGGAGGGAACTTGGATGGTTTCCTTAAAGATAGAGGGGTCTGAGGACTGAGGTTGGTTGGTTGGTTGGAGAGGTTTTTGGTCTGAGAGGTGGTGCTTTGAGAATTGGCTCTGAAGAAAGCTGGAGGTGGAGGCCCCTGAGACTGTTTTTCCATTTTGGTCATGTGAGTAATAGGGAATGATCTCCTTTCTTTGCCCCAGCAATCTAAGGGCTTGGACCTTTTGGCCCAGCCTAAACAGAAGGGGTATTTAAGCCCTATTCCCTTCTCTCCCCTTTCTCTCTCCCTCTCTCTCTCTATCTCTAATACCTTTCTTCATCCTGTTTGTAAATAAACTCCATAAAAGGTTGACTGCTGACTTGAGTTTTCATTTAGGAATTACATAGCTGAATTCCTTGGTGACCTTAAATTAATATATATCAGTCTTTTAAAGTGATTTCCTTGTCACATCAATGAAAAATCCCTTAATGACCAATTCTCAAAAGGATTACTTGAAGTATACAATATCTTACACACCATTTACCAAGATAAGATAGATACATTATCTAGACATAAAGGGAGATATCATAAGCAAATTAGAAAGACGTGAACATATTACATCTGGGATTTATGGATAGAATGATTTATGAATCAACAAGACAGAGAACATTGTGAGATATAGAATGGATAATTTTGATTCTATTAAGTTAAAAAGGGGTTGTACAAATAAAACTAATGTAACCAAGATTAGAAAGTAGAAAATTGAAGAAAAATATTTATAGTTTTATAAACAGTTTTTTATTGACAGTTTTACAGTTTCTCAGATCTTAAATCTATATCTATATAGGTCATATCAAAGGTCATATCAAAAATATATAAAGATCTTTGTCAATTTTATAAGAATATAAGTCATTCCCCAACTGATAAGTGGTCAAAAAGATATGAACAGTTTTTAAATGAAGAAACAAAAAGCTATTTGTAGTCAGAAGAAAAATGTTCTAAATCATTACTGATTGAAGAAATGCAAATCAAAACAACTCTGAGATTATCTCATCTCTATCAGATTGACTAAAATAATAAAAGGGCAAAATGGCAAATGTTGGAGGAGATGTAGAAAAATGTAGACATTAATGCACTGTTAGTGGAACTGTGAATTGACCCAACCTTTTTGGAGAACAATCTGGAATTATACCCAAAGAATGATAAACCCATCAATAACACTATTAATTTATTTCCTAAGATGATAAGGGAAAAAGGAAAAAGGAAAAGAATTTACATGTTCTAATTTACATGTTCTAATTTATAGCACCTCTGTATGTGGTGCCAAAAAACTAGATGTTAGGGGAATACCCATCAATTGGGGGTTTTAAACAAACAAACAAGTTTTTTATTTAGTAATTAAACAAGTTATAGCATATGATTGTGAAGTAATACTGCTGCTCAGTAAGAAATGACAAGCACATTGATTTTGTTATTTTTTAAACATGTTAATTTTTAAAAAGACATGGAAATATCTAACTGAAGTTATGAAGAGCAAAATAAACAGAATCAAAAGAACATTATATACAGCAACAGAAATATTTTTTGAAGAACAACTATGAATGTCCACCTTCATAAAAAGAACTGATGAATAGAAATTTATACAATATAGTTTTATCTATATCTATTTGTCAATTATTGCCTTCTCTAGTGCAGGGGGAAAGGGGAAGAAGGGAAACACAAGAGAACTTTGATGTAACAAAACAAATAAACAAATTTAAACTAAAAAAAGTCTTTGTTGAAATCTACTAGATGCTACTAGGGAACCTTATCAAGGAGACAAAATGAACAGGGAGGAAACAAATGTGTCCCCATTGAAGGATCTGAACTTATAGGGATGTTGGAAGGGGTGTGCTGGTAAATATTTAGCAACTGTTTGGGAGGGTGAGGGTGGGAGGAAAGAGTTGGATGACTCAGTGGATAGAAAACCAAATCTGGAGGTAATCGGTGCTGGGTTCAGATTTGTCCTCAGATACTTCCCTAGTTATGTGACCTTGGGCAAGTCACTTAATTCCAATTGCCTACCACTCTTCTGCCTTGGAACTGATACCTAGTATCAATTTTAAGACAGAAATTAAATGTTTTTTTTTAACTGCTTAGCGAGAAGGGGAATATGTGTAGAACACATTTTTAGGTTCAATCTACATTATTACCAATTCTCCATCATCTTATAATCAAGCCCCAATTTGAAGCATTTACCATTTCTGAGGTGTAAATGTTCACACTACGAATTTCACAACCAGCTCTGGTTTGGGTTGGATGTAGCACATTTGTGGATGAAAAGGGAGGGTGAAATCTCTATGGGATTGAGTGATCAGGTTAGGCTTCGTGAAAGAAATGGGAAAAGGTAAGCTTTGGATGGTATAGAATTTGGATAGGTAGGAAAGGAAGGATATATCATGAATGGTGACTGAGGAGTTTTTGCTGTGGTAGAGAGTATTGCATCTTGGCCAGGAGTCCTTTTTTTTCCCCCAAACATTCTTCCTAGTTTATTTATTTATTTTTTTACTTTTAAACATTATTTTATTTGCTCATTTTCAAACATTATTCCTTGGAAACAAAGATCATTTTCTTTTCCTCCCCCTCCTCCCACTCCCACCCCCCATAGCTGACATGCGATTCCACTGGGTATCACACATGTCCTTGATTCAAACCCATTTTCATGTTGTTGGTCTTTGCATTAGGGGGTTCATTCAGAGTCTCTCCTCAGTCATGTCCCCTCAATCCCTGTAGTCCAGCAGTTGCTTTTCCTCGGTGTTTTCTGTTTGTGAATGGTGTTTTTTCTCCTAGATCCCTGCAGATGGTTCAGGGACATTGCATTGACACTAATGGAGAAGTCCATCACCTTCAATTGTACCACAATGTAATCAGTCTCTGTGTACAATGTTCTCCTGGTTCTGCTTCTTTCGTTCTGCATCACTTCCTGGAGGTTGTTCCAGTCTCCATGGAATTCCTCCACTTTATCATTCCTTTCAGCACAATAGTATTCCATCACCAACATATACCACAACTTGTTCAGCCATTCCCCAATTGAAGGGCATCCCCTCATTTTCCAATTTTTGGCCACCACAAAGAGCGCAGCTATGAATATTCTTGTACAAGTCTTTTCAGGAGTCCTTTTTTTTTTAATTGTTTTATTATCAGTTCTGCTTTCTCTCCCTCCAACTTTCCCTTCTCTGCTCCCTTCCACCCCATAAGAGAAACCATTACAATATGTATAGTTAAGGAAGGAAAATTCATGAATTTTGACCAAGTCCAAAAATTTTTCAATCAATTCTTTGCCACTCCAAAAAGAGCTAATATAAATGTTTTTGTACATATGGGTCCTTTTCCTTTCTCTCATCTCTTTGAGGCATAGATCTTTAGTTATAGTATCACTGGGGGGAAAGTGTATAAATAGTTTAATAGATTTTGGAAATTTGCTTTCCAAATTGCTTTTCAAAATGGCTAGACTAATTCACCACCAACAGAGTATTAACTGTTCTCCTATAGTTGCTCCAGCATTTGCCATTTTCCTTTATTCTCAGATTTGCCAAGCTAATGGGTATGAAGTGGTATCTCAGAGTTATTTTAATTTGCATTTTTAATTATTAATGATTTTGAGTATTTTATATAACTATTTATATCTTGGAAGCCTCCTAAAATCTGTCTCTTGATATCATTTGATCATTTATCAATGGGGGAATGGCTTTTGAAAACTTAAGTCTGTTCCCTATATATCTTAGAAATGAGACCTTTGTCAGCAGAGAAACTTTCTTGATAGGTATTTCCCCCAAGTGCCTGCCTCTTTTTGAATTTCAACTGCATTGGTGTTTTTTATTAACCTTATTAAATCTACCCCAGGAGTTCTTAACTTTTTTGTATCATGGACCTCCTTCAAAGTCTGGTGAAATCTATGGCACCTTTCTCAGAATCATGTTTTAAATGCATAAATACATAAAATGAAATATGTATAGTCTTATAAAAGAAAACAATTATATTAAACTACATTTATCAATTTTTTGTTTTGTGACCTGAGCTCAAGAACCCTTTAGTGTTCAAGTCTGTGTCAATCTTGAATTCTAGTTCTGTGATCTCAAGCAAGTAATTTTACTTTTCTAGACCTATTTCTTCTTTTATAAAATTCAGTTTGACTAATGTATTTGTTTCTTTTTCTTAAACATTTACCTTCCTCTTAGAATCAATATTAAGTATTGCTTTCAAGGCAGAAGAATAGTGAAGGCTAGGCATTTCTGAGAAAGAAAAGTACTAGAGCTAGTAATCAAGTTAAGTGACTTTCCCAGGGTCAGATAGCTTGAATGTGTCCAAAGGTAGATGTGAACCCAGGACCCCTCAATTCTAGGCCTGGATCTATATCCACTGAGCCACCTAGTTTCCCTTCAACTAATATTTTCTAAAAAATAAACACATCTTCCTGGCTTTGAGCCTTATCTCTATCCACTAATGTCAGTATAAATTATGAGTGAGATAAAAATAAAAGAAATCTTTAAAAATTAGAATTGGGCAAATGGAAGCTAATGACTCCATGAGACATCAAGTAACAATAAAACAAAGTCAAAAAAAAGAAAAAAATAGAAGAAAATGTGAAAGATCTAATCAGAAAAAAAACTGACCTGGAAAATAGATCAAGGATTTAAGAATTTATTGAGAATTTAAGATATTGTACTACATGAAAGTCATGGGATCAAAGACAGAACTTAGACATTATATTTCAAGAAAACTGCCCCAATATCTTAGTTCCAAAGGGTAAAATAGAAAAACCAATAATCCTCTGACCACCACTTGAAAGAGATCCCCAAGTAAAAATTTCCAGGAATATAGTGGTAGTCTCTCGGTGACAGAGAATGACATTATAGTTAAATTCCAAAGCTACCAGGGCATAGAGAAATACTTCAAGTATCTAAGAAGAAACAATTTAAATATCATGAAGTCATAGTCAGGATCACACAAGATTTAGCTACTTCCATGTTAAAGGAGCAAAGGACTTAGGATATGATATTCTGGAAGGCAAAGGAGCCAGGATCACAACCAAGAATTATTTACCCAGCAAAGTGGAGTGTAATCCTTCAGGGGGCAGGAGTAATGGATATTTAATGAAAAAGAGGACTTTCAAGCATTCCTGATGAAAAGACTAGATGTGAAAATTTAATATTCAAACATAAGACTCAAGAGAAGCATAGAGGTAAACATGAAAGAGTAATCATAAAGGGAATCAATAAAATTTAACTATTTACATTCCTATATGGGAAGAAGATACATATAACTCATAAGAAATTTATCATTATAAGGGCAGTTAGAAAGAGTTTACATAGACAGAGAGCATGGTTGTGAGTCAAATATGCTGAAATGATGTCCCAAGAAAAAGAAAGGGTGAGAAAAAGTAATGTCCTAGGAGAAGGGGAAAGTGAGAAGTAGAATGGGGAAAATATTCCCACATAAAAGAGGAATGCAAGGAAGAGCTTTTATAAGGGGGAAGGAAAAATGGAGGCATGGATAATGCTTGAATCTCACTCTCATCAAAATTGGTTCAAAGGGAGAAGGAACTCTCACTCTTTCTCTCTTTCTCATATATATATATATATATATATATGTATATATATATATATCACAAAAATTTATAGAAATGCCACTTAATGGGTCAGTTAGATGGCACAGAGGATAGAACAGTAGGCTTCAAACTAGGAGGACCTGGGTTCAAATCTGACCTCAGACACTTCCTAGCTGTGTGGCCCTGAGCAAGTCACATAATTTCCATTGCCTAGCCCTTACCAATACATAGTATTCATTCTAAGACAGAATATGTGTGTGTGTGGGGGGGGGAAGGACTGATACTAAGGAAAGCAAAAAAACTAATACTAAGACAGAAAATAAGGGTTTAAAAATGTGATTTATCATGAATCACATCACCATGGGAAAATATTATAAATAAATGAGTAAATTATTTTTAAAAAAAGAAAAAAATGTCACATCCAATGGGGAAATAGGAGGCAAAGGGGAATAAGAGAAAAGAGAGAGATAATAAAAGGGAGGGTGGATTAAGAGAGAGAGAGTGGTTTGGAGCAAAATATACTTTTGGGGAAGGACAGGTTAAAAAGAGAGAGGAAGAAACAGAAGATAATAAGATAGAGGGAAATACATATTAATTAGAACTGTCAATGTGAGCAGGATCCATAAAACTGAAGCAGATACCAGAAAGAATTAGAAACCAGAATCCAACAATATATATATATTTTTAAGAGATACACTTGAAATAGAAGGACATACACAGAATTAAAATAAAGGGCTGGAACAGGATTTAATATACTTCAGCTAAAGTTAAAAGGGCAGGCAGGGATAGCATTCATGATCACAGACAAAGAAAAAGCAAAAAAATAAACCTAACTAAAAGAAATAATCAGGGTAATTTTGTTTTGGTCAAAGCTGCCAGACAACTAAGTAATATTTTTTTAAAAAATTTCCAGGAAGTTTCTCTGATAAGGGCCTCATTTCTCAAATATATACCGAGTATATAACTGAGTCAAATATATAAAAATAAGAGCCATTCTCCAATTGATAAATGATCAAAGAATATAAACAGGCAATTTTCAGAAGAATAAATAAAAGCTATCTATCATGATATGAAAAAATGCTCTAAATCGTTTGGTTTGATTAGAAAAATTGATTAGAGAAATGCAAATTTTAAAACTCTGACCTCACACCTATCAGAAATGACAAATGTCAGAGGGCATCAGGGGAAAAGAGCTTCACTAAGGAGCAGCTAATGTGGTAGTGAATTGGTCCAACCATTCTAGATAAGAATTTGAAACTATACCCAAAAGGCTATAAAACTGTGCATATCCATTGATCCAGTATTACCACCACTTGGTTTGTACCTCAAAGAGATCAAAGGGAAAGAAAAAGATCCTATATGTCCAAAAATATTCATAGCTGTCTCACAAAAAGTCTGTCCAAACTGCAATAAAACCATTGAGGTAGAGCTCCAAGCTATTTATTAAAGAGACCTAGCCCCCTTTAATTAATAGGATCCTCGTGAGCTGAGCTACTCCTCTCCCCAGAGCACAGGTTTTTATAATGCTTGTTACCTAAATGATGCAGAAAAGGCAGAGTAAAATACAAAATCATATTGGTCAACGAATCTATACCTTGACTTTTCAAGATAGTCTACTAGGAAGGTTGGCAGGCAGATGTTGACATGGGTGATCATAGAGTTTGCTAGGCATAGGTCATCTCCTCTGACTCAAGGCCAGCAAGTAGAAGGTCTCCCATGCTGGGTAATGATGGGGCATAGCAAGAGCAAAGGGGTGAAGGCAGAGGGACTCCTGAAATAACTAGGGGACTGTCCATAGTATTAGAACATCTAATATCTAATAATAATTAGAACATCTCTATCATGCTGAATCTAGATGATCAAATTCAGGGTGGAGATCAATTCTGGCATTCTGCCCAGAGTGGAGATCCTCTAGTCAGCATGATTAAGCAAAGAAAATATAATTTATAAGCCTAATATAAAAGATAAGGTCTTTAATTCAAACATTCTAAATGTGATTAATATTGATTAATTAATATATTCCTGATCAGATATATGACTAAATATTGATGGATAAGTAAAATCACTTCCCCTATGAAATCACACTAAACTAAATAACCCCTGATTAGAAATAAACTAGGGACAGATCATAGATCAGTCAATCAATCAATTATTTCTCATAAGCAGCTCTTTTTGTGGTGGCAGAGAATCACCTAGAACTCAAAAATTAATGTGAGGAGGAATCTGAAACATCTCAGGAGGAAGCATTAATTCATTCTCAACAGACAATAAAGCAAATCTTTGGGTGCTGCTAGGGAAGAGATAATCTAGTAAAGAAAGGCCAAAAGAAGAAGACAGGAAAAGTCTCCCTCCTGAGAGTGACTGAGGCTGCTGTTTGTGTTTTATTTGGGTTTTCTTGCAGCATGCATAATATAAGAAATAACATTTTTTGTGTGATTTTGTCACAATTTAATTGAATTAAGTATCTTTTAACAATATCAGTAAACTTATAGTTCATAGTAGATTTACTTACTACTAATATTTGAAAGTATCTTTAAGATTTCTTTACTAATTCAATGGAAAAGAGTTTTACAATTTTTTAAAAGAATAAAACAAAAGGAAACTGAAAGTTCATGGATTGCCACATATGTCAAACAGGATAAAAATGGAAAAAAATTTGTCAAACATCCAAACATGTAAGAATTCTGTGATCCAAAGCTGACACAAAAATGCTCAAGAGAATAGGGAAGGACTTAGAGGGTATTGTCAAGAATGGGAGTGTCACTGATTTTTGGATGTAATCATCCCTTGGGATTCTGGGTCCCAAGTTCTTCCTTCCTTCCTTCCTTCCTTCCTTCCTTCCTTCCTTCCTTCCTTCCTTCCTTCCTTCCTTCCTTCCTTCCTTCCTTCCTTCCTTCCTTCCTTCCTTCCTTCCTTCCTTCCTTCCTTCCTTCCTTCCTTCCTTCCTTCCTTCCTTCCTTCCTCCCTCCCTCCCTCCCTCCCTCCCTCCCTCCCTTCCTTCTTTCCTTCCTTCCTTCCTTCCTTCCTTCCTTCCTTCCTTCCTTCCTTCCTTCCTTCCTTCCTTCCTTCCTTCCTTCCTTCCTTCCTTCCTTCCTTCCTTCCTTCCTTCCTTCCTTCCTCCCTTCCTTCCTTCCTTCCTCCCTCCCTCCCTCCCTCCCTCCCTCCCTTCCTTCCTTCCTTCCTTCCTTCCTTCCTTCCTTCCTTCCTTCCTTCCTTCCTTCCTTCCTTTCTTCCTTCCTTCCTTCCTTTCTTCCTTCCTTCCTTTCTTCCTTTCTTTCACAGAAGAGAAAAAATCCTCAATAACTTTAAAAAAGAAAAAGGAAAAGAAAATAAATAGTATGTAAACAGTATCTTATATGGATTTATAGAGACAGTTGAATGGCACACTGGATAGAGCACTGGCCTTGAAATCATGAAAACCTAAGTGAAAATCCTGTCCCCAATGTTTACTAACTGTTTCATCTTGGGGAGGCCATTTTATCTCTGTCTGCCTTACTCTCTTCATTTGTAAAATGAGGATAGTAATATCACCTACCTCATATGGTTGCTGTGAAGAGCAAATGGGGAAAAATACAGGGCTTCCCGTAAGTCTCAGTGCAGTTTTAAATTTTTATCAAGTGGGGGTAGCTGGGTGGTTCAGTGGATTGAGAGCCAAGTCTAGAGACGGGAGGTCCTGGGTTCAAATTTGTCCTCAGACACTCCTAGCTGTGTGACCCTGGGCAAGTCACTTAACCCCCATTGCCTAGCCCTTACCACTCTTCTGCCACTCCAAGACGGAAAGTAAGGGTTTAAAAAAAATTGTGTTGTCAAACTTCAAAACACTAATAATTATGAGATATATTAACAAGACCAGAGAAGTATGTTGAAGAGCATTTGGGTGGATATGAACAGAGACCAGAAAGACAAAATTGATGAGAAACTTGGGGAGCAGACTATAAGTCTTACACAGAAGGGTGATAGAGTGATGATAGTAGACCTAAATTAGCCCTATGTTAAAGCAATTTTTCTTTAAAGAAAACAAAAACAAAACCAAAACAAAAGCAGAGGAGCATGTACTTTCTTGACTTGCTTTAAAGTTAATTCATCTTTCTAAACATAGAAGTACCACAAACTGATTCTCACCAACTGGGGTAGAATTTATGGGTAAATTCAAGGGAAATGGATAATCCCTTTAGGGTTTATGATAGAGAAAGAAAGAAATTCCAGGAATTTTTAACCTTTCAGAAAAAAGATTAGAGAGTAGCCCCTATGCATGAAAATTCTATAGAGGAAGTCAGGCCAGGCAGGATCTCAAGAATGAAATTACAAAGATACAAAGAGAACCAATTCTGATGAGTAGGAAAAAAGGGGTGGGGGTGGAGGGGATTGGCTGGCAACAAAGGTGGATGCACAGGGAACTAACCATCAATTTATTTTTTTAAAATAAAAATATTTACACAAGATGAAACAATGGAAAATAAAAGAATAAACACAAAAGTGTAAGAATGGTATTCAGAATGTTGATATTCAGAATGAGCCCAGACTAACAAGGAAAGCAAAGGACAACCAAATGAGTTTGGTTTAAAAAAAAAAAAAGCTGTGCTTAGGAAAACAGGAAAGTTAAAAGACTGGTAGATTCAAGATGAATGGGATGAAGGATTATGAACAATTATTCAAAATGATTCCTATTTTGCTTCTATTTTGATTTTTAAAAGATTGGCTTTTTTTTTTCAAACCAGAAAACACAAAACAAAAGTGACTAATATGTTAATGATTCCCAAAATAATTAAGGAGATATGTGCCTAAAATATCTAAATAACTGAACTCCTTTAACAAATTCATTGCCTGACCAAGAGGAATTACAAATACAAAAAATAAACAACAACAAAACAAAATGTCAATGGTCACAATTGATGAACCATTATCAGTGATAGATAAAAACAAACAGAGATGAGAAGAAATGTCAAAGGACTGGAGAATGGCAAATTGCTTGATTAAAAAAAAAGAAGAAGATAGTGGTACCTACAAACTTGGCTTTGATTTCTAGCAAAATCCTAGAACATATTAAAGAGATGGTAAATGGATATCTAGAAAAAGAAGTAATGACCACAAAGCTAAAGTGGTTTGACAGAGAATAGGCTACAGGGGTGGGGGTGGGGGGAAGCTAGGTGGTTCAGTAGATTGAGAGCCAGATCTAGAAATAGAAGGTCATGGGTTCAAATCTACCTTCAGATACTTCCTAGCTGTGTGACCCTGGGCAAGTAACTTAACCCCCATTGCCTAGCCTCTTACCACTTCTCTGCCTTGGAACTAATATACAATACTGATTCTAAAAAGGAAGATAGGGGTTTAAAAAAAAAAAAGAACAGGTCATACTAGATTAACTTTATTTCCTTTTGAGATAGGGTTACTAAAGATTAAGGGTATGCTATAATTTTCTTTCTTTTCTTTTTTTTTAAAGTAAAGACATTTAATGAAATATCATGGTAAAAAGATTTGTAGTAGAACATTCCTTCTAATTAAGATTGTGCCTACTCTCACACAAGTATACATCTATAATGCATCTCTTTTTATGCTGTGCATTTTGGTTTTGTGCTTTGATCCATGATGGCAACTGCTGGTTTGGGAAATCACATGATGCACAGTAAATTTTGTACTAGTCTCTGATTTTTATTTTGTATGTGTCTTTGTCTTTTAGTTGTGTTCCTTAGAAATTTATACAAAATAAATTTATTCTTATTAGGTTTATCCAGTCATTTTATCTCAATAATTTTTAAAAATGTTTTTAGTTACAGGTAGAAGCACTGACAATTGTTTTTTGACATTTAATAATTCAGATTTTCTCCCTTCCTACCCTTCCTCTCTCCCTGAGGTGGTGAATAGTCTGATATAGATTATAATCCTACTTTCATTTAAATACATATTTCCATGTTCAGTTCATGATAGAAAACATATATCACACATTCAATAGAAATATCATGAAGGAAATTAAGTGGAAAATGGCATCCTTTTATCTGCCCTCAGATTCCAACAGTTCCCTCTCTGGCTATGGATAGCATTTTAATCATATGTCCTTTGTAGCTATCTTGGAGACTTGCTTTGCTGGTAAGGTTTTAATCCTTCACAATTGATCATCATATGACATTTTTGTTACTGTATACATTATTCTCCTGGTTCTGCTCAGTTCCCTTTAGATCAGTTCATATAAGTCTTCCCAGGTTTTTCTGAATTCCTCTAGTTCCTTGTTCCTAATGGCATAATAGTATTCCATTACAGTCATATGCCACATCTTGCTCATCCATTCCCCAAGTGATGAATAACCCCTTAGTTTCTAATTCTTTGCTACTAAAAAAAAAAAAGAGCTACCTAAAATATTTTGATACAAGTAGACCTTTTTTTCCTTTATCTCTGAACTCTTTGGGATATAGACCCAGTAGTGGTATTTCTGGGTCAAAGGGTATGCATAGTTTTGTGGCCCTTTGAGCCTGGATTGCTCTCCAGAATGGTCGTATCAGTTCACAGTTTCACCAGCAGTGCATTAGTGTACCAATTTTCTCACATATCCTCCAATATTTATAATTTTCCTTTTTGGTCATGTTAGCCAATCTGGTAGGTATGAGGTAGTATCTTTGAGTTGTTTTAATGTCCATTTCTCTGATCAATAGTGATTTGGAGCATTTTTAAAATTTGACTATGGATAGCTTTAATTTCTTCCTCTGAGAACTGCCTGTTCATATCCTTTGACTATTTTTCAATTGGGAAATGCTTTATATTCTCATAAATTTGACTTATAAATTTGACTCATCTATATATTTGAGAAATGAGGCTTTTTTCAGAGACACTAGTTATACATTCTGCCTCCCCCCATTTGGTGTATCCTTTCTAATCTTAGTTGCATTTGGTTTTATTTGTATAAAATCTTTTTAATGTAATAAAAATTATCCATTTCATTTTTCATAATGTTCTCTATGTCTTGTCTGGTCATAAATTCTTCCCTTATCCATAAGTCTGGCAGGTACATTTTTCTATATTCCTCTAGTTTGTTTAAAGTGCCATCTTTTATTTCTAAATCAAGTATCCATTTTGATTTTATCCTGGTGCATGGTGTGAGATGTTGGTCCATGCCTAGTCTCTGCCATACTGCTTTACAGTTTTCCCAACAATTTTTGTCAAATAGTGACTTCTTTCCCCCCAAACTTGGATCTTGGGTTTATCAAACATTAAGTTGCTGGAGATTTTAATTGCTATGTGTTGATTACCTAATTAATTCACTCTATTTCTTAGCCAGTATTGAATTGTTTCAATGACTATCACTTTATAGTATAGTTAGATATCTGGTATAACCAAGCCTATTTCCTTCATATTTTTTCCATTAATTCTCTTGATATTCTTGGTTTTTTGTTCTTCCAGATGAATTTTGTTTTTATTTTTCTAGTTCTATGATATAATTTTTGGGTAGTTTGATTGGTACGGTATTGAATAAGTAAGTTAATTTAGGTAGAATTGGCATTTTCACTGTATTGGTTTGGCCTATCCATGAACAATTAATGTTTACCTAATAGTTTAGGTCTTACTTTATTTGTGTGAAGAGTGTTTTGTAATTGTATCCATATATTTACTGGGTTTGTATCAACAGGTATACCCCCAGGTATTTTACATTGCTAAAGTTATTTTGAATGGAATTTCCTTTTCTTTTTCTTGCTATTGGGTTTTGTTGATAAATAGAAATGCTGATGATTTATGTGGGCTTATTTTGTATCATGAGACTTTGCTGAAGTTGTTTATTATTTCTATTTATTTTTTGATTGATTCTCTAGGATGTTCTAGTTATACCATCATATCATCTGTAAAGAGTGATTACTTTGCTTCTTCATTGTCTATTCTAACTCCTCCAATTTCTTTTTCTGCTCTTATTGCTATAGCAAGCATTTCTAGTACAATATTAAATAAAAGTGGTGATAATGGGTATCCTTGATTTATACCTGATCTTATTGGGAAGGGTTTCAGTTTATCTCCATTATAGATAATGCTTCCTGATGGTCTTTTAGATGCCATTTATCACTTTGAGGAAGATTCAATTTATTCCAATGCTTTCTAATTTGTTTTTTTTATAAGTAATGTGTATTGTATTTTGTCAAATGTCTTTTCTGTATCTATCAACATAATCATATGGTTTCTGTTTGATTTGTTAAATGGTCAATTATGTTGATGGTTTTCCTAACATTGAACCATCCCTGCATTCCTAGTATAAAACTCACCTAATTGTGGTGTATGATTCTTGTGATATAATGTTGCAAACTCCTTGGGAACAATTTATTTAAATTTTTTTGCATAAATATCCATAATTTGCATACATGTCCATAAATTTATGCATAAATGCATAAATAATAGGGAGATTAATCTATCATTTTCTTTCTCTGTTTTATCTCTTCTTGATTTTGGTATTGTTATGGGGTTCAGATGTGTATCCCTGGGGTTCAGGAAGGATACCTTTTGCAAGAATGCAAGTCTCCAAAACTTAGCTCAAAAACAAAAAGAGAAATTTATTAATTTAGGGAGAGATGTTGAGAATAGCCAAGAGGATGGCAAGATGGGACAGCAAGATGGGGAGCGGTTCCTGGGAGGACAGCATGAATGGAAAGGCCGTTCCCCCCTGGGAGGACAGCATGGATGGAAAAGCTGTCCCCCAGACAACATCAGTTCTGGAGCTTTTATACTCTTTACAACAGATGCTATGTCATGATGTGGACATGACCTAGAGTTAGTCCCTCAGGTATTTGGTGGGGTAGGGTGGTCATCTGACTGGGGTCTGTCTGGAGGCATAAAGATTATCTCTTTGTCCATCTTAAATCTAGAGGATAATCAAAGAGGATAAACATCTCAGGACCCTGGGGGGGGGGGGGGGTCATTGGGTGTTTCTAGGTTAAGAGTCATGAGGATGGAAGGGAGCCAGGGAATTTCCCTGATAATAGTTCTCCTGAGTTTCTGGGTATAGTGCCCATGTCAGGTATCAAAGCATATTGTGTCATAAAAAAAGGATTCTCTCTTCCTCTATTTTTCTGAAGAGTTTATGTAGTATCAGAGTTAGTTGTTCTTTGAAGGTATAGTAGAATTCACTTGTGAATCTATCTGGCCCTGGGGTACTTTTCTTAGGGTCTTTGATGGTTTGCTTAATTTATTTTTCTGGGATAGAGTTGTTTAAATATTTCCTTTTTTTGTTAATCTGGATAGTTTATGTTTTGGAAGTATTCATCTATTTCACTTAGATTGTTATATTTTTTTCACATATGTTGGGCAAAATAAATTTCAATAATTACTTTAATTTCTTCATTGGTTGTGATTTTGCCTTCTTCATTTTTGATATTGGTAATTTGGTTTTCTTTTTTTCTTTTTCAAGTTAACCACTAGTTTATTTATTTTCTCACACAATCAACTCTTTATCTTAGTGGTTCAATGGGTTTCTTATTTTCAATTTTATTCATCTTTCCCTTGATTTTCAGGATTTCAAATTTGGTGTTTAACTGGAGGCTTTTATTTGTTTTTGTTTTTTTTAATTTTTAGTTGCCATGTTCAATTCATTGAGCTACTTCTTCTCTGTTTTATTGATATAATATAAGTATTTATAGATAGATATTAATTTCCCCCTAATTACTGCTTTGGCTGGATCCCATAAATTTTGGCATGTTGTCTCTTTATTGTCATTTTCTTTAATGAAATTGTTGGTTGTTGCTATGATTTGTTCTTTGACCTATTCATTTTTTAGGATAAGATTGTTTAGTTTACAATTAATTTTTAGTTCTTTCTTTGTTGAGTATAATTTTTATTGTATTGTGGTCTGAAAAGTATGCATTTAATATTTCTGCTTTTCTACATTTGGTGAGATTTTTATATGGTATTATGTAGTCAGTTTTTGTGAAGGTACCATGAACTGCTGAGAAAATATTCCTTTCTATTCCCTTTCAGTTTTCTCTAGAGGTCTATTATATGCAACTTTTCTAAAGTTCTATTTACCTCCTTAACTTTTCTCATTTATTTTTTGGTTGAATGTATGTATTTCTGAGAGGGAAGGTTGAGGTTCTCCATTAGTAATATTTTGCTATTTGTTTCCTCCTCTAACCCATGTAAGTTTTTCTTTGGGAATCTGGATGCTATGCCATTTGGTGCATATATGTAATATTGTGTAATACTGAAATTGTTTCATTTTCTGTGGTGCCTTTTGTCATTATGTAATTTTCTTCCTTATCTCTTTTGATGAGATTGATTTTTACTTTTGCTTTGTCTGCAATCATAATTGCTACCCCTGCTTTTTTTTCTTTTTACATTTGCTGAGGTTTAGTAGTTTCTGATCTAGCATCTTACTTTTAGTTTTTGTGTCTCCCTCTTTTAAATGTGTTTCTTGTAGACAGCATATTGTGAAGTTCTGGTTTTTAATTCACTCTGTTATCCTTTTCTATTTTATGGGTGAGTTCATCCCATTTACCTTCACAATCATGATTATTAATTAGTTCTTTCATTGCATCTTATTCTTCTCTCTCTGTCTCTGTCTCTCTCTGTTCCTCCACCTTTTAACCTTTCCTTGTTCAGATATTTTGTTTTCTATAACCACCTTCCCTAATTCACCCTTCTTTTTGTCCATTCCCTTCTTATTCTCCCTACTGTCCTACTTCCCTAAAGGGTAAGGTAGGTTTCTATAGCTGACTAGGTGTGAGTATTATTCCCACTTTAAACTAGTTCTAAGGTTCAAGCATAGTCACCCCCCCCACCTTCTCCTCCATTGTATTTGCCATTTGTGCTCTTCTTAATAAGAAATAGTTTATTCCCTTCTATCTCTCCTTTTTTCTTCTCTCTATGTGCTCCTCTTTCCCATTCTTTTTAAAAAATAGCAGCCCATTTTATTTAGCTTCCTTTTTTCTTTGTATATATACTCCTTTTCATTGCTCAAATAGTAGTATCTTTCATACTTTAAAAACCTTACCTTTATCAAGTTTCATAGATATCTTAATTATTTTAATTGTCACCTTCCTGGGTATGAATATACTTAGTTCAACCTTTTCAAAATTCTTATGCTTTCACTTTATCTTTTTTTTTTAATGGTTCTCTTCAGTGTGAAATTTGCACATCATATTTTCTTTTAAGCTCTTGTTTTTTTGGTCAGAAAAGTCTGAAATTCCTTAATTTAACTAAATATCAATATTTTCCCCTGGAGAATTATGCTCAGTTTTTCTGGTCATGTAATTCTAAATTGTAATCCTACATCCTTTGCCTTTCAGAATATCATATTTCATACTGTCTGATTCTTTAATGTAGAAGCTGCTAGGTCCCATGTAATCCTGGCTGTGGTTACCCAGTATTTAAATTGTTTCCTTATGGCAGCAGTATTTTTCCTTAGCCTGGGAGTTCTGGAATTTGGCTAAAATAGTCCTGGTGTATTTTATTTTGGGATCTCCTTCAAAAGGTTCTCAGTAGATTCTCTCAATTTCTATTTTCCCCTCAGTAATTTCCCCTGATGATTTCTTGCAAATATATTGTCCAGGTTCTTTTTTTGATCATGGTTTTCAGGTATTCCAATGATTCTTAGATCATCTCTTCTGGATATATTTTCTAGGTCATTGATTCCAGTGAGGTATTTTGAATTTTCTTCTATTTTCTTTTTTTTTAATCTTGTCTTTTTGTTTCCTAATGCTTTATGGTCTCATTAGCTTCTATTTTTCCAGTTCTAATTTTTAGGAAGTTATTTTCTTCCTTGAATTTTGGTATTTCTTTTTCCATTTGGCCAATCCTACTCTTTAAAGAGTTGTTTTCTTCAGGGTTTTTGTTTTTTCTTTGGCCTCCATTTCCATTTGGTCCACTCTGTTCCACAGGGAGTTGTTTTCTTCAAGGTATTTTTATCTCTTGTTTTCCTTTTAACCTATTCTAGTTTCTAGGGAGGTGATTTCTTCAGTGAATTTTTCCTGACTGTTGAACTTTTCTGTCAATTCTCTTATTATTTGGTTTTTAAACTCTTTTCAGGTTCTTCCAGAACCTGAAACTTCCAGAGGAACTTCCAGAGGTTCTTTTGAGGCCTGGCATCCTTTCATACCTTCCTTTGAGGCTTGACATGTTTTCTTTTTGGCATTGTTGTCCTCTTGTGAGTTCATATTTTGATCTTTCCTGTTACTAATGTGACCTTCTAAGGTCAAGGTTTTTTGTTTTTTGTCTTTTGCTTGTTTTCCTAGGGTTTTTTCCATTACCTTTATCTATCTGTTACCCATTATCCCATTCCCATTATCTATTTGTTAAGGTTCTTCTCTGTTCTTGGAATAGAGAGAGTACACTGCTCCAAGCTTGCAGAATACTTTTCTGTGGTACTTGGGGGTAGGCCTGGTTGTCCTCATTCTTTATTGTGTGTCCATTAGAGAGGTGGCCCTGCTGGCTTGCTCTGAGGAGATTTGTAGTTATTTTATCCAACTGTATTCAGGAACCTATGCAACTAATTCCCCCATTTTTTCAGAGTCTGGTCTGGTTCCTGCTTTGCTGCTTCTCTACCCCTACCAAGTAGCCTGGGTTTGGCAGGTCCCCTGCTCTGAGCTCTAGCACTCTGCTGCCATATGGGAATGTTCCAGTTCTTGGAGATAGTGTCTTTCCAGGGCCACTCTCTCCCATTACCCCAGTGAAACAAGTTCCTCTAACTTTTCTTTGTTTGCAAGAGATTTATTTTTACATCCCTGTGCACACATGTGTGTGTAAAAGATAGAGACACAGAGAGAGAGTGAGAGAGAGAGAGAGAGAGAGAGAGAGAGAGAGAGAGAGAGAGAGAGAAGGAATCAGGGGAGCAGAGCATCCTTTATTCTGCCATCTTAGTTTCTAACATTCATCTATTAGTTGTGTTTCTTAAAATCAACAAATTGTGGGGTTTATTTTCTGAAAATTATGAGTTAGCTTTTATATTTTCCTCAATTTATGTCTTTTTTTAAGACACTAAAGTACTTTGTCTTGTGTAGTTAATTTCTGTACCCTAAAACTACAATTCCCAGCACCCTACTCTCCTCACATTACTGCTGACCTAGGGAGGATATGCATTTGGTGTAGCCCTGCCTCTAGGTTTTTGTTTTTTTTTCAGTGATCTTATGCTGTAGAGGTGGGGTAAGGTGGGAGGCAGGAGAACTTGCTCACATGATTTTAATTTTGTTAATTAGGGTTTTTTTACTTCTATTTCCTTTTTATTCCTTCTACTTCAAGTGATTATTAATAAACTTTATAAAATATAATTCTTTGAGTATTGGATATTAATTTAAATCCTACAGTCTTTATAGTAATTTTCCTTCATTTACTTTAAGGCAACCATACTACCTATGTTCTTTTACCCTTATCTTCAGTCCTCTCTTATTTGGCAATCCTTTCTCTCATTTTACTTACCTTATGTATTCCTTTTTCTTATTTAAAACAAAAAGTTATCTAACTCATTCTCTCTTCCCCCCCTCTCAGTTAAGTGGTTTATTCAAAATTTCCCTCTTCTACTCTAACTTTTTAAAGAGTTTTTTCTGTGCCGTTAAAAAAAAGTTTTTCTTTCCCTTGTTCTCTTTATTAATTCTCTTCCTTTTCTGGCTCTTCCAAACTTTTGTCCAGTGATTCATAGATAAAATATTTACTCTTTTTTAAATCTCTCTGTGTATCTCATGGAATTAGAGTTTCTAAAGTATCAAGTTTGTGCACTCCATTCTGAACAATTTCAGTTATTGCCTTTTAAATTTTGCTGCCTCATCCCTTTTGTCTGTTGTGTCTCACTCTTAGAAGTATCAATTATTGAGAAAGATAATGAGAATATAAATGTTTCCCCAAGATAGAAATTTCCTTGGGTCTCAAATTGTTCAGTCCAATTCTACCCTCTGCTTTCTCTATGATAACTTTATCACTGATTTGCCATACAATCTCCTCTTTTGGTTCATGTCTTCCACCCTTTAAATGCTGATCCCCCCCCAAAAAAAACAACAACTTTGATTTCCCTTCTCTTGAGCCAGAATGTTGTCTAGAGAAGCACAGTACTCTCATGGAAAGTAGTCTCCCAGTGCTCCAAATGCCACTAGATTAAACCACTTTTAAGGTCTCCATCTTCCATTATGAAATATATATCTCCTCTTTCAGTATGATCATTTCTCATCATTTATTGACATTTGCTCTACCCTAGTCAAACTCAGGCCCCCTTGTCCTTCTGTGAATGAGATTGCATAGGCCTCAAGCACCATTGCAAACTCCCAGATGTCTTTGTCTTTTGATCCAAACCTGAACTCTTGAAGAAGCAACTCTTAAATTCTCCTAAATCAGCTCCAGCCAGATGAGATCTGCTCCTTAGTTTAGCATTTATTTACTTTACTTTTACCATTCTTCATTCTGTGTACCAACTTTTACTGGAAGACTCTGCACTACTGGCCATCCCCCACACCCACAAGCTCATTTTCCAATTTCTGCTCTGGTTTGCTGTTCAAAGTCTATGCCACTACCTTGCACCTAAATGCCAATAATGAACCCTTCTTAATCACACGGAATAAGGAGAGAAAGGTCACTATTAGTCCCATTATCTAATTTCTAGACAATCATTTTATATTCATTCACTGCTTTGGGATTTGTGTACTTTTTTTGTGGTGTTCATAATAGGACCCTATGCTATAAAGGGCATTGGGCAGTTTAGTGCTTCTAAATGTTGGTCTGCCTCAGTTTACATTAGGTATAAATTCTGGTCTGCCTCAGTTTACACATTCAATCAAGTTTTCCCTCTTTCCTTCCCCCTGCTTCAATCCCTCCCCTTACAGGCCACCTCATGAATTCTCTGGTAGCTTCTATTCTGACTGACTGACTTCATGGACTTGAATAGTATATATCACACATTTCATTTCTCTTTACGTCTACCTTCTCAATGTCCTTTTTTGTCCTCTTCCCTTCTATAATACATTCTTACATGCATGCACTGACAGAGGGGTAGGTAGTTGGGAGATTTAGTCCATTGTGTTCCAGCTCTGCTCCCTTCCATATGTGATCCATCCATTTTCACCAATAACCATACCTCTCTGTTCTATGGTTAAACTCCTTGAGAAGGACATCTACCCTAGGTGTTTCCACTTCCTCTCTCTTTAAAACTCTTATCTTCTGTCTCAGAATTGATACTGAATATTAGGTCCAAGTCAGAAAGTCCGTAAGGGCTATGCAATTGGGGTTAAGTGACTTGAAGCCAGTTTTGATCCTAGGACCTCCTGTCTCCAGGTCTGGCTTTCCATCCACTGAACCACCCAGATGTTACCTCTCAATCTCTTTTTAACTCTCTATAATCTGGCTTTTGACTTTATTGTTCCAACAAAATTCCTTTCTCTCCAAAGTCACAAATACCTCCCCGGGGTGGGGGTGGGGGGGTTGAGGTTGGAGGGGGTGCCTAAGAGGATCAAATAATGTGTGTATAAAGCACTTGGAAAATAATGGCACATAATGGGAGC
Source organism: Monodelphis domestica (assembly GCF_027887165.1). Taxonomy (NCBI): domain Eukaryota; kingdom Metazoa; phylum Chordata; class Mammalia; order Didelphimorphia; family Didelphidae; genus Monodelphis; species Monodelphis domestica. Next base: position 364,601,160 of record NC_077230.1, read on the forward strand.
TTAATAAGTGCTTGTTTCCTTCCTTTTTCCCCTTTGAACCCTCAAGTATATAGTCCACCAGACAGCACTGAGCTCTAGAAAAACTGACCAAGAAATTCCCAAAGTGGAGATTCAATCTCTCTAGCACAGAGACTCATCTGTGGAGACAGTTTTTCCTCCTCTCATAGTACATACTAAATAAACATTTCCTAACTTTGTTTAATTCATCAAGTATCAAAACTTGCTAGGTGATACACAAAACAGCATTTCTAGCTATATTGGTCTGCTTTCAACATAGTTAGATTCTGACCAGGTCCTTCTCTTGCTCAGAAAACATAATTGTTCTATGATCCATGCAATGGCCAAATATGATTTGAAAGGGCAGATGATGGAACTTGTCCTTCATCTTCCAGAGAGAAATAATGAGACAGAGAAATAAAACCAAATATTTCTGGATATGGACAATATGTTTTCTTTTATTTGACTAAACCTGTTACAAAGCAGAACTATAGCTGTGGGAGGGAGAGAGTGAAGGCATAAATTGAGGGGAAGTTCCAAAAACAAAAGAATGAAAAGACCATTGGTATAATGATATAATGGGATATGGAAACACACTGGCCAACTTTATTACTATTCTGATCTATTTAATAAATACTTTTCAAACAAATTGCATGTTAACAGGTCAGTTTCAAAGTTCTCTTTGTATTTTCTCATGTGAATTTTTAAAATTAAGTTTATAATAAGAAAAATGTCTTTTTTTAATTTTTGATTTTTATAGTATGTAAAAACAATGTTTCTCTGGTTAGCATTTAAAACCCTTTTGGTTTCAATCTCTGTTTCCAGGCTCACTCCACATTATCTTCACCCTGCCCCATCAGGCATTTTAGGTCCACTTGATTTTGTCAATATATGACATTCTCTCCCATTTCTCCAGGCTGTCCCATATCCCTGGATTGCTCAGTTCCCTCACCTTTCTTTCTTAGGATCTCGAGCTTGCCTCAAGGTAAAGGTCAAGTACCACCTCCTGCTACACTCTCTGTAGTGTTTATCCTGCTCCTGAAATTTTGTACTTCTCTCGCCTGGTTGTTGTCCTGTACTCAAAGAGGTCTAAAATGGCATAACTGGTGATGTCTTTTGACTCAAGCATAAATTGGATTTAAGAGAGGCACAAGTCGTGCACCAAGTCATCAGTCTCACACTCTTTCAGTCATCAAAGTCCAGTCGCAAAACAAAAGTTAAGACAACTGGTGATGGCCTGGGATGCAGTGGATGACCCAGGTCTCTTGACATTGTACAGAAGTGTGTTTCATGTGAACTTCCAAGCCCCAATTAATCCTTCTCTCTCCATTACATCTCTGGTTGCCTGAGAGAAGATTTTAGCCTTTAATTCCCAATTTTCCATTAGACATGAATAACAATAATCTCTCCTGTACATTGCGGATTTAGTAGAGATCTGTTTGGAGGGTCCAACTGGGCACTGGATATTTGGTGGCAAAGTACAAAAGACTTAGAAGGAACTCTTTGTTCTTCTAGAATGGATCAATTACATCTACTTTCTCTCAGGCTTCTCCAATCAAGGTAAGAGTCTCAAGGCACCTGAATAATTAATCTTATCAGGGACAGCTAGATAGTACAGTCAATAGAGAGAGAGACCTAAAGTCAAGAGATCTGGATTCAAATTTGGCCTCAGACTGTAAGAATTTATTTTTCATATACTATATCAATCCCTATGTTAGGAAGTATTGTATATTTGTGTCTGAACTTTTTTGAATTTTCCTTGTTCTTAGGAATCCCAAAGAATATCTTCCTTTTTAACAGAATTTGCTTAATGAATGGAGACAATTCTTTTCTGGCATACCTGTCCTGTCTGGATGGGGAGGGTTGGAAAGACTGAGTGACCATCTCTTCATTAGATACTACCTATTAAAAATATCTAGAGATGTTTCCGGGAGAGGTTAAATAATGAGCTCCTAAAAATCTATTTATTAGGGGCAGCTGGGTGGCTCAGTGGATTAAGAACCAGGTCTAGAGATGGGAGGTACTAGATTTAAATCTAGCTTTAGACACTTCCTAGCTGCTTGACCCTGGGCAAGTCACTTAACCCTCATTGCCTAGCACTTATCACTCTTCTGCCTCAGAATCAATACACAGTATTGATTGTAAGATGGAAGATTAGAGCTAAAAAAAATCTATTTATTCAGTAGGTTGTCCCTGGTCCCAAGAGTGCCATGGAGACCTATATCACTTTATCTGTTAAAATGCTGGCCTAATCAATAAACCTTATGTAATCAATAAACTTATATTTTACCAAAAAACTAATCTCTTGAAATAATTTTAACTGTAACAAGGCATTTCTTAGCTTTGTCACTCCAGGCAAGTCACCTATCCCCAATTACCTAATCCTTGACACTCTTCTCTTAGAATTGATACTAAGAGAATAAACGTTTTTAAATAAATAAATCAATTAATCCTATCCTCCCCAAACCCAGAATGTTAACTTTATTTCCTGGGCCTGTACAGTACTTCCAGGTACCTGTCTCATCTACCTTCTAGATGCCAGGGACCCATGGGACTAGGTAGAATACTGCAGATCACAGCTATTCTGCTATCTACCCATACCCGACTTTCCAAGGTCCTGGAGTCACTATGCTAAAGCCTTCTCAGATTTTCCAGGGCCAAGATTAGATGGATACCAAGTGGGATATTCAGTCCCTCCCTTGTCCCACCCAGCCAAAACCCAGAAGCTTGTGCTTGCACTTGGCAGGGTCAGATAAAAAAGTCAGAATGTTGGAGCCAGAGGTAGGATTCCCCCAAGAGAATGCCCTCTGTGACTGGGCTAGGGAATCCTACACTCTTGCCAGGGGTCACTCCACTTTTTAACAACTTTGCAAATTTCACCACCCAGAATCAGGAAATTCAGCCAATAATTCAGAGTCACAATTTCTCTTCCCCACTTCTATCCCCATGGACCCTTCCAATAGAACTACAGATCTGGAGATTGTCCTAACTGCAGGCACCGCACTGCCACCTAGCAGCCCACCTAGAATATTTCATCAAAACTTCTTTCTCCTTTGCTCCTACCTCCCACCAATGAAATGCAAGATTCCTGAGGGCCAAAGCTGAATTATTTTTAATTTTTCTAACCCCAGAGCCTGGCATAGTGTACATTCCAGGCCCTCGATATATTTGTTGAAAATCAAAATGCAATAGTAAAAAAAATGTTTTTTTAAGTTTGTTGCATTAAATATTGTCTATACTTCGGCCATAGGTGTCTCATCCTTCCCTATTCAGACTTCCCCTCCCACACCCTGGTTCTCCACAGTAACCTCTCCTCCTTTACCGTTTTCACCCTAGTGCCCCTTGGCATTCAGATAGGATTCTGTGGAATTTCAACTGGTGCAGTTGGCTTTCGTATGTCCAACCTTGCCACATTTGTGGCAGGTGCGAACCGGCGTGGGCTTCCATTCCCAACCCCCTCCTGATGTCTGGGATACCCTCTTGGGTATGACCTCCTTTCCAAAGGCATGGCCTTTCTGGGTGCTTTTTTGGGGGGACGCCTGCATTTGGCAGAACCAGGGCCAGAACCCGGGCCCAAACCTGGGCCCCAACGCGGGATGCCGTCCCAGTTGGAAGGAGAGCTGGTCGGCCAGGATGGCTGCCTCCATGGCCGTCTTGGGCTGCTGGGATAGCACAAGCTGGCAAAGCTGCACAGGGAGCTGATCCACCACATGCTCCAGTCGGATCAGCTCTATCACTTCCTCACGTGTCATTGCCCCGGCTTGCTCCACCCACGCACCCACCAGCCCGGTCACTTGGGCCGCGAAGTCTGTGTAGGGCTCCTGGGGCCGGGGTCGCAGGCGTCGTAGCTGGCGCCAAAATAACTCGGGCCCGTAGCCGACACCCCTAGGCGCCTTCTCCTGCGAGGGATGCCAGATTGGCAGGTGAGCACTGTCACCTCTTCGCAACTCCTCTTCCGGGGAGATCCCCAACAGCTCCCGAGGCAGGCCAACAGGCAAGGAATTCTGGGTGGAAGGGTCTGGCAGCTCCCCATTCACACCACTTTCGTGGGCCTTCTGGAAAGTTCGGGACTCCTTGCCCTTCTCCATACCCTGGTCTTTGGGCCCGCTGTTCCCGAGATTGTCCAGGACGAGCTCCAGCCGCTTGATCGCTTTGCCTTTCGATTTCCAGCCAAAGACTTTCCGCTTACTCCCCGAGATTCCTGTCTCCGAAGCCAGGGGCTCCTCTTCCGCATCACTGGGCAGCTGCTCCATGAAGGCCAACTCTACGTCCTTATCTTCCGCCTCGGCCTTGCTTTTCTTTCCCGGAATCTTGCCTGAGTTTCTGTCCCTGCACCGTCGGCCTATGGCTGCCCCAACCGCTGTTAGGTCCTTGCTGGCGTCGGGGAGGACTGCATCTTTCTCCTCCACTTCCTTTTCCCCAAACCCTGGGTCTTCACTACTATCACTGCTCCTTGAAGGGGGCGGGGCCACCTTGCCTGGGCCAATGCCCGGGGCGGGGACAATGGGCTGCCTCCAGTGCTGCTTTTTGCGCGAGGTCCAGTTATCCAGCCAGGTGTCAAGGTCTTTGGTTGTGGCAGATTTGGAGACTTCGCGGCCCAGCGACCTACAGACCACCTTCTGGTCCTTCTTGGACATCGTCAGAATCTACTCAATGTTCTGGGTCTCCGTGGCCTCCAGTTATGCCCTTACAAACGCTGCTTCTGTGTCCTTTTGAGCAGGAGCCCCTAATCTGGAATTTCCTGCAGGCTGCAACAGTATCTCAGACTCACTTCTATGAAGTCTGGATCTGGCCTGCCGCCGCTGCGTCTGCCCATGCAACTGAAGACACGAAGCCCGGAAATCCGGCATAGCGCTGGCAGCTGGAGGTCCAAGGCTGTGTCTTCACTAGGTCCCTCCCCTGGCTCCTTACCAAGGCGCCCAGGGAATTTAAAGGGGCTTCCCTAATGCTGGACCGCTCGCAGCTCAAACGGCTTCTTCTTGGGGAGGGGACAAAGTTGGGCTCTGAAGATTCACTGAGGAATTAAGGCGAAGAGTGAGGATGACCAAATTCACCAAACCTAGAGACCTTCCGTTAATCCTGTCGGACGCTGCCTGACCTCCTGCTTTCTGTCCTGGTCAGTCCTGGGGTGGTTTCCCCCCCATCTCTGCTGTCCAGTGGGTCAGAGAGCAAAAACCCTCTTTCATGCTTTCCCCAGTCACTTCGCTGTCTAGGAGCTTGAGCTTTTAGATGCTAGTGGGCAAGCCCTAAACCCCAAAGGTCTTCTGTGCACACTTCCCAAGAAGATATTCAAACCTTAGCCAGCCCACTCAGGCTCGTTCCCTTCGTCAAACTCTTATCTAGAGGAAAAGGCTCTTGGAGAGGGTTATGAGCCCGAGGTAAAAGAGTAAAGCCAGCTTTTTATCCAAGGTTTTCCAAGAGTCTGAGCTCTCAGGCTCATGGGGACAGCAGAGGATCCTAAACCTCGAGTTTTCTATCCAGGGGCAGGAGAGAAATGTCATAAAATCAGACAGAGCTGGAAGAGACATTAGAACATAGAACATAGAACATGAAATGTCAGAGATGGAAGGAACTTTAGAATCTAGAACACTGACTGTCCAAGCCAGAAAGGTTGCCTGAGAGATCATCTAGTCCAGTCTCTTCATTTTGCCAATAAGGAAGCTAGGGGTTAGAGAAGTGAAGGAACTTATTTGAGATCACAAAAGTGGGGGCAATCCCATACTGGGAAGGAGAGAAAGGAAAAGGGGGAGAAACAGGGGCACATTTGTTTCTAGCAGCTGCAGGTTTCTTTCTGCCCTCTTCTCCTTCATATTCCAAGCTAAATGGGTTCCAGACTGACCATATCCTTTGCTTTCCCTAAATCCAGAAAGAACTAAACCTGGATAACTCTGACCATGAAAATACTAGTGTCCAATAAAAGTTCCCCAGCTCCAAGAAGCCTGTAATTCAATTAGTCAAATTCCAAAGTGTAAGATTACTACACATATGAAGTATGCAAGACTACATACAATGTATTACGTACACACTGTCTCTCTCTGTCTCTCTCTCTCTGTTTCTGTCTCTGTCTCTCTGTCAATGTCTCTCTGTCTCTGTCTCTGTCTCTGTCTCTGTCTCTCTCTGTCTCTCTCTCTGTCTCTCTCACACTTACCAATCAATTTTTCAGAGACCTATATGAGAGTTTGCTTTACTTTTCTAGATTGTCATTCATAGCCTTAAAGCATGTATTAGAGGGTGACCTTTTTCTTAATCACTGTTTTATGTATTCCTGCCTTCCAATCAAGATTCTAGGTGTCCCTAACATATGAACTTTCTCCTGTAGAAATCAAAGTTAAGTAACAGATCAGACCTATTGGTGCAATTGGACCCACTTATTACTCCCAGGGTGGGGCAGCTAGGTGGCTCAGTAAATAGAGTACAGGTCAGGGAAGACTCATTTCCCAGACTTGAAATGTGGCTTCAGACACTTATTAGCTATGTGACCCTGGGCAAGATGCATAACCCTATTTGCCTGAGTTTCCTCATCTGTAAAATAAGCTGGAGAAGAAAATGGCAAACTATACCAGTATCTGTGCAAAGAAGAGCCCAAATGGAGTCACAGAGTTGGGCATGACTGAACCATGTTATCTATTGCCAGTGTAGCTCCCATTTCAGGAAATTTCTTTCCTCAGTAGAATAAACACTTGTATTTAGGATAGTATATTGTAACCTCTCGCTGACTGCATGTTGAAGTAACAGTTTCATTAAAGTTTATCTTTTTGTTGTTGCATCTGCTTCTTCATGACCCAGGGTGGGTCATGAAGTATTTTACCATTTCCTCCTCCAGTGGATTCAGTTAGAGATTAAGTGACTTACCCAGGGTCACACAGCTTGTATATATCTGAGACTAGATTTGAACTCAGGTCTTTCTGACTAGGCATAGTGTTCTCTCCAGATGAGCCACCTACCTGCTTACAAATTTTATCTTAACCCTTTGTAACTCAGCTTTCCTGTCAAAGATCAATTGGTTTTCCCCTTTGTGACTTTTTGTCGAGAAGTCTTATTAGACAAACTCTTCCCATACTCACCCTCCAGAAAATCCTACTTCAAAAGTCATTCTGAGGATAGTTATGAGAACCTGCCCTCAGAAGGGAACATTTCCTAAGATAAGAGCTAAGGCAGAACTTCCTAGAAGACCAATCACAGGTTCAGAAAGGCGGTCAGTGAGCTCAACCACCTGAATCTTGGCCAAACAGTGTCCCCGAGACCTTCACAGACAGATGAGAAGGAACCCTTACTTGGATCAGACATGACATTTTTTTCTCTATGTTTGCAAGAACATCAGCCTTAAATTACACTAACTTCCCTTGATAGATGTGGGAGCTTGCTGTATGTGTAGAGACACAGATTCATCACAAGCCTTGCAGGAATGTCAGAGGCAGTCACAATTCTAGCATCCATTTCCATCTTCTCCAAACCCAGCCAGCTGTCATGCTTCATTAGACTCCACTTGGGCAGATAAGTTGTGCACTGGATTCTGCTTTCACTTTAGTGGTGGGATGGGATCACATCATATAGCCATACATTTAGGGAATAGTTGGTAGGGCATGGCCTTGGAGAGTCTATCATCTCTTCAGTCTTGAAAATTAACTCATCTACTCTAGGATAGAGAGGTTTATAGAGTTTAAGTGACTTGCTCACTATTTCATAGCTACTTTCAGAAATAATATTTGAACCCACATCTTGCTCTAAATCCATTGTTCTATCAACTAGGTCAGGCTGGATATTTTTCTATCCAAAAATAAATAAGTAACTATAAGGTAATTTCAGAAGGGAGAGCACATTAACAATTAAGAGAATGAGAGAAGGCTCCATATAGGATGTAGCACCCAAGAAGAACATTCAACAAATATTTTTGGACACAGAGTGTCTAAAATGATGATAGATTGAGGGGCTATCAGGATCAAGCAAAAAGTTTTTATTTTTAAGGATGGAGAAAAATTACACTTGTTTACACTGGGTAAAGAATGAGTTGTAAGGGGCAACTAGATGGCTCAGTGGATTGAGAACCAGATCTAGAGAACCTGGTTCTTGAGTTCAAATATGGTTACAGATACTTGTGACCCTGGGTAAGTCACTTGACCCCCGTTGCCTAGCACTTATCACTCTTCTGCCTTGGAACCAATACCCATAGCATTAATTCTAAGACAGAAGGCAAGGGTTTAAAAGAAAGAATGAATTGGAGTAGGGAAATTTGAATGGTATTATAATAGAAACCCTAACTTGGGTTAGAGACAGTGTGCATGTATAGAAGGGAGAAGGTATCACATGGAAGATTGAAAAGGCTTAGCAATTCAATCTTTAAATGTTGGTGGGGGGAGGAGGAGGAGAAGTAAGAATCCAGGAGGACTTTTGAGGTAATGAATGTAGGTGATTGGGAAGATAGTGGTGACCTCCAATGAAATCAAGAAGTTTAGTGCAGAGGCAGATTTAGAGAAGATATGAATTACATTTGGGACCTTGATTTGGAGATACCAATGAGGCTAGGTGAGATGTCCAACAGCAGCTAGAAATTGACTTCTAAAATTCAAGATATTAGGGCTGAATATATAAATTTGAGATTCATCTGCTTAGAGTCAATCACTGAATCCATGGGAGCTGAAGTACAAGGGGATAGTATAGAATGAAAGGAGCAAAAGACCCAGGAAGAGCCTTGAGAGACTTGAAGAAAAAGAAACAGAGAATCTCTTTTCCCCAAGCCAACTACTACATTTTTTCCTTCCTAGAAAAGAATCTTTTCATCTGCTCCTTTTTCTAAGAGCAGCCTTCCTTATGAGTTCTCTTCTGGCCTACTCTACATCTCAACACTCCTTTAAATCTGCTCCTTGCCCCATTTTCTCCTTTGTTCTGATCTCTGAGGAAGAGGTGTTCCTTCTCCTTGCAGAGATCAACTCCTCTTAATGCACACTTGATCTAGCATCTACTCCAAGATCACATCTCCTCCAAGAGTTTACATAACTTTTAATCATTCCTTATATCCCAGTTCATTGCAACTGTTTTTAAGAACTTGAAAGACTTCCACAGGAGAAGCAGACAGACAGCATTGGTAAATGCTGAAAGATATTAGTTTGTTTTTTTAACCCTTACCTTCCATCTTGGAATCAATACTGTGTATTGGCTCCAAGGCAAAAGAGTGGTAAGGGCTAGGCAATGGGGGTTAAGTGACTTGCCCAAGGTCACACAGCTGAGAAGTTTCTGAGGCCAAATTTGAAAGACATTGGCTTTTATTTGGCACATCTTAACTCGAACATGTGACACTTGAGACTCCCATGGAGACATAAAGAGGGTGAGATAAGCAAAGAGGGCAGGACATATTTGGATCATGATACTGGAGAGACAAGGATGCAATCTCTTGAGGGATCAGGATACAAATGAGAATCAGTCAGCAGAAGGGAGTCTGGATCTCAGGTGAATATTATTCTTTTATTAATAATATAATATATAATTATAAAAATATAATATTAATATTTTAATACTCAGATGAGTAACGTATCTGGCCAAGGTGAGAGGAGAAAGGGAATCCATCATTCAGAGAGAGAGAGAGAGAGAGAGAGAGAGAGAGAGAGAGAGAGAGAGAGAGAGAGAGAGAGAGAGAGAGATGGCTCTCTTGACCTTGAGCACAAATTGTGATAGGGTCTCAGTCACTTCTCTAAGTTCAGAACAAATTCAAAGTTGTTCTTGATACAGACTTGGGACAGGTGTTTTAAAGGAAAGGGAAGGCACAGCTGATTGGTTTCCCACCTCTTATGTCACAGTCAAGAAGCATCCAGGGATTGGCTAAGCTGCTGGAAGTTCCTAGCATGGAAGATTCAAGTATTGAGAATTCCAGAAAAAGGGAGGATATGTGATTCAGACTGAAGGAGCACAACATCTGTCTCAAGGAATTCCAGACTAGAAAAACATAGAGTTCTAATTGCACCCCACTACCACCACCACCACCACCACCCTCTCTCTCTCTCTCTCTCTCTCTCTCTCTCTCTCTCTCTCTCTCTCTCTCTCTCTCTCTCTCTCTCTCTCTCTCCTCTCTCTCTCTCCTCTCTCTCTCTCCTCTCTCTCTCTCTCTCTCTGTCTCTCTCTCTCTCTTCTCTCTCTCTCTCTCTCTCTCTCTCTCTCTCTCACACACACACACACACACACACACACACAGCATCTCTATGGATAATTATTCTCCATTCTTAATCCTAATATCCCCTCAAGCTATCCTGATATATCTCTCCAGCCTTCCATAGCCAAACTCCAAGATAAAAACTGTCTACACTCATCATTTTCACTTTTTTTCTACTCACTTCTCAGTTTTTTGTCATCTGAATGCTAATCCCATTACTGGACTGAAACTGCTCCCAAAGGTTACTAATAATCTCCTTAGTGTTAAACTCAATGGCCCTTTTCTCAGTCCTCAGCCTTCTTTATTTCTCCTTAGTGTTCAGTACTGTTCATTACTGCCTCCTTCTTGATATGCTCTCTTCCCGCAGCTTTCATAAGATTGCTCTTTCCTGATTCTCATCTCAACTCTCTGAGCCCTTAATCTCTGCTGGACCATCACTGATGTTCTAACTGTAGGTGGCTCTGTCCAGGACCCTCTTAATTTTCCATGTCCTCTCAATTCATGATCTCATTAGGTCTCATGGGTTCAATTATCATCTCTTTGCAGACAGCTATAAAGTCCTTTTGAAATATCTACTTAAATAAGTCCTTATAATTATTCTTAATTTTTTTTCAAACAGTAAAAATCTTCCTTCTTATCTTTCTCCCCCAATACCTACCCACTGTGAGAACTAAGGAAAAACAAAACCTTTGTTTAAAACATGCATAGTCAAGCAAAACAAATTTCCACACTGGCCATGTCCATAAAAATATATGTGTCTATTCTGTGCTTTGAATCTTTCACTTTTCTATAGGGAAGTGAGTAGCATCTGTTTCATCATTAGTTGTCTAGAACAGAGGTTGGTCATTATACTACTCAGAATTCTTCATTTTTTCAAAGTTGTTTATCTTTACTGAATCATTGGTTTTGTATAGATTGTTCTCCTACTTCTGTTCAATTCATGTTGCATCAATTCATGTCTTCCCAGGTTCTTCTGAAATTGTCCTCTTCATCATTTATTATAGAACAATAATATACCCTCACACTTATATACCACAATTTCTTTAGCCATTCCCTAGGCACATCCTATATTTTACTACCTCAAAAAATAACTACATATGTTTTCTTATATCTTTTAGGTTTCTTTTGTTTAGGACCAATATTTCCTTTAATATATCCTCCTAAATTTATATCTTGCCCTGTTGTCTTTCTTGAGTCCCAGTACCAAATCACCTGCTGGACATTTCTACTTGTATGTCCCAAAGTCATCTCATACTCAATATGTCTGAAATGTAACATCATCTTTCTTCCTTTCTGACCATCCTCCAGATGTCTTCGTTTCTGTTTTAGGAATCCTTTTCATTCCACTCAGGTTCACAACCCCATCGTCATCCCTGATCCTTCTCTCTCTTCCTCACCTCTCTGATATCTAATTGGTTGCCAAATGTTGATTCCTCTTTTATTACATCTCTCAAGCATCTCAAGCATCATCATCTCTTAAGATCATAAGTTACAGAGAAGGCACCAATTTGCACTGATAGAAGAAATTTCATAGTGGAAACCCTCAAATCCATTCCCTTCTTTCCACTCAAATGGCTACCAGTGTAGTTAGTGCAGGTATTTATCACCTCTCTCTTGGATTCATTGCAAAAAACTTCTAATTGGGCTCCTAACTTCCTCTTTCTTCTCTCTTCAAACCATTCTCTTTGTAGCTACCAAAATAATCTTAAAGCATGAATTGGGTTATTGTACTCTCCAATTCAGAATCTTTAGTCTCCCTCCAGACTCTAGGATAAAATGTAAATCATTCATTTTCCATTTAACTCCCTTCACATTCTAGCTCTTACCCACCTTTTTAGACTTATTTCACAGACTCTGATCAATCAATAAACATTTAATAAGTGCCAACATTGTACAAAGCATTCTGCCTTGCACTAGGGATTAAAAAAAGGCAAAAGTTCCTTCCTCAAGGAGATCAGAGTCCAGTGGGGGGGGGGGATATGCAAATACGTACACACAAGCTATATAAAAGACAAATTCAAAAAAAAATAATTAGTTTGGGGAGATGCTAGAAATAAGTTGGGAAAGGCATCCTATAATAAGTGGGATTTATTTGGGATTTAAAGGAAGCCACATAGGTCAGTAATTAAAGCAGAGGAGAGAGAGCATTCCAGGAACTGGGAACAGCCAAAGAAAATTCCCAGAACCAAGGCATAGAGTGTCTTGTTCATAGAATGGTAAGGATGTCAGTGTCACGTAAGGTGTAAGAAGATTAGAAAGAACATTAAATTATTGGTTTCTCATGCTATTCTCTCAGCTCTTCTTTTTAAAAGCTCTTACCTTCTGTCTTAATAGCAATTCTAAGAGAGAAGAGCAACAAGAGCTAGGCAATCAGGCAATAGGCAATTAAGTGACTTGTCCAGAGTCACACAGCTAGAAAATGTCTGAGGTGAAATTTGTACCAAGTTCCTCTCAATTCCAGGCTTATTGTTCTACCTATGGTGCTACCTAGCTACACCACTTTCTTTGGCACCTGGGACCTTCCATCATTTATCATTCATTATTCTTTTTTAGTGTTCTCACCCTAGAATATCCCCTTCCCATTCCTATCTCTTTCTATCACTGGTGAATTTCTTCCAGGACAGCCAATTTTCATCTCCTTCCTGTCTTGGCTTCTAACCCTTCCATTCCATTTTCAGTTCCCTTTTATGTGTTCCATTAAACTGTAAAAATCCCATCAGGACTGGGGCTGTCTTTCTTTTTGCTTGTATTTGTATCCCCAGTCCTTAGCCTGGCACATAGTAGATTCTTAATAAATACTTGTTACATTGCCAGCACTATGCTAAACTTTAAGGATACAAATACAAACAAGCACAAGAATGCCTGCCTTCAAGAAACTTAAAGCTTAATAATACACAAATTCATGAAGTATTTCATTTTTTCCCTTTATAATATGTAATAGCTTTAAAGTAATTTATAACATAAATATCACCTCTTACCTAGCTAAACTTAATCCATAAAGGTAATATTGGGGTTTGCCATTTCCATGAGTCATTTCTTAAATAGGCATTTGATATCCCCACCCTTAACAACTTAACAACTATGGAAGAAACTGAAATTACAAATGTCAGGACAATTAATTCTTTTTGGTAGAAATTGTATATACAATTTCTACCAAAAAGAATTAATATATATATTAATATATATATATGTATATATATATATATATTTCATTTTCCTGGTAGTTATTGACAAAGGCCAGAAATTCAGGAGTAGTTTTCTTCAAGTTTGTATTGTAAAAAAAAATAAGTTCTGTCACTGAAACATTCTACAACATGCACCAATTTCAATTTATCATTGAATCACAAAAAAATAGATTTGCAAATGAAACAAATTGAAATTTGTCTATAATAAGCAAATGTTTAAATTCTGACACTATTGTTTTTAAATCCAAGGTCTAAAATATCTTAGGTTAAATAATGATATTGAGGGGTGTAGCCAAGATGAAGGAGTAGCAGTACAGAAAGCTGTGACTGCTCTGAGAATCCTGTCAAGCCAACCTTAAAATAGTGACTGAAAACAAATACTGGAGTCACAGAACCAACAAAGGGACAGAGTGAAGTAACTCCTGCAGAAAAACAAATTGGAAGGTAGACAGAGAGGATCTATTTCATGAGTGTGAGAAGGGAACCAGAAGTAACACTATGCTCAGAGGAGGGCAAGACTCCCACCTCCACCTTACTGCTCCAGGTTCCAAATTTGGGCACAAGCTAACTTTGAGAGAATGGGATCCTGCCTAAACCAACAGCAGAGCACCCCATGCCAATCCTTTGAAGTCCCAAGCCCTGGCACCATCCTTCAGTGAGGTTCCAAGTCCATGGCAACTGGCCCATTCAAGCCTGCATGGAAAACCCAAGATCCATCTCAAGACAGTCCACACACAGCACACCCAGCTGTTGTAAACCTAGAGTATGGCTCTGAGCTTCTGCCCAAGCTAGTAGTAAAGACCCAAATCCCAGGTCAATACCAATGCAAGACAGTCTCTGCCTGGCTGGTGCTAGCCTAAGAGGCGTTCCAGAGCCCTCCATAAGCCTGCACTGAGGCCCCAAGATCCAGGGTAAGGTAGCTCACAGTGCTCTGAGCCATGCAAGCCATCAGAAGTCCCTAAAGAAGATAATTCAGCAGTGGGAGGTGGTTTCCAGAGCTCTCAGCCCACAGGCCATTGTACCACCTTGGAATTGCTGAAACTTGCAGAAAATCATAACTAGAGCTGAGGGTAGCAGCAAAGAAAAACTGAAGTTTAAGAGAGTGCTCCAGAGAGTGACCTCTCACCCTGAGAACAGAACCCACACCTTTAAGATAAAAGTAAAAGTAAAACCAACAAAAAACAACAACAATAACCACTGGGAAAATGAGCAAACAACAACAAAAATACATAACCATAGCAAATCTTTGTGGAGACAAAGAAAAGCAAGGCACAGACTCAGTAGGGGACAGTGAAATCAAAGCAGCCACATGCAAAACTTCAAAGAAAAATGGGAATTGGTCTCAGGCTCTGGAAGAAGTAAAAAGCAAATTAAAAACTCAAATAAGAGAGGCAGAAGAAAAACAGGGAAGAGAAATGAATGTAATGCAAACAGAAAATATCAGCTTAAAAAGCAGAATTGGTCAAATGGAAAAAGAGGTACAAAAGCCAGTGAAGAAAAGTTCCATAAAAAAGTAGGATTGACCAAATGGAAAACAAGGTTCACAAATTCATAGAAAAAAAATCATTCTTTAAAAATTAGAAATTGGCAAATAGAAAACAATGATTTCACGAGACATCAAGAATTAATAAAACAATATAAAAAATAAAAAAGAAGAAAATATAAAATATCTCACTGAAAAACCAACTGACTTGGAGAGTAGATCTAGGAGAGAATCTAAGAATCATTGGACTACCTGGAAATTAAGATAAAAAAAAAGCCTAGACCTCATTTTACAAGAAATTATCAAAGAAAACTATCCTGATGTTTTTGAATAAAAGAATAAAATAGAAATTGACAGAATCCACTGATCACCTCCTGAAGTAAATCCATGAATGACAACTCCCAGGAATATTCTCACCAAATTCAAGAACTCCCAGATCAAGGAGAAAAAACTGCAAGCAGCCATAAAGAAACAATTCAAATACCATGGAACCACAGTCAGGATTTGGCAGCTTTTACATTTAAGGATCAGGAGGTTTGGAATATGATATTCCAGAAGACCAAGGAACTAGGTTTAAACCAAGAATCACTTATTTATCAAAACTGACTATATTCTTTCAGGGTAAAAAAATGGTAATTTAATAAAATAGAAGATTTCCAAACATTTCTGATGAAAAGACTAAACCTAAAAAGAAAATCTGATGTCTAAATATAAGATTCAAGAGAAGCATAAAAAGGTAAGAAAGAGAAAATATAAGGGATTCAAAAAGGTCTGTTTACATTCCTACATGAAAAGATATTTGTAACTAAAAAAATTTTTTTTTAGCACTAACAGAACAGTTAGAAGGAATATACATTCAAAGGATATAGGAGTAAGCTATTTAGGATGACATGAAAAAACATCAAGGGCTGAAAAGAGAATTGCAATTAGAGAAAATGGGAGAGGTAAAATAGTAGTAGTAGTGGTGGTTGTCTCTCGGTGACCGAGAATGACAATTGTCTTTGTGCAGTTTCATCTACGATGTACCCTCATATGGCTTTGGAGTCCAAAGGCTGAGGCGCAGAGTTTGTGGCACATGGGGCATGGGACGCCAGTTGTTACGGGAGGTGCGGGTGTGGCCTGGTGTCGACGTTCAAGCGCAGCGGCAAGACGTCGACGTCACTCATCATCAAAGGTGGTGGCGGCATGGTGAATGTGGGTTCACCAGCTGCTTCTGTCAGAGGCAGCGAGTTCTAGTTGCTTTGGTGTCATGCCAGCCCACTTCAAGTTGGACTTTAGCTGATCCTTGAATCTTCTCTTTGGTCGGCCTTGTTTCCTGAGTCCAGCTGACAGTTCACCGTAGAATACCTGTCTTGGTATTCTCTGTGGGTCCATGCGGATGACGTGTCCAGACCATCGTAGCTGGGTTTTGAGGACCAGGACTTCGATGCTGGTGGAGTTGGCTCTGTCGAGGACTTCCTGGGTGGTGATTCGGTCCTGCCATCGGATCCTCATAATTGACCGGAGGGAGCGTTGGTGGAATTGCTCCAGCTGTTTCATGTGCTTCCGGTACAGTGTCCATGTCTCACAACTGTACAGGAGCGAGCTGAGGACGGCTGCGTTGTACACTTTGAGCTTTGTCACAGTGCTTACACCTCTGTGTTGGAGGACTTTGGAGTGCAGCCGCCCGAGTGCCTGGCTGGCCTTTTGGATCCTGGCATTAATCTCATGGTCTAGGGACCTGTCGTTGACGATGGTGCTGCCCAGGTACTTGAAAGTGTTGACGTTAGAAAGCTGTGTGCCATTGATTGTAATGCAAGGCTGGTTAGTTGGCCTCCCTGGTGCAGGTTGGAACAGCACCTCTGTTTTGCTGAGGCTGATAGTCAGGCCAAACAGTTTTGTTGCGGTCGAGAACCTGTCCACAATGGTTTGGAGATGATTTTCTTGGTGGGCCATGAGAGCACAGTCATCTGCAAAGAGACCTTCCAGGATGAGTTTCTCTGTTGTCTTTGTTTTTGCAGTCAGGCAGCGAAGGTCAAATAGTGAGCCATCCAGTCAGTATTTGATGTAGATGCCCAGGTCTAGATCCATCACAGCATGTCGTAATACTTGGGTGAAAAATAGGTTGAATAATACCGGAGCGAGGACACAGCCTTGTTTCACACCATTGGAGATATTGAAGCGATCCGAAGTCTCTCCACCAGATAGGACCTCCCCTGTCATGTCGACATGAAAGAGCTGGATCAGTTTGACGAATTTTGCTGGGCAACCAAGCTTGCTAAGGATCACCCACAATGTGTCCCTGTTCACTGTGTCGAACGCCTTTGTCAGGTCTATGAAGACAATGTAGAGACTCAGGTTCTGCTCAAGGCATTTTTCCTGTATTTGCCTCACTATGAAGACCATGTCGATGGTGCTGCGATCTGGTCGGAAGCCACATTGTGATTCAGGCAGGTTCTGCTCTGAAACAGATGACAGGAGTCTGTTGAGTATAACACGGGCGAGGATCTTTCCAGCAGTGGAGAGTAGTGAGATGCCTCTGTAGTTGTCACAGGCTGTTTGTGTGCCTTTGTTCTTGTATAGGGCTACGATGGAGGCATCTCTGAGTTCTGGGGGCATGTCTTCCTCTTCCCATATGCTGGTCAGCACTATGTGGAATGCCTGGAGCGCCTTTCCATTTAAGGCCTTGTACACCTCGGTTGGGATCCCGTCTTTACCGGGTGCCTTGCCTGCACTCATTTGTTTAATGGCTTTTTGGACTTCTTCTATTGAAGGAGGGACATCAAGTTGTTCAATGGTGTGGTTTTGGGGGATCTGGTCAAGGGCGCTTTGGTCGACTGAAGAGGGTCGGTTGAGAAGCTGACTGAAGTGTTCTTTCCACCTGTTGCTGATGCCTTTTTTATCTTTTATGAGAGTGTCACCGTCAGAGGATAGCAAGGGAGTAGTGGTGGGTTTTAATGGCCCATAGATAGCCTTGAGGGCACTGAAAAAATGTTTGTAGTTTTTCATATCAGCAAACCGTTGGATTTCTTCTGCCTTTTTTTCCCACCATCTTCCTGATCTCACGTGTGCCATGGCTTGGAGAGACTTGAATCTGTCCTTTTTAGGAGCAGAGTTTGGGTTATTTTGCCACCCCATAAAGGCTTTGTTCTTTTTGCTCAATAGGTCTTCAATAGCAGTGCTCTTCAATAGCACTGCTATTGAAGAGGTAAAAATGGGATAAATTATATCACCTAAAGAAATGCAAAAATAAAACCTATTACAGTGGGGGAATGACATCAGTGTAGTGTAATGCTTAAACCTTATTCTCATCAGAATTGACTCAGAAAAAGAATAACAACCAGACTCACTGGGATATTTAATCCTATCTTAACCTATAGAGAAGTAGGAGAATAAGAAGGGGGAAATGAGGAGGAGATTGGATAAAAAGGAAAACACTTGTGTGGAGGGACAGAATGAAATGAGAAAATACAGGATCAAAATAGGAAAATAAGATGGAGGGGAATACATAGCTAGTAATCATAACTATGAGGGATCAACTCATCCATAAAATGGAAGTGGAGAGCAGAGTGGATTAAAAAAAACAGAATCTTACAATATGTTGTTTACAAGAAATACATTTGAGGCAGGGAGACATACACAGAGTAAAGGGAAGGGGAAGGAGTAAAGACTATTGGGCTTCAACTGAGATTAAAAAAAAGCAGAGTAGTGATCATGATCTCAAACAAAGCTAAGGCAAAAATAGATCTAATTAAAAGAGATAAGGAAATTACATCTTTATAAAAGGTACTATGAGAAGTATTATCAACTTGATATAGATGTACCAAAAAGTATAGTCTCCAAATTTTTAAAGGAGAAACTAAATGAGCTTAAGGAGGAAATTAACATATTATAACATAATAACATAAAATTCATATCTGAATGTTTATATCAATAAAATAGAGAAAAAGCAAATTAATGAATTGGGCATGCAACTAAAAAAAATTAAAAAAAATTTAAAAATCTCCAATTAAAGACTAAATTGGAAATCCTAAAAAATCAAAGGAGAAATTAATAAAACTGAAAGTTAGAGAACTATTAAGCTAAATAAGACTAGGAGTTGGCTTTATGGGGGGAGGGGGAAGGGAAAAAATAAAATAGGTAGAGCATTGGTTAATTTGGTTTAAAAAAAACACAAGAAAATCAAATTACCAGCATCAAAAATGAAAATGGTGACTTCACCACTAATGAAGAGGAAATTAAAGTAATCATTAGGAACTATTTTGCCTGATTGTATGACAATAAATCTGAAAATTTAGGTGAAAGAGATGACTATTTACAAAAATATAGATTGCCCAGACTAACAAAAGAGGAAATAAAATACTTAAGTAATCCCATCTCAGAAAAAGAAATTGAGCAAGCCTTCAATGAACTTCCTAAGAAAAAATCCCCAGGGCCAGATCGATTCACAAGTGAATTCTATCAAACATTTAAAGAACAATTAATCCCAATATTGTATGAACTATTTGGCAAAATAGGCAAAGGAGTCCTACCAAATCTTTTTTTATGACACAACCAGCCCAAAAAAGAGAAATAAAATTATAGACAAATTTCTTTTCTGAATATTGATGCATAATCTTAACAAAGAGATTATAGCAATATATTCATTCACTATGACCAGGTAGGATTTATACCAGGAATGCAAGGCTCATTTAATATTAGGAAAACTATCACCATAATTAACCAGATCGATAAACAAACAAATCACATAGTTATCTCAATAGATGCAGAAGAAGCCTTCAGGAAAGTACAATATCTATTTCTTTTTTTAAAAAACAACACTAGAAGGCATAGCAATGAATGGACTTTACCTCAAAATGATGTCATATCTATCTAAAACCATCAGCAAATATCATCTGCAATAGCAGATAAAAGCCTTCCCAATAAATTCAAGGGTGAAGCAAGGATGCCCATCATCACCACTATTATTTAACATTGTGCTAGAAATGTTAGCTTTACTAATAAGGGAAGAAAAAGAAATTGAAGGAGTTAAAGTAGGCAATGAAGAAACTAAACTATCACACTTCGTGGATGACATGATGGTCTACTTAAAGAATCTAGAAAATCAACTAAAAAACTAGTTGAAATAATAACTTTAGCCAAGTTGAAGGATACAAAATAAACCCACATAAATCATCAGCATTTCTATATTTTACCAACAAAGTCCAGCAGCAAGAGAAAGAGAAATTTCATTAAAAATAACTCTAGATAAGTGATTGTGAACCTTTTAGAACCTTTTAGAGACCATATGGCCATGCCCTCCCCCCAGGCTACATACAGTGCCATACCCCCTCCCCCCATCCCTCTCCTCCCCCCCTCCACCCAGAGACAATGGATCCTGTATGGAAAGGGGTCTACTTTTCAGGATGTTGTTGACCACCTTAGGCAACTCTCTTTAGAAAAAGCCAGGTGGGAGAGATTCCTGGGTCAGCAAATCCTGCCACCAATTGATGGGGGGGCAGGGGGGGGGGGAAGGCAGCTAAACAGAGTTCTAGAATAAGAAGAGCTTCCCTTTTTTTTTTTTTAATCATCCTTTGGAGTAGTTAATCCTGGTCTGTGTTCAGGTCAAGTCTGGGCTTGCAAGAATTGCTTTACCAGTGATTCTGGTCTTGCTGCAAGTCAGCCTGACCTGAAGTGAGAATTTTTTTTCTTTCCAACTGATTTTTAAACTAAAAAGAAAAACTCAGCTGAGAAAAGGAACCATTTTGGAATATGCAATAATATTTTTGACTGGAAAGACAAATATGTATAAAAAATATATAACTATGTGGCTTTGACAATGGGGAAAATAATCAGAACTGAAAAGAACCTCAGAGATTATTTAATATAAATCTCTCTTTAGGGGCTCTTGTGATAAAAGGTTTCTATAATTTGTCCTATATCAATCACAGTAAATGTTAATGGGAGAACAGAACTAGAACACAAGTTTCCTGATTGTTACTAGTTCAGTGCTTTTTCCACTAACTGAATTGCAAAGTAAGTATTCAGGACTTATAAGTTTGTTTTAATTAAACTTTTAAGGGATTTTTTGGAGGTGATTCATAGCTATTGCCCTATAAGCAAAAAATAAGCTATCTCCTAAGTGTATCCATAATCATCTTTATGAATGGAAAATACTTTTTATCCAGTGACTTCACAGCCTTTTAGTTCTGGTGAATTAAAAAAAATTAGTTTTCTAATATGCTGCAAAATTTACTAAGATAAAGCAAATCTACTTGCTCAGTAACAGAGTACAGAATTCTTTTATTGCCTTTACTTTGTTTTTCAAAAGTAAGCACTAGGTATTTTGACATGCAGGAGTGGAATGTCATATGTATATGCTGCATATTTTAGTAATAAATGAAATTAGTCATATTTAGAGAATTCATAGTGTATTTCTAAAATAAAATTTGTTGGTTTTTTTAATCAAAATATACTTCTTACTAAGAAGCTTGGCATTCTGACCCAGCCAGCTCTCAGAACCCAGGCTTGTCAATCATCTGTGCAACTTCTTTGCACTTTGTACCTTCCCTTGCTACATATTCCACATCATCTTTGGCCAGCTCACCATGTTTCCAGCTGCTGCTCACGGTAATATAATAAAAATGACAATTCTACCCAAATTAATTTACTTATTCAGTGCCATAACTATCAAACTACCAGAAAACAATTTTATAGATTTAGAAAAAATAATAACAAAATTTATCTGGGAGAACAAAAGATCAAGAATATCAAGGGAATTAAAGGGAAAAAATGTGAAGGATGGTGGCCTACCAGATCCTGTACTATAAAACAGTGATCATCAAAACAATCTGGGACTGGCTAAGAAAGAGTAGTGGATCAATGGAATAGATTAAGGCTAAATAGTCAAACTCAAAAATCCCAGCTTTGAGGATAAGAACTCACTATTTCACAAAAACTACTGGGGAAAAGTAGAAAACAATATGGCAAAAACTAGGTGTAGAACAATATCTCACACTCTATATCAAGATAAGGTCAAAATGAGTATATGATTTAGACATAAAGGGTGATTTTATAAGTAAATTAGGGGAATATAGAATAGTTTATCTGTCAGATCTAGCTACGGAGAAGGGGAAAATTTATGACCAAACAAGAGATAGAGAACATTACAAGATATAAAATGAATAATTTTTACTTAATTAAATTAAAAAGGTTTTGTATAAACAAAACCAATGCAACCAAACTAGAAGAAAAAAACAAAGTGGGGATGGGATTTTATAACAAGTTTCTCTGATAAAGGTCTCATTTCTCAAAATGTATTGAGAGCTAAGTAAAATTTATAAGAATATAAGCTATTCCCCAATTGACAAATGGTCAAAGGAAATGAAAAAGCAATTTTCAGATAAAGAAATCAAAGTCATCAATATTATATGAAAAAATGTACTGAATCACTTATTAGAGAAATGCAAATTAAAACAACTCTAGGTACCACCTCATGCCTATCAGATTGGCCAATATGACAGTAAAGGAAAATGATAAATGTTGGTCAGGCTGTGGCAAAATTGGGACACATGCATTGTTTGTGGAGTTGTGAATTGACCCAACCATTCTCGAGGGTAATTTGGAACTATACCCAGAGGGCTATAAAACTGCATACCCTTTGATCCAGTAATACCACTATTAGGCCTATATTCCAAAGAGATTTTTAAAAAGGAGAGGGAGGACCTATTTGTATAAAAATATTTATAGCAGTTCTTTTTGTGGTGGCAAAGAATTGGAAATTGAAAGAATGTCCATCAGTTGGGGAATGGCTGAACAAATTGTGGTATATGATGGTGATAGAATACTATAATGCTACAAGAAATTATGAACAGGATGATTTCAGAAAGGGTTGGAAAGATCTACATGAACTGATGCAGAGTGAAATAAACAGAATCTGGAGAACATCACACACAGCAACAGCAATATTGTATAATGATAAACTGGTAAAGACTTAACTGCTCTCAGCAATACAATGACCCAGGACAATTCTGAAGTACTTATGACAAAGAATCCTATCCACCTCCAGAGAAAGAACTGTTAGAATCAGAATGCAGATCAAAGCATACAAATTTTCACTTGTCTTTATTTGGGGATTTTGGTTACATATGAGTATTTTCTTACAAAAATGAATGATATGGAAATGTTTTGCCTGATAATACATGCATAATCCTTGCCAGCTCCAGGAAAGGGGGAGGAATGGAGGAAGGGATACAAATTGGATCATATAACCTCAGAAAACACATGGAAATTCATTATTATAAGTAATTAGTAAAATAAAATATTTTGTAATCTTTATAAATAAATAAAAATGTTGAGGGATGTACATTTGGCACAAAGTAATATAGAGAAAGAATGAACATGAGGAAAATATCAAAACCATAAAATTATTCTTGTATTGGAAGAAGACTAATTTTTTTCTTTTTTTAAATAATATTTTATTTTATCATTTCCAAGCATTATTCATTAAAGACAAAGATCATTTTCTTTTCCTCCCCCCAACCCCCCATAGCCGACGCGTGATTCCACTGGGTATCACATGTGTTAGAAGACTAATTTTTAAGAATTATTTTAAAAATAACTGTTCTACCAACAAATATTCTTATCCTGAATCTAAAATTCACAAATGTAATTTGTAAAAATTGTGCAGCTTGATGAGATTTACATCAGTCTGAATTTAAAATCTCTTAGAAATTAAATTCAAATGTATCACAATGGGGAAAAATGTAATCTTCATCTTCTTAAGCTGTAACTTATTTTTGGAAGGATAAAAGTAAAACTGAAATTTTCAAATATAAAGGATAAATAACTAAAACTCTCCATAAACATGTAATATAGGATCAAGTCTTCCATATATATTAATTGCTGCTTTTTATACATTGTAAGTGGTTAGCCTTTATTAATTAGAAATATAAACAATAGACATTTGCCATTTTTTGAAATGTTCATAAATGACATAAGCTCTTTCATTTATATACACTGAAATAAATAACCTTTTTTTACTTCAGAATGAATATTTTTAAAAACTGAAGACTTGAAAGTATATACAAAGTGTCTAGTACAAATAATGCAGCTTCCACCTAGTTTTCACTTAATTTTTTCATAATATGACTTTTGGGTGGGGTGTTTTTGAAGCTACTTCCAACAACCACATAGGTACCACAATGACTGGCAAATCACTCTACAGAAGTCAATTCATAAAGGGATATACATTAAGGAAGTTTAGAAGTGGGATAGCTGTGGTGGTTATGCAAAAAAGTCCATGGTTTTGGTCAGGAAGTGCTATATAGACCTGCTCTCAGGGAACCATTCGAAGTCCAGACTGAGGATAGGGGTGGAGGAAATGGCAGAAGAAAACTGGGAGAGCAGAATTCCAGAAGCCAAGCTTGGCAAATGTAGAGGAGGAAGGAGAAGTCAACTGTGTCAAAAAAAATAAGGTAAGTCAAAGATGATTAGCACTGAAAAAAGGCCATATCAGACAGCCAACAAAAATATTCAGTCGAGATAGAGTATCCTGAGTGAGGAAGAGCAAGGAGGTCAGTGTCTCTTGATGATAGAGTACATGGAGCTAGGTAAAGTATAAGAGGACAGGGAAGACAGGAAAGGATAGGATCATGAAGGGTTTTCAAAGTGAAATGAAGATTTTATATTTGATCCTGGAGCATTGAGAACCACTGGAGTTTATTGAATAAGGGCTATGATGTAATTAGAGCTGCACTTTAGGAAAATTAATTTGACAACAGAGTGGAGAATGGATTGGAGTAAGAAGAAGCTTGAGACAGGGAGACCAGCAAGGAGATTATCACAAGACTGAAATCAAGAGACAATAAGAGCCTGCCCCAGGTTGGTTGCAGTGTCAGAGGAGAGAAGAGGGGCATATACCAGAAAATGTTACAAAAATAGAAATAACCTAAATTTACAACTGATTGGATATGAGAAGGAAGAGTCAAGGATGAACACTTAGGTTGAGAGCCTGGGTAACTGAAATAATGATGATGACCACCCTTAAATGTAATAGGAAAAATTAGGGAGAGAAGAGTTTGGAGGGAAAGATAATGAGTCTTGTTTTGGTCATGCTGAGTTTGAGATGCTCTTAGGACACCTAGTTCAAGATGTTCAGTAGGCAGCTGATGATGCAAAAGAGAAGACAGGACTGGATAAACAAATCTGAGGATCATCTGCATAGAGATAATTTAATTTATGTGAGATGATCAAATTATGAAGTGAAAAGGTGTAGAAGAAATCATGGGACAGAGCCTTGGAGGACATCATAGTTATGGGACCTTATAGCCTCATCCAAAGCTGGAGGAAGGGGGTAGAGGAAGAAAGAAAGAAAGAAAGAAAGAAAGAAAGAAAGAAAGAAAGAAAGAAAGAAAGAAAGAAAGAAAGAAAGAAAGAAAGAAAGAAAGAAAGAAAGAAAGAAAGAAAGAAAGAAAGAAAGAAAGAAAGAAAGAAAGAAAGAAAGAAAGAAAGAAAGAAAGAAAGAAAGAAAGAAAGAAAGAAAGAAAGGAAGGAAGGAAGGAAGGAAGGAAGGAAGGAAGGAAGGAAGGAAGGAAGGAGGGAGGGAGGGAGGGAGGGAAGGAAGGAAGGAAGGAAGGAAGGAAGGAAGGAAGGAAGGAAGGAAGGAAGGAAGGAAGGAAGGAAGGAAGGAAGGAAAGAGGGAGGGAGGGAAGGAGGGAGGGAGGGAAGGAAGAGAGAGAGAGAAAGGAAGGAAGAAAGAAAGAAAGAAAGAAAGAAAGAAAGAAAGAAAGAAAGAAAGAAAGAAAGAAAGAAAGAAAGAAAGAAAGAAAGAAAGAAAGAAAGAAAGAAAGAAAGAAAGAAAGAAAGAAAGAAATAGAGAGAAATAGAGAGAAAGAAAGAGAGAGAGAGAGAGAGAGAAAGAAAGAGAGAAAGAGAGAGAGAGGGAGAGGGAGGGGGAGGGAGGGAGGAAGGTAGAAAGAAAGGAAGGAAGGAAAGAAGGAAAGAAAGAAGGAAGGAAAGAAGGAAGAAAAAAGAGAGAACAAGAGGGAGAAAGAAAAAAAGAAAAGATATATTTTATCAAAACACTATTCCTGCATTAGTTGAAATTATTCGTTGATTTTTGTTGGTTTTATTAATATGGCCAATTATTCTAATAATACTTAATAATAATAATAACATTAAACCAGTCTTGCATTTCTGGTACAGATCTGACCTAGATATCATACCTGATCTTTGTGACATGTTGCTCTAATCTCTTTGCTAATATTTTTGTTTAAAATTCCATCAATATTCATTAGGGAAATTGGTCTATAGATTTCTTTCTCTGTTTTGACCTGTGGTTTAGGTATCAAGACCATATTTGAGTCATGGCAAAGAATTTGGTAGGATTCTTTCTTTGCCTATTTTCAAAACAGTTTATGTAGTATTGGAATTAATTGTTTTTTAAATATTTGGTAGAATTCTCTTACAAATCCATCTGGTCCAGGGTTTTTTTTTCCCTTGGGGAATTCATTTATGCTTGTTCAATTTCTTTTTTTCTAAAAGAGAGTTACTTAAATAAATAATTCCTGTTCATTTAAGCTGGACAATTCATATTTTTATAAATATTCATCCATTTCATTTGGATTGAAAATTTTATTAGCATATAGATGGGTGAAACAGCTCCTAATAATTGCTTTTATTTCTCTTTGTTAGTTTTGAATTCATCTTTTAAGTTTTGAAATTGGTGATATGATTTCTTTAAAAAACAAAACAAAATTTGCTAATGGCTTATCTTATTTTCCAAAAAAACTACCTCCTAGTAGAAATCCAGAAGAAAACACATGAACATATTTATCACTTGTTTATATGAGTATATGATTTGGGACTTTGGTTTTAAAAGATTACTTTATTACAAAAATGAATATTGTGGAAATAGGTTTTGAGTGATAATAAATTTATAACCCAGTGTAATTCCTTGTCAACTATGGGAGGGGGAAGAAGGGAGGGAGACAACAACAGTCATGTAACCATGGGAAAAATTTTTTTTAATTGAATATCAAGAGAAAAAGAAAAAATGATAACAGGAAAAAAGGGAGTCTAGTAGTATCACATCTCAATTTGTACTACAAAGCGACAACCAGCAAAACATTTTGGTATTGGTTGAGAACCAGAGAGAGAATCAGTGGGACAGATTAAGTATGAAATATGCAGAAGCAAATGAGCACAGTAACCTAATGTTTGATAAACACAAAGATCTCAACTATTGGGACAAGAATTCAGTATTTGATAAAATTTTTAAAAATCTACTGGAGAAACTGAAAAATAGTCTGGTAAAAACTAAGTAAGGATCAATATTTCATACCTTATGCTAAGATAAACTCAAAATGAGTACATTATTTAGACATGAAGGGTGACATCATAAACAAATTAGTGGAGCATGAAATAAACTACCTGCCAGATCTATGGAAAGGAGAAGAGTCCATGACCAAACAAAAAATAGAAAGGTTCACAGGAGGCAAAATAGATACATTTTGTTACATAACATTAATTTTTTGCAAAAATAAAACCAAGAGAACCAACAGAAGAAAAGCAGGAAATGGGGGTCAGGGTAGAAATCTTTGCAGGAAGATTCTCTGATAAAGATTTTATTTCTATATAGGGATATATATATAGGGAAATGAGTTAAATTTATAAAAATCAAAGACATTCTTGAATTGAATTCAATTAGAATGTCTTTGATTTTTACTAAACCCTACATAAAAATCCCTGCAGGCTGCATATCAATTAAGAAAACTAGTTAGCCACATGAAAAAATATTCTGTTGGGGATTCAACACATGACATGTGGGCCACATGAAGCCCAAAACACTATTGAGAATTGGGTAATATTTAATAAACTGAATAAAAATACAATAGAATAAAGATAATGTTAATAAGTAGTTTTCTTAATTGATATGCAGCCTGCAGGGATTTTTATATAGGGTTTAGTGGTGCTGGTTTCTATTTGCGTTTGACACCATTGCTTTAAATCACTAATAATTAGAGAAATGAAAATTATAGTCACTGAGGTCCCACTTCACACCCATCAGACTAGCTAAAATAACCAAAAGGAAAAAAGAAAATAACAAATGCTGAAGAAACAGGGAAAAATCTAATTTGCCTGTGGGAAACAGTGAACTAATGCACTGTTGATGGAGCTGCAGACTAGTCCAACCCTTCTGGAAAACAATTTGAAACTACTTCTCAAAAGCTATTAAACTATATATACTTTTTGACCCAGTGATACCACTACTAGTTCTACAGCCTACAGCAGTGATGGCAAACCTTTTAGAGACGGAGTGCCAGGCCCTGCCCCCTCAAGACTGAGTGCTCTGCCTGCCCCCCCAAAGGACCATGTGCCATGTCCTGCCCCACCAACCAAGTGCTAGGTATGCACTGTTCCCCCCTTTACCCCATACAGTGGAGGGAGAAAGCACTCCCATTGGGCTGCTGGGCAGAAGGGCAGATGAAGTGAGGAATGTCCTCAGTGAGTGTAGGGAGGGAGGGGTGTGGTCCCAGTGCTCTGCTCCCCTCCAGCTCTGCTTCCTGTGAGCTACCCACCACACTCCCTGTGTGCTCCCATTGGGCTATTGGGCAGAGGGGTGGGGGATGCAAAAAAAAATTCATCATGCATGGTGGAGAGGGAAAGGGAGCAGCTCTGCCCAAGTCTCTCTGGAACGTTTGGGGGGAGGATGGACGCATGCCCACAGAGAGCACTCTGAGTGCCATCTTTGGCACCCATGCCATTGTAATGGAGAAGGTTTGTGGGTGGTAAAAGAAACAGGAGCTAGGAGAGACAGCTGATGTTTAAGGTTGGCTCAGAGAGAGGAGAGGGAGTTTTGAAGAATTTCCCCCTTCAGCCTTCTCTCCTCAGATATGGCTGCTCTCACAGATTGGCTCTTGTCCCCTTCCACTACTAAAGCCTAAAATGTTTCTTCTTAGGAAGATGTCTCTTTCCCTTAAGCTGTTCACTCACACTTGATTCAAATTTGGGAAAGGATAACCACTTTAATGTAAATTAATTCAATTAGGGTAATACAAAGAAATGGCTGTCAGGGAAAAGAATAGGAAAGGAAAACAGGGAAAAGAGGGTCCCTTTCTCTAGCTAACCCCTTTCCCTCCCTTCTCGAGTTTGGGGGGAACTCAGACTTTGGCAACCTGAACCCCCTGAGAGATAGTCAGGTTGACTGACCCTGGGTTTGGCACCTTGGCCACAGTTCAGACTCAGGACACCAGGAGCTGTGAGGTAAAGTTTTGACAGAGGCTCAAATGTCTTCTTTAGATATTGCTTTAGTTTGGGAATTGGGGGAGGGGGAGAATGTCCAGTCACCAAATGATGGAAAGAGATGGATATCTCCAGGAGAAAGACTTGGCCAGACCTCCCTCCTAGGCTTCTCAAGGTTGAAAGAGCTATCTGACTGAAATCCCAACCAGAATCTTCTGACTCCTCAACATTCAGACCTCCTGGGATCCCTCCACCGTCAAGATGAGCATATCCACAAAACTCTTCAGCCTGGCACTTTTCCTATGCCAACCCTCTGTCACACCATAGACTTGCCATAACTGCCCTAGAGAGATCAAAGAAAGAAGAAAAGGACTCATATGTACACAAGTCTTTATAGCAGCTCTTTTTATGATGACAAAGAACTGGAAACCAAAGGGATGCCCATCAGTTGGAGAACAGCTGAACAAGTTATCGTATATGAATGCTACGGAATACTGTTGAGCTATTAAGTAACCATGAAGGAAAATCTGAGAATATTTGTATGAAATTATGTAAATCAAAATGAGCAGAACCAGCAGGCTAATTTATACAATAATAGTAATATTGTAAAAATAATTAACCTTGAAAGACTTAGTAACTTTGATCAACATAACGACCAATCACAATTCTAAAGGACTCTCTCTGTGTCCTCTCCTCCCCCCCCCTTTCTCTCTCCCATAGCTAATGTGGGAATTTGTTTTATATTACTATATATCTGTGTATATATGTTTTATATACATATATATGTAATGGATTTTATTTTCCTTGTCTTCTCAATGGATAGGGATGGGGTACGGAAGAAGGAAAAGAACTCAGGACTGAAAGTAAAATAAAACTGAATTTTTTAAAATTTAATTTTATTAATTAAGAAAAATTTTCACTGGTTACATGATTCATGTTCTTTCCCTCCCCTTCTCCCACCTCCTCCCTTAGCTAACATGCAGTTCCACTGGGTTTTACATGTGTCATTAATCAAGACCTATTTCCACATTATTGATATTTGCACTAGGGTGATTGTTTAGAGTCTATGTCCCCAATCATATCCCTATTGACCCATGTGATCAATCATGTTTTTCTTCTGTGTTTCTACTCCCACAGTTCTTTCTCTGGATATGGATAGTGTTCTTTCTCATAGATCTCTCAGAATTGTCCTGGATCATTGCATTGTTGCTAGTAGAAAAGTCCATTACAATTGATTGTGCCTCAGTGTATCCATCTCTGTGTATAAGGTTCTCCTGGTTCTGTTCCTTTCATTCTGCATCAATTCATGAAAGTCATTCCAAAAACTGATTTTTTTTAAGAGTTCAAGGCATAGTTAAAGAAGATGAGTCCCAGAGAGATAGTGCTGTTTGAGGTAGAAAGCAATTTCAAAGAATATGATCTCTAGCAAGAGAGAAGAAAGTTGATTATGTATTCCAGG
Organism: Monodelphis domestica; assembly: GCF_027887165.1. NCBI lineage: Eukaryota > Metazoa > Chordata > Mammalia > Didelphimorphia > Didelphidae > Monodelphis > Monodelphis domestica. Next base: position 364,631,627 of record NC_077230.1, read on the forward strand.
TAAAAATATCCCTAAAAATTAGTGTCAATCTTCAGAGAACAGACACTCAAAACCCAGATGAGCAATGTGCCCAGCAGAGAACCTGCACTGATGAGAGCTAATACCACTATTGTCTAATTTTTTGCATATGATTTTTGGATTTTTGTACTAACTTAAAGTTGCCTTTGTTTACACAGTTGGCACTTGTTTATACAAAGCCTCAGCTCAAAGCTTTTTTCTCCTAGAAATAATAACTGATATCTCACAACAATTGTATTAGAGTGTGAAGTAAGTATTTACCTCATTTTATGGAAAAGAAACTAAGAAAAATTCAGTGAATTTCCCAAAATCTACAGGTAATTTACTCATCCTTCCCTGAACACTTAAAATCAGTATTGTACCCCTAGTATCTCAGCTGAAACTGCTCTCTAGAAAGGTTTTGCACAAACAAAATCAATGCAACCAAGATTAGAAGGAAAACAAAAAACTGGGGGCAAAAAATTTATAGCAAGTATCACTAACAAGGGCTTCATTTCTCAAATACATAGAAAACTGAGCCAAACTTATAAGAATATAAAGCATTCTCAAACTGACAAATCATCAAAGGATAGGAGCAGGAAATTCTCAGATGAAGAAATTAAAACTATCTTTAGTCATATGAAAAAATACTCCAAATCACTATTAATTAGAGAAATACAAATATAACAACTTTGAAGTACCACCTCACACTGATCAGACTGGTTAAAATGACAAAAAAGGATAATTATAAATGTTGGAGGGGATGTATGAAAATTGCAAGATTAATTCACTGTTGGTGGAGCTATGAACTGATTCAACATTCTGGAGAGCAATTTAGAACCATGCCCAAAGGACCATAAAACTATGCATACCTGTTGACCCAACAATACCATTACTAGATCTGTATCCTCAAAAGGTCAAAGATAGGGGGAAATGACCTACTTGTACAAAAATATTTATACCCTTTTTTTGCAAGGCAAATAATTAGAAATTCCCCATCAATTGGGGAATGGCTAAACAAGTTGTGGTATATGACTGTAATAGGATCTTATTGTGCCCTAAGAGATGACGAATTATGAAAATTATCACCAAAAAACCTCAACAACTTGGAAAGACTTATATGAAGTGATACAAAGTGAAGTACAGAATCAGGAGAACATTGTACACAGTGATGGGAATACTGCATGATGAACAGCTATGAATAACTTACCTGTTCACAACAGTATGATGATCCAAAACAATTGCAAAGGACTCATGATAACTCACAAAGTACACACATCTGCAAAGTACACACTAAAAATTATGGAGTTTGAAACCAGACTAAATCAAACTTTTTTTCACTTTCTTAAATTTTAGTTTGAGTTTCCTTCCGCAAAAGGATTAATATGGAAAAATATTTTACATGACCATATATGTAAAATCAATATCAGATTGCTTACCAACTCAGCAGGATCAGGGGGAGGGGGGGAGGAAAGAATTTGTGAATAAAAATATATTTTTAATATCAGAAAATGTTTTTACATGTAATTGAGGGGAATCAATTTTAAAAAAACAAAAAGAAAACATTAAAAACTCTAATTTAAAAATCAAAGAAAGCACACATATGTGGGACTCAGGTTACACACTCCCCCCCCATTACATGTAAATATCGTTTAAAATAATAATTTTCTGTTGTTTTGCAATCCATATTCTCCATTTCTCCTTCTCTTCCCCTCTCTCCAATATGGCAGGTAATACAATATAGGTTATATATGTGCTATTATGAAGCACATATTTCCATGCGTGTCATGTTATGAAAAAAGACACATATCACTTGTAGAAGAAAAGACTCATGAAGGAAATTAAATGAAAAATGGTTTGTTTCAATCTGAACTCAGATTCCATCATTTCCTTCTCTGGCAGTGGATATCTTTCATAATGAGTCTTATGGAGTTGCCTTGATCCTTGCATTGTTGGATATTTAGTAAAGATAATAGATATTTGAGTCATTCATAGTTGATCATCATATATCCTTGCTGTCACTGTGTACAATGTTCTCCTGGTTCTGCTCACTTCACTTTGCATCACTTCATGTAAGTCTTTCCAGGGTTTGAGGTGATTTTTTTTTTGTGATCACCTTGTCGTTTCTTATGACAAAATAGTATTCCAAATCATATACCACAACTTGTTCAGCCATTCCCCAATTGATGGGCATCTGTTCAGTTTCCAGTTCTTTGCTACCTCAAAAAGAGGTGCAAAAATGTTTTTGTATAAGTAGATCTTTTCCCCCATCTTTGATCCCTTTAGGATACAAAACTAGTAGTTGTATTGTTGGATCAAAAGGTATGCACAGTTTTATGGTCCTTTGAACATGGTTCCAAATGGTTTTATCAGTTCATATCTCCCCCAACAGTAGATTAGTATCCCAGTTGTTGCACATCCTCTCCAACATTTATGATTTTCCTTTTTTTTTTTTGACATGTTAGTCTGATAGGTGTGAGGTGGTACTTCAGAGTTGTTTGAATTGGCCTTTCTCTAATTGATAGTGATTTGAAGCACTTTTTCATATGACTAAAGATCATTTTAATTTCTTCATCTGAGCATTTTCTGTCCTTATCCTTTGACCATTTGTCAGTTGGAGAATGCTTTATATTCTGATGAATTTGGCTCAGTTCTCTCTATATCTGAGAAATGACGCCCTTGTCAGAGACATTGACTATAAAAAAAAAAAAATTCCCCAGTTTTTTTGTTTCCTTTCTAATCTTGGTTGCATTGTTTTTGTTTGTGCTAAAACATTTATATTTAATGTTGTCAAAGTTACCTATTTTACAACTCATAGAGTTCTCTATGTCTTGTTTGATTATAAATTCTTCCCTTATCTGACAAGAAAACTATTTTGGCTCCCCGAATTTGTTTATGGTATTCCCCTTTACTTCTAAATCATGTATCCATTTTGACTTTATCTTGGTACAGGGCATGAAGTGTTGTCCTGTGTCTAGTTTCTGCCATACCGATTCCCAGTTTCTCAGCAGTTTTTTGTCAAATAGTTCTTCCAAATGCTTAGATCTTTGGGTTCATAATACACCAGGTTTCTATGGTCATTTACTACAGTGTATTAAGCATCTAATCTATTCCATTGATCTACTACTCTATTTCTTTGCCAGTATCAGATGGTTTTGATGGTTGCCTCTTTATAATACAATTTGAGATCTAGTACAGATCTGGTACAGATCTGGGAACTTCCTTCATATTTTTAATTAATTCCCTTGATATTTTTGGCTTTTTGTCCTTCCAGGTAAATTTTATTTAGTTATGAATTTTATTTTTTGTTAATTAATTTATTTTTCTAGATTTATGAAAATGTTTTGATAGTTTGATTGGTATGGCACTGAATAGGTAAATTAATTTAGGTGGATTATCATTTTAATTTTATTGGTTCAACCTACCCATGAACAATTAATGTTCTTCCAATTGTTTAGATCTATCTTTGTGTGAAAAGTGTTTTATAATTGTGTTTACATAATTCCTAGGTTTTTCTTGGCAAGTAGACTCCCAAGTATTTTATATTGTTTATAGTTATTTTAAGTGAGATTTCTCTTTCTATCTTTAGCTGCTGACCATATATAGAAATGCCAAAGATTTGTGAGAATTTATTTTAGGTTACACATGCTTTAAAAGAGCAGAGAAATCTAAAAAGCTTTTGTTTATATGGGTTATAACTATAGATATTTACTATATTATAAAGCTGTTAAATTTGTAAAATAGTTTCTTGTTAATTCATTCAAAGTCAACAATAAGAAACCCATTATATAGTAACATAAATAGTGTATTTTAAAAAGAACCACATTTTCCAAAACAAAATAAAATTTAGTAAGAGTGGCATTGTTTTAAGAATTTTTGCAAATTTCTGACTTAATAGGAGGCAGATTCTTCTGCTTCTTTGTGGAATCTATTGTGATATGTTGTTTTGGTTGAAATATATGATGAAAATTCAGGCTCACACAGGTCTTCAGTTAGAAAGGGACAATATTTTGATAGACAAATAATATTTCAGTATTATTTTGAAAATAATTTTGACCTCCAGATCATATTTTAAATGGATCATATTTTAAAAACTACTACTCTAGGAGAAATATACATGAGCTCTGATTTCAGGTTTGGGAGGAGTCCGCTTAGAAGAGTTCTAGGATCATTCATTAAACTAAGTTGTAACTTGCTAGCACCTCAGTATCTTCTTCACAGAGTTTCTTGTGGCTCTCATCTGTCATGATTCTTCAGTCTTTAATTCCAGCTCCAAAAATCAGACTTCCAGCAGCCCCCATTGCCAATATGGCAATATAATTCTAGTATTATTATCCCCATTTTAAAGATGAGGATGATCTGTGAAACTTGCTCTTCTCTAATCCCACTGACTACAATCTAATCCAAGCCCATATCAATTAAGGGTCAAGTTAGAAATTCTTAATTCCAGTCTCTATATTTTCCCCAAACCAAACCATTTTTTGGACAGCTACAGAAATCTTTCAAATATACTCCTGTCACTTCTATGCTCATTGAACCACAGCTTTAGTAGTGGAAATGACCTCAAAGATAATCTAGTCTGACACTCCACCCCAACCCCCCACCTAAATGAAGAAATTGAGGCACAAACAGAAGTGATTTCCCCAAGATCACATTTACAGAAGTGGTATTCAAACTTACTCAAAACTCTTCATTACTTCCCAACTGCCTAGTCCTTACCATTCTGCCTTGGACCTGATACTCCATATCAAATCTAAGGTAGAAGGGAAGGTTTTCTTTTTTTAAAGAACCTCCTATGTGCCTCCAAAATGTGCTGTGGCTCGGGTCATAGGAAATGCTTCCGGCCATCTGGTTAGTTGATCTACAATTACTATGTGCCAGGAATAGTGGTAAGAACTAGGAATAAAAAGAATTGTAAAAGACACTCCTTGCCCTCAAGGATCTTAAATTTTTTTTAAGTAAAAATTTTATCAAATTTTTTTGCTTTTACAAAACTTGTGAAAATCAAATTGATTCTGTTCTATAGCTGTTTTCATTTTGTATCACCACCAACATTTAATTGATCCCTGAGTTATGCTTGAAAGTTTAGCTTTCCTGTAAAACTCTCATTTTCTTCTTGTGTCAAGAAAAGTTGTTATCCTTGAAGGATGAAGATGGATACCAGGAAGTCTGATCTGTTATCTCTGCATCACTGACTGTCCAGTCTGTGACACTGACCATCACAATGGCAGACACCAGTGATGAGCTGTCCATGGTGACACCATATGGATGGAGAGGTTGTTGCTAGCCCTGCATTCCAAACTTCCAGCCAATCATAATGTCCCCCACATCTACACTGCTTCTGACTTTATCATCAATCAGATTGCTTTTCTTGTCTATGATACTGCCTTCTATTTTTCAGATGTTCTTCCATTTGGCCATAAAAATGATCTGTCAGCCCTCATTCATGGGCTTAGTAAGAGGGCTGAAGAGACTGAGACCTTGTTTATTTTTTTAAAACTCTTGCTTTTTGTCTTAGGATAGAAACTAAGTATCAAGAGTAAGGAGTAAACAATTGGAGTTAAGTGACTTACCCAGGGCCACACAACTAGGAAGTGTCTGAGGCCTGATCTGTACCCAGGAATTCCTGTCTCTAGGCCTGGCTTTCAATCCCACTAAGCCACCCAGCTGCTCCTATAAGATCCTGTTTATTGAAAAATTCTTGCTTTGCTAAGAAATTGATTGTGTTCAAAGCTTTGCGCCTAAGTTTACCTTCATTTCAATTGCAACATACATCACCTAAATTTCCCCCTTGTATCTTTCTCTATCCCCACCCCCAAAAAGTCATCCCATATATCGAAGAATATTTTTAGAAAAAATTAATAAGAGGAAAATTTTAAAATATTATTTTATTTGGTCATTTTCAAACATTATTCATTAGAAATAAAGATCATTTTCGTTTCCTCCCCCTGCATCCCACCACCCTTCCCATAGGCGATGCATGATTCCTCTGGGTATCACATGTGTCCTCGATCTGAACTCATTTCCATGTTATTGGTTTTTGAATTAGATTGTTCGTTTAGAGTCTTTCCTCCATCATATCCCCTCCATCCCTGTAGTCAAGCTATTTCCTTTCCTCCGGGTTTTTACTCCCACTGTTTGTTCTCTGCTTGAGGGTAGTGTTTTTTTTCTCCTTGATCCCTTCAGGTTGTTCAGGATCACTGCATTGACACTAATGGAAAAGTCCATTACATTCGATTGTACTACTGTGTATCAGTCTCTCGGTTCAATGTTCTCCTGGTTCTGCTCCTTTTGCTCTGCATCACTTCCTGGAGGTTGTTCCAGTCTCCATGGAATTCCTCCACTTTATTATTCCTTTTAGCACAATAATATTCCATCACCAACATATACCACAATTTGTTCAGCCATTCCCCAATTGAAGGGCATCCCCTAATTTTCCAGTTTTTTGCCACCACAAAGAGCGCAGCTATGAGTATTCTTGTACATGTCTTTTTCCTTATTATCTCTTTGGGGTACAAACCCAGCAGTGCTATGGCTGGGTCAAAGGGCAGACAGTCTTTTAGCACCCTTTGGGCATAGTTCCAAATTGCCCTCCAGCAATGAATTAGTGTCCCTACTTTGCCACATCCCCTCCAGCATTCATTACTTTCCTTTGCTGTCATGTTAGCCAATCTGCTAGGTGTGAAGTGATACCTCAGAGTTGTTTTGATTTGCATCTCTCTGATTATGAGAGATTTAGAACACTGTTTCATGTGCTTATTAATAGTTTTGATTTCTTTGGCTGAAAACTGCCTATTCATGTCCCATGCCCATTTATCAATTGGAGAATGGCTTGATTTTTTTGTACAATTGATTTAGCTCTTTGTAAATTTGAGTAATTAGACCTTTGTCAGAGGTTTTTGTAATGAAGATTGTTTCCCAATTTGTTGCTTCCCTTCTAATTTTGGTTGCATTGGTTTTGTTTGTACAAAAATTTGAACAATTTGATGTAATCAAAATTATTTATTTTACATTTTGTGACTCTTTCTATGTCTTGCTTGGTTTTAAAGTCTTTCTCTTCCCAAAGGTCTGACATGTATACTATTCTGTGTTCACCTAATTTACTTATAGTTTCCTTCTTTATGTTAAAGTCATTCACTCATTCTGAGTTTATCTTACTGTAGGTTGTGAGATGTTGATACAAACCTCTTCCTCGCTGTCTTCCAATTTTCCCAGCAGTTTTTATCAAATAGTGGATTTTTGTCCCCAAAGCTGGGATCTTTAGGCTTGTCATAGACTGTCTTGCTGAGGTCACTTACCCCAAGTCTATTCCATTGATCCTCCTTTCTGTCTCTTAGCCAGTACCAAATTGTTTTGATGACCATTTCTTTTTAATATAGTTTGAGATCTGGGACTGCAAGGCCACCTTCCTTTGTATTTTTTTTTCATTATTTTCCTGGATATCCTTGATCCTTTGTTCTTCCAAATGAACCTTGTTATGGTTTTTCTCTAATTCAGTAAAAAAAAATTTTGGAAGTTCAATGGGTATGGCACTAAATAGATAAGTTTGGGTAGGATGGTCATTTTTATTATATTGGTTCATCCTACCCATGCGAAGTTAATGTTTTTCCAATTGCTCAGGTCTAGTTTTAGTTGTATGGAGAGTGTTTGTAGTTCTGTTCATATAGTTCCTGTGTTTGTCTCAGGAGATAGATTCCTAAGTATTTTTTTTAAACCCTTACCTTCCATCTTGAAGTCAATACTGTGTATTGGCTCCAAGGCAGAAGAGTGGTCAGGGCTAGGCAATGGGGGTCAAGTGACTTGCCCAGGGTCACACAGCTGGGAAGTGTCTGAGGCCAGATTTGAACCTAGGACCTCCCGTCTGTAGGCCTGGCTCTCAATCCACTGAGCTACCCAGCTGTCCCCGATTCCAAAGTATTTTATTTTGTTTAAGGTGAGTTTGAATGGGATTTCTCTTTCTAATTCTTGCTGCTGAGATGTGTTGGAAATATATAGAAATGCTGATGACTTATATGGGTTTATTTTGTATCCTGCAACTTTGCTAAAGTTGTTGATTATTTCAACTAGCTTTTTTGTTGATTCTCTAGGATTCTTTAAGTAGACCATCATATCATCCTCAAAGAATGATAATTTGGTTTCCTCATTGCCTATTTTAATGCCTTCAATTTCTTTTTCTTCTCTAATTGCTACTGCTAGTGTTTCTAGTACAATGTTAAATAATAGAGGTGATAATGGGCATCCTTGTTTCACTCCTGATCTTATTGGGAATGCATCTAGTTTATTCCCATTGCAAATGATGTTAGCTGATGGTTTTAGATATATACTGTTTATTATTTTTAGGAAAGACCCTTCTATTCCTAGGCTTTCTAGTGCTTGGTTTGATAGGAATGGGTATTGTATTTTATCAAAGGCTTTTTCTGCATCTAATGAGATAATCATGTGATTTTTGTTGGTTTGCTTGTTGATATGGTCAATTATGTGGATGGTTTTCCTGATATTGAACCAGCCCTGCATTCCTGGTATAAATCCTACTTGATCATAGTGACTGACCCTCCTGATCACTTGCTGGAATCTTTTTGCTAGTATCCTATTTAAGATTTTTGCATCTATATTCATTAGGAGATTGGTCTATAGTTTTCTTTCTCTATTTTTGACCTGCCTGGCTTTGGAATCAGTACCATGTTTGTGTCATAAAAGGAATTTGGTAGAACTCCCTCTTTGCTTATTATGTCAAATAGTTTGTATAGTATTAGGGTTAGCTGTTCTTTGAATGTTTGATAGCCCTGGGGATTTTTTCTTAGGCAGTTCTTTGATGGCCTGTTGGATTTCTTTTTCAGATATGGGATTATTTAAGAATTCTATTTCTTCTTCTGTTAGTCTAGGCAATTTATATTTTTGTAAATATTTGTCATATCGCCTAGATTGGCATATTTATTGCCATATAATCGGGCAAAGAAATTTTTAATGATTGCCTTAATTTCCTCTTCATTGGAGGTGAGGTCTCCCTTTTCATCTATAATACTGTTAATTTGCTTTTCTTCTCTCCTTTTTTAAATTAGATTGACCAGTATTTTGTCTATTTTGTTTGTTTTTTCTAAGTACCATCTTCTTCTCTTATTTATTAGTTCAATAGTTCTATCACTTTCAATTTTATTAATTTCTCCCTTAATTTTTAGGATTTCTAATTTGGTTTTCTTCTGGGGGTTTTTAATTTGTTCACTTTCAAGTTTTTTTATTTGCATGTCCAATTCATTGATCTCTGCCCTCCCTAATTTGTTAATATATTCACTCAGGGATATGAATTTTCCTCTGAGTACTGCTTTGGCTGCATCCCACAAGGTTGGAAAGGATGTCTTACCATTGTCATTTTCTTCAATGAAATTATTAATTGTTTCTATGATTTGTTCTCTAACTAACTGATTTTGGAGCATCATATTTAATTTCCAATTGATTTTTGATTTTGCTCTCCATGTACCCTTACTGATCATTATTTTTATTGCCTTATGATCCGAAAAGGCTGCATTTATTATTTCTGCTTTTCTGCATTTGTATGTCATGTTTTATGACCTAGTGTATGGTCAATCTTTGTGAATGTGCCATGTGCTGCTGAAAAGAAGGTGTATTCCTTTTTGTCCCTATTTATTTTTCTCCATATATCTATTAACTCTAATTTTTCTAAGATTTCATTCACCTCTTTTACCTCTTTTTTTTTATTTATCTAGATTTGATAGTGGTTGGTTCAGATCTCCCACTAGTATAGTTTTATTATCTTTTTCCTCCTTCAATTCTACTAGTTTCTCCATTATAAATTTGAGTGCTATACCATTTGATGCATACATATTGATTAGTGAAATTTCCTCATTGTCTATATTCCCTTTTATCAGGATGTATTTACCTTCCCTATCCCTTTTAATCAGGTCTATTTTTGCTTTGGCTATGTCAGATATCATGATTTCAACTCCTGCCTTCTTTCTGTCAGTTGAGGCCCAATAGGTCTTACTCCAACCTTTAATTCTGACCTTGTGAGTATCTACCCACCTCATGTGTGTTTCTTGAAGACAACATATGGTAGGGTTTTTGGATTCTAATCCATTCTGCTACTTGTCTACGTTTTATGGGTGAGTTTATCCTATTCACATTCAATGTTATGATTGTCATTTGTGAATTCCCCAGCATTTTGATATCTTCCCCTGATTCTGACCTTTCTTCTTTTGCTATAACCTTTTAAACCAGTGGTTTACTTTAGATCAGTTTCCTGAGTCCCCTCCCTTGTTATGCTTCTCTTTCTAGCCCCTCCCTTTTTGTTCGCTTCCCCCTCTCCTTCCCTCCCCCCCCCCAGCCCCTTTGGTTTCCCCTCTCCCTTACCCTGTTGGATAAGATAGAATTCAAGATCCCAATGGATCTAGATGCTTTTCCCTCTCAGAGTTGATTTCACTGAGAGTAAGGTTTAAGAAATACCAATTAGCACTCTTTTCCTCTCATTCTTATAAGAGAATTCTTCCCTTCCCCTTCCCGTGTGTATCTTTGTGTGACAAAGATTATTCTATTTAATTTATTTCTATTTCTTCAAGTATATCTTAGTACCATCATTGATTGTCCCCTCCCTTTTTCTTTCTTTTTGTTTTTCCCCCTCCAAATCATGTTAATACCCCGATCTTTCCCTATGAGTGATTCTTCTGATTACTCTATTATTGGAAACAATTTTTGAAAGTTACACATAACATTTCCCCCATATGTTATTATATATAATATTATCTAATTGTAGCCCTTATAGAAGAGAGTTTGAATAAAAGGGAAAAAAAAACACTTTTCTCCTTTTCCCTTTCTTTCATATCTACCTTTTCATGTTTCTCTTGCTCTTTGTGTTTGGATGCCAAACTTTCCACTGAGTTCTGGTCTTTTCTTTACAAATACTTGGAAATCTTCTATTTTGTTGAATGCCCATACCTTTCCCTGGAAGTATATAGTCAGTTTTGATGGGTAGCTGATTCTTGGTTGAAGACCCAGTTCTCTTGCCTTTCTGAATATCGTGTTCCAGGCTTTGTGGTCTTTTAGTGTGGCTGCCGCTAGGCCTTGTATAATCCTTATTGGTGCTCCTCTGTATCTAAAGTTCCCCTTTTACCTTCTTATAAGATTTTTTTTCCTTAGCTTGGAAGCTCTTGAATTTGGCAATTACATTCCTGGGGGTTGTTTTGGGGGGGATTTAGTATAGAGGGTGTTCTATGAACCCTTTCTATTTCTATTTTGCCCCCTTGTTTGAGAATATCAGGGCAATTCTCTTCAATGATTTCTTGTAGTATGGCATCAAGATTTTTGTTAATCTCTGGTTTTTCAGATAGACCAATGATTCTCAAATTGTCTATCCTTCCTCTGTTTTCCTGGTCTGTCACCTTGTCAGTGAGATATGTTATGTTTTCTTCTAATTCATTAATTTTTTTACTTTGCTTTATTAATTCTTGCTGTTTTGCAAGATCACTGGTTTCCAGTTGCTCAATTCTGGCCCTTAAGGCCTGGTTTTCTGCTTTAATCTTTTGGCATTCAGCTGTAATTTTTTGGTTCTCTAATATAATTTGTTGGTTTTCTTTTTGAATCATTTCCCACTTCTCTTTCTAGAGGACTTCCATCTTTCTAGACAATTTTATTTCTTTCTTTTTTTTTTTTTGGTTTAGCTTTTGTTTGAGTTTCATCCAGTATTTCCTCTGTAGCCTGGGTTTTTCCTCCATAAAATTTTTCGAGGGTGACAGCTTTCTTTTTTGATCTTCTGGTGGGATTTTGAGGCTCCTGTGCACAGTTAGCCATTTTTTCTGGATGTTTTCAGTTCCCTCTTTAGTCAGAAATCAGAGTCTGCTGATCAGGTTTTTTTGTGTATGGAGTTAATGAGCAGGCTCTAGATTTTCCTCAGTCCTTTGCGGCTTTTCTTGGTACCTTCCTCCAGGGGGAGCTCAGTATCTGCACTCTCTTGCCCACCTGGTTTTCTGGTTTAGCTACTTTTGGGGGTGGGTCCCCTGCAGACCTAGTCAATTCCCAAGGACCCAAAAAAATGCTCCCTGTTCATCCCAGAGGCACTCCTGTCTTACTCCCTGGGTCCGGCAGGCGCACTGGCTCTGGGCACCTGAAGTCTGCACTCTCTCACATCTTGAGTTTTTCTGTCTAGCTGCCTTCGGGGGGGGGAGGTCCCCTACTGTCCTATTCAGCTCCCAAGGGTGCAGAAGTGCCCTCTCCTTGCTTCAGAGGCACCCCTTGCTCATTCTGGTCCTGGCTCTGGCCCTATAGGTGGGGGTATGGGAGGGTAGATCCACTTGCCTTTTCCCCCTCTTATAGGCTGGTAAAGCCCTGATCCCATGCATCTTCACTGCTGCGCCCTGCTCTACAGTTCCTCCACTCCTCTGATAAAGATTCTAAAGGTCTTTCGGGGTGATCCTTATTGGTGTATGTTGGGGAGAGTGAGTAAGCCATGTTTAGCTGGCCGCCATGCTTACCCAGAAGTAAGAGGAAATTTTTTAAAAATTGATTAACATAAAAAATCCCCCAAATAAGTGAAATGTTCCATAGTCATGGAGCTTTTACTTAAGAAGAGCAACGAGGGTTAAGCAATTGGAGTTAAGTGACTTGCCCAGAATCACACAGCTATGAAGTATCTGAGGTCAGATTTGAACCCAGGACCTCCCATTTCTAGACTTGACACTCAGTCCATTGAGCCACCTAAGCTGCTCCACCCACCCACCCACCCATCCCCTGGGAGCTTCTACTTCTGCAAAGGAAAAGGGAAAGAGTACATTCTAATAGAGGGAAATAGTAATAACTAGATCCATTTTAACTATATACGCAGTAGTGGGAGGTAATCTCAGATGGGGAAGATACTAAAATGGGATGAAGATTTCAGATGGATTGAGAGAGGTTTCTTGTAAAAGGATGGATCTGAGCTAAGGATAAAGGGAAACCAGGAGGTGGAAAAAGGAGTGCCCTGAAAGCATGGGAACTCCAGCAAAGTCCAGGAAGAGGGAGATGGGAGTATTCTGTTCAAAGAACTCTGAGTAGGCAGCACACATGTGGGTATGGTTTTCATGAGTCTCCTGGGTGTGACTAGTACTTGGGGGGTGCAATCCAGGCACAAGCCACGAGGTGGCATTCCAAGATCAAACTGCACCAGCTCACTCAGCAGTCCATGTGCTAATAAGACCTGGCATCCCAGTCTGTAATCACCAGCTCAACACCAACTGCGCTTGAATGATTGCTCCATAATTTCCCATTCTGGATTCTCACGTAGGCTAGAGGCACTGTAGAATAAATTCATCCCACTAAAAATCATAACTGGCTTGGCTCATTGCCCTCCTCCTTCTGTCTCTTGCCCTATAGTGCTTCTCAAAGGACTTCTCACTCACATAATTGATTAAAGTACATTTTCTATGGCGAAATTGAAAAGAAAGAAGTACAAGGCTAGGATTCCACAGCAGTAAGGCTGTTCCTGGGCAGAGGCTGAAATCTTGACATCCTCACCCCCAGCCTTCTCTCCTTCCTTCCTCCTTCTCACTGTGATCAGAGCCGATTGTGCCCAAAAGCCTTGTGTGGAGCTTTGCTTGGTATCTTAACCTCACAGGAAAAAAAGAAAAATCTTCTCACCCACAATCAGGTGCTTTGATATTCTATGTGACTGACCTTTACTTCACTTGCTGGCTGGCAAGCTGATCATACTATCACTTTCCCCTAAATAGTCATCCACAATAAATAGCTAGCATATAGCAATTTAAAACCAGTAAAGCACATTACAAAGTTTATCTCATTTAATCCTAATAACAATCCTGAGAGGCAGATGCTATTATTATTACAATTTTACAGTTGAGAAAACTAAGGCAGACAGAAGTTAAGTGACTTATCCAGGGTCACACAACTAGAAAGAGTATGAGGTCAGATATGAACTCAGATTTTTCTAAGTATAACACTCTATCCCCTCTGCCACCTCGATAGCTGGACTTTGTTTCCTTTTCCAGTTCTTCCAGGTCCAACCCAGCAGGAAGCCCAAGACCATTAATCACTCAGGATCTACAGAAACTGGAGTCTGTTCATGAGATCTCAATGGATTATTTCTAGAGGCAGAATTGAGGTATCCCACTCAAATGGAAAGAGAGAGCATTCCCTAAGCACATACTGCTTGTTGGAATTCTTGAGGAGTCAGAGAAAAAGATTTAGATAAGGATTTCATATTTAGAATACTAGCAGCTAATATCTATAGATAGTGTAAAAAGTGTGTAATTCTTTTTCATCCTCTTCCCCCTTTTTCTGCCTCATCACTGCAAAAATGGAAAAGGACTGTACAGGACTGAGAGTTGTTTTGTATTTTTCTTTACTCCAACTTCTACTCTCATAGATAGCTAAGTGTAGCTACATAAACTTCTCTGAAGGTGATCTTCTCAAGGGGTCAGAGGTAATTCTACAATGCCAGACTCAAGCTATCACATGTGTGCTTCCTCTTTCCTCCCCCAAAAATGATCAGTTGAGAACCATTATAGCCAACCAGTCTTAAGTGGCTTTTGGAAAGACATATTTACAAAGATTGATGTAAAACATCCCCCCAAACGCTTGTGACATACTATGGCAAAGAGGTAACTCATCATTCTCAATAGCAAAAAGTCTTTCCCCCTTCCATGTATAGAGTGATCAAGAAGTTGCCCTTAAACATGATGAATCTGTATCCATCTGCCCTTGCTTCTCAAGACAGACACTCTTGTCAACTAATCCTGGGACATGGTTATGACATACTGGCAATGGAAAGATGGAAGGCTCAACATCTCCAGAACCCTCTGAAGGTGGCAAGGTGCTCTTCCTTCCAAAATAGAGAGATGAGGGAAGGAGCCCTGGTTGTAGCAAAAAGAGAGACCTCCCCACACACACACCTTAACTAGTCCCTTCTCAGAAGGTTGGGCTAAACTCTCAAGCGTGTTTAAATTTCTAGAATTCAATCTCTTCTCAATTTTCTTGATAATTTGTAAATAATCTCTGGAGCATGGAGAAGTTTCCTCAGCCTATCCAAACAGCTTTCTTGATCAATCATTCTATTTCAATGGGCTTTTAGTGCTTAATCTGAAGCCTTTAAGTGATTTATTTTTTCCCCTCATTCTTTTTTTTATTTTATTTGGTCAACTTCAAACATTATTCCTTGGTTACAAAAATCATATTCTATTCCTCCCTCCCCTCCCCCCGCCCTTCCTGTAGCCAATGAGCAATTCCACTGGGTATTACTTGTGTCCTTCATCAGAACCTATTTCCATGCTGTTGATGTTTGCACTAGGATGATCATTTAGGTCTACATCCCCAGCCATATCCCCATTGACCCATGTAATCAAGCAATTGTTTTACTTCTGTGTTTCTACTCCCACAATTTTTCCTCTGGATGTGGATAGTGTTCTTTCTCATAAGTCCCTCCAAGTTGTTCAGGATCACTGCATTGTCACTAATGGAGAAGTCCATTACGTTTGATTGTACCACTGTGTATCCCTCTCTGTGTATAAGGTTCTCCTGGTTCTGCTCCTTATGCTCTGCATCAATTCCTGGAGGTCATTCCAGTTCACATGGAATTCCTCCAGTTCATTATTCCTTTGAGCACAATAGTATTCCATCACTATCAGATACCACAATTTGTTTAGCCATTTCCCAATCGATGGACTCCCCCTCCTTTTCTTTTTTCTTTTTTGCCACCACAAAGAGTTATGAATATTTTTGTATAAGTCTTTTTCCTTATTATCTCTTTAGGGTACAAACCCAGCAGTGCTATGGCTAGATCAAAGGGCAGACAGTCTTTTAGCACCCTTTGGGCATAGTTCCAAATTGCCCTCCAGAATGGTTGGATCAATTTACAACTCCACCAGCAATGCATTAATATCCCAACTTTGCCACATCCCCTCCAGCATTCATCACTTCCCTTTGCTGTCATGTTGGCCAATCTGCTAGGTGTGAGGTGATACCTCAGGGTTGTTTTGATTTGCATCTCTCTGATTATGAGATTTAGAACACTTTTTCATGTGTCTATTAATAGTTTTGATTTCTTTATCTGAAAATTGCCTATTCATATCCCTTGCCCATTTATCAGTTGGAGAATGGCTTGATTTTTTTGTACAATTGATTTAGCTCTTTGTAAATTTGAGTAATTAGACCTTTGTTAGAGGTTTTTGTTATGAAAATTCCCAATTTGTTAATTCCCTTCTAATTTTGGTTACATTGGTTTTGCTTGTAAAAAATCTTTTTAATTTTATGTAATCAAAATTATTTATTTTACATTTTGTGACTTTTTCTAAGTCTTGCTTGGTTTTAAAGTCTTTCCCTTCCCAAAGGTCTGACATGTATATTATTCTGTGTTCACATAATTTACTTATAGTTTCCTTCTTTATGTTCAAGTCATTCACCCATTCTGAGTTTATCTTGCTGTAGGGTATGAGCTGTTGATACAAACCTCTTCCTCGCTGTCTTCCAATTTTCCCAGCAGTTTTTATCAAATAGTGGATTTTTGTCCCCAAAGCTGGGATCTTTAGGCTTGTCATAGACTGTCTTGCTGAGGTCACTTACCCCAAGTCTATTCCACTGATCCTCCTTTCTGTCTCTTAGCCGGTACCATATTGTTTTGATGATCACTGCTTTATAGTGTAGTTTGAGATCTGGTACTGCAAGGCCACCTTCCTTTGCATTTTTTTCATTGTTTTCCTGGATATCCTTGATCTTTAGTTCTTCCAAATGAACTTTGTTATGGTTTTTTCTAATTCAGTAAAAAAGTTTTTTGGTAGTTCGATTGGTATGGCACTAAATAAGTAAGTAAGTTTGGGTAGGATGGTCATTTTTATCATGTTTGCTCCTCCTACCCATGAGCAGTTAATGTTTTTCCAGTTGTTTAGATCTAGTTTTAATTGTGTGAAAAGTGCTTTGTAGTTGTGTTCATATAGTTCCTGTGTTTGTCTCAGCATATAAATTCCTAAGTATTTTATATTGCCTAGGGTGATTTTAAATGGAATTTCTCTTTCTAATTCTTGCTGCTGAGGTATGTTGAAGATATATAAAAATGCTGATGACTTATGTGGGTTTATTTTGTATCCTGAAACTTTACTGAAGTTATTGATTATTTCGACTAGCTTTTTTGTTGATTCTCTAGGATTCTTTAAGTAGACCATCGTATCATCCACAAAGAGTGATAGCTTGGTCTCCTCTTTGCCAATTTTAATACCTTCAATTTCTTTTTCTTCTCTAATTGCTACTGCTAGTGTTTCTAGTACAATGTTAAATAATGACAGTGATAATGGGCATCCTTGTTTACTCCTGATCTTATTGGGAATGAATCTAGTTTATCCCCATTGCAGATGATATTGGCTGATGGTTTTAGATAAATACTGTTTATTATTTTTAGGAAAAGACCCTTCTATTCCTATACTTTCTAGTGTTTTCAATAGGAATGAATGTTGTATTTTATCAAAGGCTTTTTCTGTGTCTATTGAGATAATCATGTTATAAATGATTTATTGATTGACTGATTGATTGACTAATTGATTGAAACTTAGGAGAAGTATAAAGGCTAAAACAGGGTGAGGTGTTTTTAGTCTCATCCTTTTGACTCCCTCTTCAGTTTTCATATGTGCAAATATATGAACATATATACCTCAACAAATATACCTGATGATATTTGACAAATGTCAAATCCTTTATAAGTCTTTAGTAGTAATGTATGGAGAACTAACACCTCTAGTGTGAGGGCTTAATGAGACCTTTTCAAGACTATGCATCCACTTTTGGTTTCTGTCCTTTACCCAACTCTGACCTGTGGCTCCTGTGAATCTTAAAAATTCTCAGACCCTACTTCAGAACACTTGGTTAAGACCATTCCCCATTTTAAACAATGAAGGGACTTAGTCAGGAATATGAGAACTCTACTCCACCCATACTTAAGCATACTTTAGGGGAAGATAAAGTTGCAACTCTTTACTGAACAATGAAAAAGTACTTAACTCATACTTATAGTGAAGCAAAAGCCTTAAGCTAAGTCTATTTTTAGGAAGGTGCTAAGTACCTATGAAGGTCAGGCAACTTGCAAACTTGTAAGGGACAAGCCTTAACAAAAGAGGTGTAAGGTTTTAGTCTACTCAGGTGTAAATTACTCAAAAGTTTAGTCTACTCAGGTGTGAATTAAGAATGGTCTGTTCTTTGGAAAATGTCTACTGTGATTGGTAGATGTGAGAACTTAGGGGAGGTGACATAGGAGAAAATTCTCTTTAAAAGAAGGTCAGAAGCTGAGAGAAGGGAACTCTCTCTGAGAGAACTCTCTCTAAAGGATTCAGCCTTGGAAGCTGAAGTGGAGCTCAGGAGCTGAACTGGTGGGTCTCTCTGAACACTAGAATCTTGCTTGGGACAAATCTTGTGCTGAGTGGATTAAAGACTGACTGATCTCTCTCTTAGGGCTTGGGCCTAGGCTGGCCTAGGCTGGCCTAGCCCTTTTCTCATTGTTTCCTCTTACTCTCTCTCTCTCTCTCTCTCTCTTTCTCTCTCTCTCTCTCTCTCTCTCTCTCTCTCTCTCTCTCTCTCTCTCTCTCTCTCTCTCTCTCTCATTAATTCCTTATTTGTATTAATTAAAATCTCCATAAAAACCCAGCTGACTTGGGTATATTTCATATTTAGGAATTTTTCCCTGGTGACCACGTTATTTTTGATTTGAAACCATATTTCCGCGGTCACAAGTTTAAGGCAACCACTCTTTTATTTGTCACAGTTTATGCCAACCACTCTTTTAACTATTACAGTTTATGGCAAACACTCTTTTAAATGTGACACTCCAAGAAGCTATAGTATGCACAGTGGACACATATTCCTAAAATTGACAGCAGATGAGCTAAACCAGGTTGAAGATAACCAACAAGCCTCAAACCTATTGGTGAGTTAGGGGGAAAGCATGTGAAAACTTCTCCTGGTGGAATGGGTGAATGAAAACAATTTGTTCTAACTGCCATGAAGGCTAGTGAATCGAGAACTAAGGAAAACTTAGAACTTGGTCAGATATCAAAGACTCCAAGGTCATCCACCATATCTTGAACCATCACCAGTCATCTTGACTTTTGTCTTGCCATATGAACTTTGAAGACTGGAAGAGAGAGAGAATTTGATGACTTTGTGCAATTCTGACACTTAAATACAATTTACATAAAAGTCAAGGCATTAACCCTGGATGTCAATGGTCCTCTTAGAAAATGAAGAAGGAATGCAAATACCAACAACATGGAAATGGGTTTGAACCAAGAACACATGTGATACCCAGTGGAATCGTGCGTCGGCTATGGGAGAGGTGGTGGGCGGGGGTGGGAGGAGGAAAAGAAAATGATCTTTGTTTCCAATGAATAATGTTTGGAAATGACCAAATAAAATAATGTTTAAAGTGGAAAAAATATGTATTAAACAATTAATTTCTATGCCATTGACTTCTTGAGTATACTTTATATTATACATATATAAAAACACTAACAAAATAAAGCTATTTGGTAATCCAAGAAACAAAAAAAAAAGAAAGAAAGAAAATGAAGAGGGGGGGGGGATACAGCTAAGTAGCTCAATGGATTGAGAGCCAGGCCTAAAGAGGGGAAGCCCTAGGTTCAAATCTAGCCTCAAACACTTCCTAGATGTGTGACTCTGGGCAAATCACTTACCCCCCATTGCCTAGCCCTTGCTACTCTTCTGCCTTAGAACCATACATAGTATTGATTCTAAGGTGGAAGGGAAGGGTTGTTTAATAAAGACAATGAAGGACTAGCAACAATTTGTTAAATTAATGTAAGCGTTTAATTATCCAAATGCTTATCATGTTAATTAAAATGTGGTGCATGGGGCATAGAAGTTGCTTAATAAATGTTTATTCCCTCTCCCACTCCTCTTCCTCCATTCACATGGACATCATCTTTAGTTCAAACCCTCATCATCTCTCCTTTGAACTATTGCTTCCTGAATGAGTTCCTGGCTTCTATCTTTCCCCTTTTCCAATCCATCCCTCACGTAGATGTGCCTCCTAAAGTACAAGCTTGCCCTTGGTCCACCTCTGCTCAGTAGCCTACAGTAACTTCCTATTGCCCCTGGGATTAAAACATAATTTCATTTTAGTATTTCAAGTCCTCTGCCATCTGGCTCCAGCTAAGCTCTATGGGTTTATTCCATATAATTCCACTTCATGGACACTATGTTAAAATCAAAATGGTCTACTTGTAGTTCCTCAAAGGCAGGATGCTTTTCCTCACATTTATTCTATTGAATAGAATAAGTTCCTTCCCCTTCTCATCCCTAGATTCTTTCAAAGCTCGACGTATGTGGGACCAATGGAAAGCCTTTCCTATCCCCTTTCTTGTTTGTCTTTTCTCCATCTACAAGTTATCCTGAATTTATCTGTGCCTGTGTTTCATCTCCCTAGGAAAATGTCATTTTCTTAAAGGCAGAGACTAAGACAGGTATCCATCAAGTATTCAAAGAGAATCTGAGAAAGGCCTCCAGAATTTTGGGTAAATATTCTATGGCTTACAGAAATTCATGGGCAAGAATTCTAGAAAATGAGAAGTATGAATGGGTTGCAATCTCTACTAGGGGGGAAAGCATCCATATAATACCCTTTCCAGGTTCACTGTCATTTTTGCCCTCACTTGCACCCTGTGAAGTAGATAGGGTGGAAAAGGACATGGAATTATCCTTTTTTTCTCAGTATTATTTTATTTTTTCCCAATTACATGTAAAAATTTTGAACATTCATTTTCTAACATTTTGAACTCCAAGTTCTTTCCTTCCCTCTCCCCATGACTCCCGAGATGGTAAACAATTTTATATAGATTATATATGTGCTATCACATATTCATCATGTCATGGAAGATATATATATCTTATTATATGCTATATAATAATATATTGTGTGGGTTTATATTATATGTAAAAAACCCTGAAGAAAATCACTCCATCAATTCTTTCTCTGGAAGCAGATAGCATTTTTCATCATGAGTCCTTTGGAGTTGTCTTGGATTATTGTATTGCTGACAATATTTAAGTAATTCATAGTTGGTCATTGTACAATATTGCCGTTACTATGAACAATGTTACTATGAACAATGTTCTCCTGGTTCTGCCCACTTCACTGTGCATCAATTCATATAAGATCTACTTGAAAAACTTAGTGCTCTGATAAAAAGCCTGGAGAGAAAAGTATGCATGGAAAGAGTATGCCTAGCAGGTAGGAGGTTTGATCCAGGGATCATAGGACACCAAAATAGAGTCCAAGTCTTCTCTCACTGAAACAAATAGGCAATGTTCCTACAATTCAACATTGTACTCTAATTTGGAGGATTCCGTTGGTGGTGGTATAATGAGTGGGGAAAGCACTGAATTTCAAGTGAAAATAAAACTAATTCTGAATTTAGTTGGTCTCTACCTCTGTGTTTGGTCTTGGGCAAGTCATTCCAAATATTTCTGCCTCATTTTCCCCATGTGTAAAAGAGGAGTTTGGGTTAAGGACTAGATTATCCCTAATGTCCCTTCCAGCTCTGGTATTCTATGATTTCATACTTTTCTTCAAGTTTATGAGACTAAGAAGGTGAAGGCCAGGATAGTAGGAAGCTTGTGGTCAAGCAGAAAATGGGTGTTCTAAGTATTTATTGTGAGTTGGGGCTGGGGTGATGTGGAGAAGAGAAAGGTAGCATCTGCAAAGGTTCTGACCAGGATGGCAGGAGCTACTTTTGCCCTGAACAGATTCCAGATGATCAGATTATTGTATAACAGTTAACTCTGTCTTGCTTTGCTCCTATACTATGAGCTCCTTGAAGACAGGAGACTATCTTATATAACTTTGCATCTTCTCTAATATTGAATAATCCCATTGCATTACACACAGTAGGTGTTTAATGAATGGTTTCTGGATTTATACAAAACCCAGGAAAAATATATTCTTGATATGGGGCAAGAGAGAAAGGAGAAAGGAAAAACTTTCTCAGCATGAATAGTGAGTGTTCTATCTCCTCCCAAAATTTGAAGGACACTAAAAAACATGAAGAAAAGGGGCAGTCTTGAAAAATATAACATTAATATCACTGAGGAAACGTATTGGGATTTTTACCTTTTACTCAAGCAAGAGGCTTGGGAGAAATAAAGCAGCCACTGTCTGCCTGTTGTACTCTAAGCAATACTACCCATCCAATTAGAGAACCTCCCATCCCCAGTTCCCTTTCCTCTAGGGACCAATGAGATCTGACATCATACTTCCAAAATTTCTGTTTTCCTCATTATCCCCCACCCATTTCATATCCTTCTTCCTGACCTTCCTCCAAACCAAGCCATCTCCTTATGAATGTTTTTCCCAATTCTATTGACATTTCCAGATTTTCCATTACTCCATAAGATTTTGCCTTACCCTCAATGGTTCTTTCCCATATTGCCTTATCCAAGATAAGTTCTCTTTGCCCAGCCTTCATGCTCAGCTATTGCCTATTTCACCCGGTGATTCCCCATCCTTCCTCTCCCCACATTCTCTCAGCCTTTGCCATCCCACAGGTTAGACTAGGCCACCATCTCCCAGGGATCAGAAATTTATCAGCTGCTGCAGATTGTGGCCTAATACCCCAGTAAAGAGAGAGAAGTCAGTGCAGGTCTGGGGTAGAAGATTAAGAAGGGGGTGAGAGTACAGCAGCACAGAGGTAGATAACCAGTCCCTCTCAAATTAGATTTTATAAGCTAGTCATACTCATTATTGCTCAAGATGCCGAATAAAATTACTCTTTAATTTTACAAATAACAACATTTCTTTTGTTCTAATAAAGATACCAAATGGAAGCTTTGGATTACATGCTCCTGCCTTCTTACACCTACCATGATTTTTCCATTAACCTGTAAGTCATTAACAATTTGACTTTTACTTAGATCACTGTGTACATGATTGAGTTGTTTTGAACTCCCAGTAATCCATTGTCACCTAGAGAAAAAGGAAGGGTTTCAGCTTTGGGGAAAGGTGAGTGATCACTGAAAGGGCTGGGGTAATTTCCCCAATTTTTTTTTCAGGCACTCTCTTCAATTAAATTCATCAGGCAACTGCAATGTAGGTAGTTGTGCTTGTTGCAGGTATGTGCTTGGTGCTAGGGGACAAAAAGACAAACGTGAAACATTTCCTCCCCCATGGACCTCATATTCTACTGAGGAATGCAGCATGCACAGTGAGAAGTAAGGGTAGGTAGGTGACTCAGTGGACAGAATGAGGGGTCAAGGACAGGGAAATCTAAATTCAAATTCAGCCTCAGACATTTAATAGATTCAACTACACTGAACAAGTTGTCTTCCCACTGGATACTCCCTAGTATTACTCCCCCTTCCTGCCTCCTTTTGTGTGTTGTCTGCCCCGTTAGTTTTTAAGTTCCCCCAAAGCAAGGACTTTGTTTTTATAAATTTGTATGCTCAGAGCTTAGTATATAATAAGTGTTTATAGAACTGGACTTTTTATAGACCATCTCTTTAACTCAGTTTCCTTATCTATAAAATGGTGATAATAATAGAACTTATCTCCCAAGGTTGTTGTGAGGATAAAATGAGATAATGTTTGTAAATCAGTGTGCCTGACACATAGTAGGTGTTATATGGATATTATTATTAAAAGATAATTTTAATGGGGAAGAGAAAACAAAGGAGGGAATCAGAAGGGAGAGGAGCAGAAAAGTCTTTACAAAGTGAATCCAGTTTAGCAATTCACACAGAAAAAAACAAGATTATGAAGATTATATTTTGTCTGGATTATGACATGCAGTTGGACAACTGGTCATTGACTTACTCTATCAGTACATAGGGATAGATATTGTAGTTGGGTATTGAGTTGGTCTCAGGGCCACTCTACAGTTCAGAACAAAATCAACCCTTCTCAAATCTGACATTCCACCTTCCATTTCCACATATTCCCACAAACTGTGCCCAATTCCTGGTATACATTCATTTTTAATCTCTATTTCCAAAATCCTTATCTTCTTTCAAGTTCTGAATGTGAATCTCTCAGATTAGATGAAAGAACTGGAGTTTGCTCCCCAGATGGAGATTTCAACATCAGTCCACTGTATTGTCCCTGGTAGTTTGGGATTCTTTCAAAACTAGGAATTCTAGGGCAGTTATCCAGTGAAAAGTGTCAGATCCTCGGTTTCTGACCTGTATTTCCGATACTTCTCCAATACATGTATTCTCCCCAAGGCGAGGGGTTTCAGCACCATCACCTGTCGACAGCTCCGTGGCTACAATGTCCTCTACAGTACGTGGGGGAATTGGAAGAGACCAAGGACCCCATTTAATCCAACTATCCAATTTTACAGTTAGGCCCAGAGAAATTAAAGCTGCTTGCCCAAGGTCCCAGAGGTAACAAGTATTACAGTCAGAATCTGAATCCAGATTAGCCGATTCCCAATGCAGATGCTCATACCTTCGATAATCTACCTCACAGGGGTTATGTAGTGAATAAAGAACCGCCGGGTAGAGCGTATTGGAAATTGGTCTCCAGGCAGGAAGCCCCGAGTTCTGCTCAGTGCCTGGAGTAGGAAGTTCCCTACACTAATGAAATCATAGGTTTCCCCACACACACACACACACACACACTCACAAACGGGGGAGGGGGATTAATAATACTATTAATAGGTCTCTGGGTTGCAGCTTATTGAAGGGTACTTTTGGACAGAGTTTCTGTATGCCTGTGTAGAAGTCAGAAGATGGATGAAGCGGGTAGAAAAGGCTAGATAGAGTGAGTCCAACAGGTTACTCCGCAGAGGCAGTAAAGGGGATTGGTGAGCGAGGGAAGGGTCCAGGAGTCTACCTGTGGGACCTAGTTGTGTGAAGAAGCGATGGTGGAGAAAGTCATTGTTGGGGAGATAAGAGACTGGCCCAACAAGGCAGGTAAGTGTTAGATATGGTAAATACAGGATTGGCGAGGAATGGTTAAGAGTCCATTTTAGGAATAAATGGGGGGAGGGGTATAAATCATCCCAAAGCTCTGAGAGACACGTGGCTTAGTGTGGGACGCCAAATATCTGATTTCCAACAGCTGGCTCGGGACCACATAAAACGATGCTAATACCACCCACAAATTGTGCTCCTTCAGGGCAGAGCTGTGGGGTACCTCTGGTCTCCAGGACTCGATTGACCACAAGACAAGGAACATAGGGCCGGGAGACTAGGAACTTATAAGAGCCTGCATCCCTATAGTCGCAGCTCGGGCCTTTCCATGAAGTACCAAGGCGCGGAGGAGGGGGGGAACCTCCATAGATTTCCAGTTTGTCTTTTCCTCTATCATATTGAACCTAAAGAAAAAGTCTCATAGAACAAATAAAATATGACTTTAATCTGAAAGTCTCGGTTCGTTGAGTCCAATAGGGTTAGCAGTTGTGTTTTGCTTTGACCCGTGTCGGTATTGGGTCTCTCCACCTCCCCCCACTCCCACCCCCAAAGCATTGGGCAACATGGTTCAAGCCGACTGCATTCTCTGTGTGCAGGGCCCGCCTGTACTGCAGGGCGAGTTCGGGAGGAGTTGGTTGTTACCTTTTTTTTTTTTTAAGGTTGGAATCGAGCAGAAGTCGTCTCTATGGGATGCAGGCCGCTAGTGAGTTGAAGTTCGGAGCGGGCGGCTGGGTCGCTGCCGGGCCAGGAGGCCCGTTGGGCCATGGCTAAGCGGGGAAGGCCTCTGAGCGCGGCCGGGGGGTAGGTAGGTGGCGGGGCTGAGCCGGAGAGAGGCCTGCAGCTGGCCATGGCCCGGCGGCGGCGCCGCGCTTGCATCGCACTCTTCCTTGTTTTGCTCTTTGCCTTTGGTACCCTCATGGGGCTACGCACACTGAAGGCGCCGGATGGGCTCCCGGAGCTCGCTCCAGGACTAGAACTGGGCCCTTTTGAGCGCCGTGCTCCGGTGCCCGCGGGGCCCCCAGCAGCAGAGGCGGAGGCCGCCCGTGTTCCGCAGCAGCCGCCTCCCCCAGCACCACCGCGCACAGCTGCGGGTCCGAGCCCAGCCCCGGCCCCTGTTCCTGCTCCAGGATCTGGTCCGCCAGTCTACTCGGACCTGCATGTCTTCTACTATTCATGGTACGGTAGTCCACGGGGCCGGGAGGGCCGCTATGTGCACTGGGACCATGTTATGGTGCCCCACTGGGACCCCAAAGTGTCTGCCAGCTACCCCAAGGGCCGCCACAGCCCCCCGGACGACCTGGGCTCCAGCTTCTACCCTGAGTTGGGACCCTACAGCTCCAGAGATCCTGAGGTCTTGCGGGAGCATATGAACCAGCTCAAAGCCGCTGCCATCGGTAAGGACCTCCTTCCCCAAGGCTTACCGGGCCCCAAACAGGGTCCTCGTGGCCCACCCCAACCCCCCATGCAAATACACAAAGGACCTTTCCTTGGGCCCCAGCTAAGCTTTCTCCTCCAAGTAATCCATCACCACACAAATCACTACCCCCCCAAACACTCTTACCCCTCATTTTACAGATGAGGAAACCGAGGTCCAGAAAAGCAAATGAATTGCTCAAGGTCATGAAAGTAATAACAGAGCCATGATTCAGCAAGCTGTCGTCTGACTCTTAATTTCAGTGCTTTCTGCTATATAATGCTGCCAAGCAAGCCCCCTCGCCCCCCTCCAACATACACCTAAACAGGCAGTCATGCCCTCCCTCCCTATTCCAGACTTTGATTTCTGAGCCAGGGACACAGGAGAGGTAATTAAGAGTGGATCCAGGGTCTTAGTCAGGAATTGTCCATTTGTGGGGACCAAGAAATTGTTCTTGTTATTAAAAATATAAGTAAATGAGTTGGGGGAGGAGAATTCAAAATCTGTTGTTAGAATTCCGGTTGGTAGAGCAAATTGGGTTGGGCAAGAGAGTAAATCTGTGCCAGAGAAAGGCCATGTAAATAAAGTCTTCATTTTCTGCCTGAGATCTCTAGCAGGTGGAGGTGATAGGGGCTGCAGACTCATTTAAGCAGTTGCAGTTGGTTTAATAAGATGGAGACTTCTTTGAGCTCCCTGAAAGGGTGTGGGTATTCACAAAGGGGGGGGTGCAGGGCCCCAGTAAGTCCTGCAACACTGAATGACCTCTTTGGCTGCTCTCTAAAACAAGCACACAACGTGACCATTAGGGGAAGAATATTACTGGGTCTAGGAGCTAAGAATAGTCTCTGTACTGGCAGACTTGCGTATTTTGGGGGTCCTTAAAGAAGTTAACTTTGGAGAGAAGGGAAATCATCTTGTCTCAGACTCCCTCTAAATTTTGCTTTGGCTCTAAAGATTTCCTGGACTGGGAGAGGCTATTTCAAGTTTTATCAGTAGAATTTATTTTTCACTTAAGGAAAAAAAAAACCCAGACAAGTAAGACTTTCTCTCAAGTTAAAAAAAAAAAAAGTTTGGATTGCAAAGCTTGGGGTTTGCCTCATTTTTTTGTTTCCTCATAGATGTCTTCTGTGGGCTAAGACTGACTTGTATTTCTGCTCACCTGGAGGGACAGCTGAGATTTCCCACAAAACTGGGGTTTCAGCACCACAACCTCTGGACAGCGCCCACACACCAGCATCTTTTAGAGTAGATTATTTTGTTGAATTCTCCTAAATGAAGAGAATTAGAACAGCCTTAACCTCATTCAGGTTTCTCAGAAACATTCCTCGGCTGTCTCGGACTGACTTGTTTGACATTTCTTGTATGTAGAGTAAGGAAATCGGACCTGGTATTGCTCCTCTGAAGTAGCATCCTTTTTCATAGATCACTGGTCCAAAAGGTCAAGTTTTGCTTCACAACCTGGATCTTATGCTTAGTAGCTGTATAACCTTAGGCAAGTCGCTTCCCTTCTCTGAGGTTTGGGATTAAAAAGGCACTAGCACTTAGGATTGTAGTAAGTCAAACGCCATCTAAATGTGGGCCATCGTTACTGTTTTGTCACAGGGGTCCTGGTCCTCTCCTGGTACCCACCAGGCATGGCTGATGACAATGGGGAGCCCTCCGACGATTTAGTCCCTGCTATTCTTGATACTGCCCATCAGTACAGCATCAAGGTGAGTACATCTAGTTCAGAGGGAGGAGGTGATAGAGAAGCCCTTTGCCTTGCTCCAAGCCTTCTCTGTCCATCTCAGGTGGGCACTTTCTGGCCTTGCAGTGTGTGTGGGATATGGGGCTCCTTTGCTTGTTGGGTTGATTATTTTCTTGGGCTCTCCCTTCCCCAAGTGTTCAGACATTTTTTAGGAAGTGGTTCATTCTCAGGAGGAGCCAACCAGGGAGAATTTTTAAATGCTCTGGTGTCCTGGGGTCTTAGGATTTATGTAAAGTGGAAGGAGCTGAACTAGGTGCCTTGAAAGGCAAAGCCCCTTCCAGCTAGAAGACTGTGTAAAATTTGTAATAATATTTGCCTTTTTTTCAAGACTGAACTAAACTCTTAATTGGCTCTTGTTTCTTCCTGCTCAAATTATTTTGTATTTTTCTTTCCTTTTTAAAAAACCCTTCTCTTCTGTCTTAGAATTTATACTAAGTATGGGTTCCAAGGCAAAAGTGGTAAAGGCTAAGCAGTTGGGATCAAGTGATTTGCCCATGATCACACAGCTAGGAAGTGTCTGATGCCAAATTTGAATCCAGACCCTGCTCTCAATCTACTAAGCCAGCTAGCCGCCCCTACCTCCTATTTTTCTCACATATTTACATTTAGAAAGTTGCCCGTAGGGTGGAAGTTCCATGATGGTAAATACTTTTCTTGGTCTTTGTGTCCCTTGTGTCTACACAAAACAGGCACTTAATAAATGCTGGTTCAATTGAATTAACCTTTATATATATTTGCAAACCTTTTGTTTTGCAAGGCATGTTACATTTATTATATCATTTGATCCTTGCAGCAGCTTTTGGTGGCAAGGAGTATAGAGATTATCATCCCTATTGAAGAGATGAGGAAACCTTGAAGATATTTATTAAGTGCCCATTATATGTCAGTCAACAAATTTAGTGAGGGCTTACTTGCTGCCAGGCGCAGTGCCAAGCACTGGAGATACAAAGAAAAGCAAACCCAGCCCCTGCCCTAAAGCTCCTATTCTGCTGAGAGTGACAGCAGGCAAACACTTACATACAAGATAATAGAGGGCCACTAAAAGGTAATTTCAGAGGGAAGGCGTTGGCCATGGGGGCAACAGCCCTGCCCAAGGATTATCCCCTGCATTTAACAGATGAGGAAATCATTCCACTGTTAGCTAGCACTTATGCAGCACTTTAAGCATGTGCACTGCAAATATTTTCTCCTCAGCTCTCTGAGAGAGGTGCTATTGTTGTCCTCATTTTACCGATGAGGAAAGCGAGGCAGACAAAGGTTAAGTGATGTACTCGCCTAGAGTCTGAGGCTAGACTTGGGTGCAATTCCCGTCTCCAAGGCCAGCACTCTATGGTACCACCTCGCTACCTCTATAAAATGCCTACTCTGTGCAAAGCTCAGAGGGGTTACGTAAGTGACCGTCAGAAATGGACCCGTTCCTGCACCTCGTGTCACAGCTGGCCCAGACAGCCTCAGTGACTTGGCCACAGTTAGAGGAGGTGGGCGTTAGCTGTGGGACTCTGGGCAAGCCATGTAGCCCTTTTGCCTAGCCTTTGCCCTTCTGCCTTAAGAGCTGTCAGAGGACAGAACGTAGTTTTTAGAAAGCAGAAGAAGGCGGCTAGCTGGCTTCTGAAGCTGGTCCGGCTCCAAACGCCACAGCTCTGCCGCCGTGGCCCCTGCTGCTCCAGAGAGAGCTGCGGCCCCTGAAGATTCCGGCGCGGTGTCGCTCCCTCTCCGCAGAGGGAAAGCAGCTCAGGAAACGTTTCCGCAGCCTTTGCTGCTGCCTGGCTACCTGTACAAGCGGCGACTCGTTTTTGTCTCTGGCAGGTGGCCTTTCACATACAGCCCTACAAGGGTCGGGATGACCGCACGCTCCATGACAACGTCAAGTACATCATTGACACGTAAGGCTTGGCGCCATCCACAACAACAAGCAGCCCTGCGAGGGGAGGGGCGGGGCGTCCCAGAACGAGGGTGTGGATGCGAAGCGCATGTGTCCCGGCGTCCAAGGGGAGAGGCCAGAGCACTGCTGGCTCCTCAGAGGTTTGCATGCAGGGTCCGATCAGACTGGGTTAGAGCACCGAGTGTCCGGGGCCCAGTGGGCAGCCTTGTAAAGTCTATCGATCCCTTCTCAGAATCACGTTTTTAAAGACAAAATACACAGAATTGCAGAGGAAGCCAATTCTATTGAAAGTGATAAAAAACAGCCCTTTTTCCAAGGCTCCAGAAGCCAGGCTGAGGCGCCTGCTCTAGAACGCCGGGAGGCACCATGCCATCCCCGGGGCCTGGCGGTTCTGCTCTCCTCCCAGGCCCACAAATGGTGGCTGCATGAGCTCCTAACAGGGCTTGTCTTTGCCTCCCACCCTCAGGTATGGATCGCACGGAGCATTCTATCGCTATAAAAACAGCATGGGCAGGAGCCTGCCCCTCTTCTACATCTACGACTCCTACCTGACTCCCCCCGAGGCGTGGGCCCACCTCCTGGCCCCCTCAGGCTCCCACTCCATCAGGAACACGGCCTACGACGGCGTGTTCATCGCCCTGCTGGTGGAGGAGGGGCACAAGCGGGACATCTTGTCGGCCGGCTTTGACGGCATGTACACGTACTTTGCCTCCAACGGCTTCTCCTTTGGCTCCTCTCACCAGAACTGGAAAGCGGTCAAGACTTTCTGCGATGCCAACAATCTGATGTTCATTCCGAGTGTGGGGCCTGGCTACATCGACACTAGCATCAGGCCCTGGAACAACCACAACACCCGAAACCGGGTCAATGGCAAGTACTACGAGACGGCCCTGCAGGCGGCCCTCACCGTGAGGCCGGAGATTGTCTCCATCACGTCCTTCAACGAGTGGCACGAGGGGACCCAGAT
Source organism: Monodelphis domestica (assembly GCF_027887165.1). Lineage (NCBI taxonomy): Eukaryota > Metazoa > Chordata > Mammalia > Didelphimorphia > Didelphidae > Monodelphis > Monodelphis domestica. The sequence continues at coordinate 364,662,534 of NC_077230.1, forward strand.
CGAGAAGGCCGTCCCCAAGAAGACCCTCACGCGCCTCTACCTGGACTACCTGCCGCATCAGCCCAACTTGTACCTGCAGCTAACTCGGCGCTGGGCTGAGCATTTCATTAAAGAGAAGGAACAATGGTTGATGTGAATGGACCTGCGGACCCAAGTACGCACTGTGGAGCAACCACCGAGTCCCAGACAAAGGAAAGGAGCCCGACTGTGGCACGACTGAACGAGGCCACAGGAACCGTCACCTCTGAGCTAGCCTGGTGCTTCCGGCTGTTGTTGCCTTTTGTGAGTAGGCCAGATGTGGAGAATGAACGAATGGAGCTCCTTAGGCGGGAGAGTGTGGGGGCTGGTCCGCAGAAGAGACCACTGCCCTCGGCAGCAGTGAACAGCCAGGGGAGGACGCAGGGTCTTGAAGGGATCTGGCATTAGGACATGGAGGGAAACTCCAAAATCCTTCCTAGACTTGAACTTCCGGTGGTAGGTCGGTAGAATGAGGGAGTGTAACCAGCTGCTCAGCTCCCAAAATAGTGAGGGAGGGCAGAGTTGGGGCTCAGCATGCATCCGATCCCTTTCTCAAGCCTGACCTCATGCCTTGCTCCACTCTCCCTCAGGACGGAGGTTGAGATCATAATCTGCCTCCTCTAAGAAGCTTTTCCTTGAGTCTTTTCAAAAAGGAAATTCTATAGTTTGACTGATAGCTAGAAATCAGTATGACATCTAGGAATCTGAGCAGCCGTCTGGCCCTACTCAGCAAGGCCTTCGTTGTAGGTAGGGGCAAAGCTGAGGCCTTTCCTTCCTTGAAATCTGAGCCTGGGGGTAGATTATGTGAGTCCTTTTTTTCCCCGTGTCCCGAATTGAGTCTAAATGGCTCAAAATTCCTCTTCTTCCGCAACAAAACAAAAACCTATCACTTGTGGGAGTCATCTGGCTTGCAGAGTCCCAAAAGATGAAGGAACAGCCGTGAAAGATGGCATTAATGGTTCTTTGGGGTGCCTCCACCTCACACATCCCTGTTAGCAAAAATTTAAGTAATGAACCCTACCCAGTAGAGCCACTTTTCAGTGCTACTGTGATTTGTATTAATTAAATAAATGTCAAGTGCTCTCTTTTCTAGTTGTGTTCTTACATCTATAGTAAAACCCTATTTGTTCATAGTAAACCCTAAAACAGTCAAAGGTAAAGGACCCTCCCTGGGAACACTTGTCCAGGAAAAAGAATCGACAAGTCCAAGGTAAGCCAGAACTAAGATCAAGATCCTCCAATTTCCATTTACATGAGAGCTGGTGGCAAGCCCAGTAGAGATCATTGGGTCCAGAATCCAAAGCATGAGTTCAAATATAGCCTCAGATACTTATGATACAACTCCAGGCAACTAACTGTGTGCCTGTTTCATTTATTATAAAATGGGGATAGTAATAGTATCTTACCTTGAGGAACAAATGAGCCATTTGTAAAGTACTTAGCACAGTGCCTGGCACAGAGTAAGTACTATCCTATCCCCCTTCCAAGCCTTTTAACTGGGATGACACGTCATTCTGAATTTATGATAAATCTGGAGAAAGGCTGGGCTGAAGCATTTAAACTAGTAATGTTTCAAAACATTTACCTTAGCATTATCTCCCTCTTTTAGACAGAGGAGCACTGGGGAGGATGTGGGAGTCAGGAAAGTTAAATACTCAATAGGCCTCTAAGTTACAAGTAAACTCTAGTGTTCTCTAGGAGGATTTTCATTCAAAGAGGGTGCCCAGAGGTCCGCTTAGCCTTGGGGCTTGTTTGGGACTCAGTAGGAGGTACTGTCATAATTGACATTATGTAGTTCTTCAAGATATTGAAACACTTTGCATTCTTTACTTTGATTCTCACAACTCAGAAGGACATGCATTAGCTAAATTAATGTCTCCACCTTACCCCTTAAGAAACTGAGCAAGTTACTTGCCTACGGTCACAGATAGATCAAAATGTCAGAGAAAGGATAGAAACCTGGGCATCCCCAACTATGTCCAACCATTTTTTCTTTTTTTTTTTAAACCCTTACCTTCCATCTTGGAATAGATACCAATTATTGGTTCCAAGGCAGGAGAGTGGTTAGGATCACTGTTAGGAAGTCGATGAGGACAGATTTGAATCCAGAACCTTGTATCTCTAAGCCTAACAACTCAATTCACCTAACCCTCTAGCTACCCCACCATTATTCTTTCTACTAGCCCTCAACAGGCATCCAATTGAAAATAACTTCAGGATCCTAATTTATTATTGCATCAGTATGGTTGTGGCAATCATACCCAGGGAGACATGGAGTTCCTGTGATCAAAGAATCTATTCCCTTGTGATGAATCATGTGGCAAAGATCCCCTTCAATTTTGCTCTCAACCTCTCCAGCAGCAATTGCTTTTACACCCTCCATCATGCTCCTATTTTATGGAGAAAAATCAAAGCCACCTGTGTCAGAAACTGCTCCTCTACTTCAATCTGGAAAATAACTGACATCATTTCTCCTTTTGTCCCTTCCTCCAGACTCTTTAAGTGGCCTGTTCCCCTTTTAGTCCCACTCCTCCCTGAATCTCAAGGAGCCTGCCCCCTCAAGCACTCCCTCTTGCTCTCCTCTTCAAACTCTCCTTACCCATGGCTCCTTCCCTGAACACCTAAAACATTCCAAAAGCTCTTTCCCTTTCTTAGAAAATCTTTCCTTGACCCTATCAATCCCTCAACCCCAGTGGATAAAATTCCCAAATCTAATTAATTATTCAATCTTAAATTCTCCCAAACTGTGAGATGATCAACTTCCTGTTGGATACCTCTACCTCTAGGTCCCATGGCATCTTAAATGCCATCTTGCATCACTTGCATCACTATTTCTATTGTGGCCATCACCATAGCACCAAGTAAATCAACAAACATTTATTAAGCACTCAAGTGCCAGATGATGCTAACTACTGGGAATATCAAAGGAAAAAACAAAATAGTCCCTGTCCTCAAGGAACTCACAGTCTAGTGGTGGAGACACCACATCCGAATAAGTTGGAGATAATCTCAGAAGGAAGGCATTAGATTTAAGGTGGACTAGAAAAGGCCTCTTGCAGAAGGTGGGGTTTCAGCTGAATCTTGAAGGAAGCCAGATGAGTGTAAAGAGGTCGCAAATCCCAAGCATGACAGAAGAATCAGTGAAAATTCTTGAGTCTGGAGATAGAAGGTTGTGGATGGGGAACAGAAAGGAGGCCAGTTGTCACTGTACTGCAGAGTATGTGAAAAGAAAAAAGCAAGCAGCAGCCAGAATTCATAGGGCTTTAAATGCCAGAATTTTTCCAATATCACTCATTCTTAACTTTTTCCCTTAATCCTCATATCCAATCACTTAGTTACTCCACCAAAATGCTTTGTCTCTACTCCCCCTAGCTCAGGCCCTCCTGCTATCTCAGCTGGATTACAATAGCCTCATAATTGGTGTCCCTGCTACTAGTCTCACAACCCTTGCCTCCATCTATCACAACTCCCAAACTGATATTCTTTAGATCTGACCACATTTTTCTCCTATTTAAAAATCTGTAGTGGCCCCCTCAATCATCTCAGTTCTCAAACACAGGTTGTCCAGATACAACCCAGGTCCAAATTAAGCTTTCAGGCTCATTTTGCCATTCTCCACTTCTTCTGTTCCACTCACAATGGCACCTGATCCACTTTGACAGTCTATGTTCCACAAAGACCTTTCCCCATCTATGTAATGCACTTCATTCTAAACTACACCTCTCAGGAGTAAGCCATTGTTCCATGAAGGCTGATTCAAGTGGAACTTCCTTCACTTGGCTCTTTCCAATTCCCACCCCCAGGTTAGCAATCTTTCCCTCTTGAAATTACTTGGTACCCTTTTGTTTATCTTCATAAACACATCAAACCTCCCTATAAAGATCCTTGAGAGGAGCGAGGGTTTCTTTTTTTGTCTTCCTGGAACCTCTGGGCACACAGTAAGTGTATCATAAATGACAACTGAACAGTTAGGATATGTCAGCCACAGTAATCTAATGAGCCTTTCCGGATTGACATGACATGATTGGATTGCTCTCCCTGATGAAAATGCCTTCAATAGCCTAAGAGAAAAACTACACTGTTGCTTCAGTGGAGATTGAAAATAAGTATCCTGATTTTTTAAACAGTCTAAACCTCATATTAGCAACATTTCAGGCTTAATTTCTGATTATTAGTCAAACAAGTAAGGTTTTATTGTACCACCTCATCTTGCTATGAGATTCCTGGACATTTATGAGTACCATTGACTCCCTGCAGATAATAGGAAAAGGGAAAGAGGTCAATTATTTGAATAGTTGCAGTCTTGCCAAACCCAAGGAATTAATGTCACATTACCCCATGGTTCACCTTGGTTGGGGTAAGGGAGGTGACAGCAATGCAAATGCAGTGTTAATGATACATTAAGTACCCCAGGGCAAGAGTCAAATTTTAGCTAATTCTGCAGGCTCCAAGAAGGGAAAGGCCCTGGTTCCCTGTGCCCATATTTTTAGCATTCTATCAATATCCCATATAACCCCTCTCCACAGTAGCCCATATCACAGGTACCAGCCAAGAAGTAATGCACATAACCAACACCCTTTGAGATTTTATTTTTTCTAGTTCCAACCTCAGTAGCAAAAAACCCCAAGACTTTGGTCACTTGGTACTAGTATTAACAGTTATAAGCCCTTTGCCCGTGCCACGAGTCAGAGACCCAGATGGGAAAGCTCTCACACTTAGACCACTTTCCCAAAAATTAAGCCATTCATTCCAATGTTGGAACAAGGCCATTTTCAGGAACTTACAAAACAAAAACACTGAATGTGAACATGTCTTGACACATCTTTAAGTGCAGACAAGCATAGTCCAAGGTACACCTGCCTGGGACCTCCAAGACTTGAAAGTTAGGCCTATAGAAGTGGCTTCAATGACCTCATTAAACAAGGTCACACTAAATGACAGACACACAGTGCCTAGCTTCACTCTTTGTAATTTCCTCTTCCCTTTTCATGAGCAAGGTTCTTCTGAGGGAACCAATCGGTACTTCTTCTGGAGGATGGCTGCAGTCTGTGTCAGTGCACTGGAGAGAAAGCAACAAAGCACATCTGTTTTACACTTGCAGACTTTACATGACCAGAATTTCCAGTCATAAGTTTCACCCTTCTCCATAGAGGGGAAAAAACCCCCAACCAAACAAGCCTTTTCCAATGACCCACAACCCCCCAGCCATGGGAAAGAGAAAAGGTCTTCTTGTCCCATAGAGAAGAAACATACCAGCCTGGCCGAATAATTCTGTATTTTCCGGGAACTGACAAGTCCACGACAGTGGAGCCAAGTCGACATTCAGGACTTTTTACATCTCCAATTGGTCCCCCATCAATGACTAAGGACAACTGAGGCCAGAGATCCTGGAACTCCTAAAAATGAGGACACAAATGAGGTTAGAGTGACCATTTCCCAATGTTCTCTACAATGACACTGTGTTGCACACACCTTCTAATAATACAGAGCAAGAGCAAAGCTGCCTAACTCCAAAGCTAGTGAGGGCACGTTCCCCCTTAAGGGGGTTGTTTACTACACTTCGGAGCTACCCAGGGAGATGTTCAGGTATTTAGCATATGTTCCAAAGCCGCTGTGCAGAGATGCTTTCTACCAAACAATAACATTTTCTTGTCAACCCCCCCATCCCCCCAAATCTTTACTTTCTGTTTTAGAATCAATACAAGTATATGTTCCAAGGCAGAAGAGTGGTAAGGGCTAGGCAACAGAGGTTAAGTGATGTGCCCAGGGTCACACAGCTAGGAAGTGTCTCTGAACCCAGGATCTCCTGCCTCCAGGGTTGGCTCTCTATCCAGTGAGCCACCTAAGCTGTCCCCATACAATGACATCTTGCTAAAATAGTCCAAGTCAGGGCAGCTGGGTGGCTCAGTGGATTGAATCAGACCCAGAGATGGAAGGTCCTAGGTTCAAATATGACCTCAGGCACTTCTTGGCTGTGTGATCCTGGGCAAGGCACTTAACCCCCCACTGCCTAGCCCTTACCACTCTTCTGCCTTAATTCTAGGACAGAAGGTAAGGGTTTTAATAAAATAAATAAAATGGTCCAAGTCCTCCAAAGCAGCAACTCAATTTAGTATATAACCAGAATCATTCCAGTGAGATCTGCTTTCCTCATTTCCCATTTTTGAAGTCTGGGGAGTGTGGGTGAGAGTAAAGGAGAAGTCTTAGTTCCCAATAAGTGCAAATGATATTAAGGGTTATTAAAATGATGATAATTCAAGAGGAACAAAAATTACAACATAATGCAAATGAGTATTCAGCCTAAATTAATTTACAGATTCAGTTCTAAATTAAATTGCTAAGGAGGGGAAAAAAAGTCCTAGTTTTATATAGTCTGTGACTTTCAGATTTGGTGGATGCCCAAGACCATGAGAACTGTCATACCCAGATGTTTAAATGAGCAGACAAAAAATGAGGGGGCCTCCTAGTTCTACTGTATCCTCATTATTTATTCTTGCTTTGTCAGAGCAAAATAAAGGTTTTTTTGTCAAATGTAAAAAAAATGTTGCTAAGAAGTTACTTTATAGAATTGGACAAAATTCATCTGGAGGAACAAAAGGTCTAGAACCTCAACAGAAATAATTGGGGAGGGGGTAAGAATGAAAAGGACATAGGATTACCAGATTTCGAACCTACAGAGGAATAAGGAGCAAAAGTGGCTTGGACCACTTTCCCAAAAGTGAGCTACCTATTCCAATGCTAGAACAAGGTCACTTTCCAAAAATTATAAAACAAAACCAATGGAAAAATTAGTCTCATAACTCAGACAAGCACAGTGTGAGATACACTTGCAATATTATCAGTATTATAAAGGAATAATCTTTGAAACTTTTTGGCATTGTATCTAGCTACTGGGGAATAGCTGAAAAAATGCTGAATGTAAACATAAGGTATATTGTTGTGCTAGAAGAAATGATGATTATGAAGAACACAGAAAAAAATATGAAAAAACTTGTAAAAGTGAAGCAGAGGGAAGAAAGCTAAGACAAGCCAATATACAATGATCAAAATAATGTAGATGAAAATTACCTTTAAAAACTTCAGAATAATGATTAAGTGGTGTATAATTTTCATAAAATCCAAGATTTAAAATTTTTTGAGAAAAATTTCAGGAAAAGAAGATCACGGACTCCCTCAAATCAAGAAAGTAAACTGTTTGAAGAAAGTGCCAGAAAGAAACCTATACTGCATCAGAAAATCCAGAATGAACTTTGGGATGTAATTGATTGAACTGAAAGGGGTTGAATACATTTATTCTGAATGTAAACTCCTATGCCAAAGGGGATTGCCCCATAACTGGCTTTTTGTCAACGCACCTAGCAAACATTGGTTTTGCTCTCTTTTATATCCCTCTTATCTCTAACTATTGTAGTTTCCTCTTAGAAAGTGCAATATTGTATGCACCCTTAACTAGAAGATCTTTAAAAGTATAAGTTCATTATATTAAATGATTCATTGGGGAGACTAGTCTCTCATAGAATCACAGGGGGATTGTGAAGAGTGAATCAAATTCTCCTTGTCTATCAAACAACAACTTTTAAGTTAATCAATCAAAAACTTAAGTACCCCTACTTAGTACCTTACCAGTCACTAAATATGAGAGTTCACAAGTCACTTGCTAGAGTGGGTGACAATTCCAGAGGCCACTGCCCACCCCTTGGGCAGTGCTAGGCAAAGTGAAAGACTGCGATTGGTTCCCGTAAAGTGAGGGAGAGATAGGAAGTGACATCAAGAAAACTGCTTTAAAAAGGCCAGCTTGAGGATTCAGTCATTCTCTCTGCCTTGGTGAGCCGAACTGGAGGAGACCTTTTCCCTGGATACTGAGTCAGCTTGTGATGGTGAGTGGAGTGATTCCTTCCTTGATTCTTCTGTGAGGAGACCCGCTCTGCTCACTGGGGCTTCAGTGGGACACTCCCTTCAGTGTGAGTTCTGGCTAGATTCTTGGCAGTCTTAGCCTCATGTACACTGAAGGTTCCCAGCGGATTCTTCAGCAACTCCTGGCTCTTCTGATTTCCGCTTCCTAATAAGGACTTTGGATTCTGGTGAGATTCAATTTTGGATTCACATTTGCAGTCTGGAGACATTAGGATTAAATTTAGGATATTTGTAGGTAGGCAATATTTTCTGTCTCTTTATCTACATTTTTCCACTTTCACTCTTTCCACCTCTTTGTAAATAAAACTGCTAAGTCATTTTGACTTAAGCTGTTATATTTTTAAATCAGCGACCACAATATTACTTTAGAATTCTCATATTTAGCATAAAATTTAAATTTAAATTCTTACAGTGGAATGACCAATCTTCCAGCTAATTAATATTTCTCTCTTTGTGTAGAGAGAGAGTGAGCTTTGGGTACAGACTAAGCAGTCAGAAGTGTCACTCTGTTTAGTCTCTACAATAGGTACCTTCTAATGATTTTCACTTAAATTTTTGGAGGTGGGGTAGAGGAAGAGGATGGGAAGGTGATGAAGAGTCATTCAATGGTGCATGAATGTAGTTCTGCCCCTTTGGAAGCAATCAGGTGGTAAAGTGGATAGAACACCAGGTCAAAAGACTCATCTTCCCAAGTTCAAATCTGTCTCATATTTTGTACCTATGTGACCCTGGGCAAGTCACTTCACTGCTTGCCTCAGTTTCCTCATCTGTAAAATGAGGTGGCGATGACAAAGGCAACCCACTCCTGTATCTTTGCCAAGAAAACCCCAAATGGGGTCACAGAATAAGACATGACTGAACAATACCCCTTAGGAAATATGGGACAGAGCATGGCTTCTTTCCCATTCAACATGGAATACAGAGAAGCTTCAAGGTAAAGAGGAAAGAGAACTGAACTTGGAGTTACAGGACCTGAATTCAAATCCCAGGCTTATCACTACCTGTGTAACCCTGGAGAACTCATTTAACTTCCCTAGACCTGATTCCTTATCTATAAAAGACTGGACTAATTTTCCTTCAAAGTCCCCTCCAATTGTATATCAATGGTTCTAATAAAAAAGGAGAAGCAGTGCCTTTCTCTAGGACCACAGAGCCAGGGGAAAGGACCTAATAATCTCAGAGATTTAATACATCTTTAGCCAGTGGTGACATCACAAATAATTGGGGGGGGGGGGGCGCTAGGGAGGGAGGGGTGCCATGCAGGTAAAGAACTCACCTTAACATTCAATGAACTTGGCTGGGAGCTAATGTTTGCACTGGTGAGGGCGAGGGGTCCTGAGAATGCCTGAGCCAAGTCTCTCATGAAGGCATGATCCGGTATCCGAATTCCTACAAGCTACATGGCAAAGAGAAATGCTTCAGTCAGGTAGCCTGAAGCTATGAAAGCAAGTGTAAGATTCCAAGCCATTAAGGGAACTGAGTAGGAGAAGGAAAATGAAGCAGCAGAGAGCAGTGCACAAGCCCAAGTGTCAAGAAACCTTGTCCCAGTGGGACAAACATGGAATTAGTTCTAATGAAATGACTGAGTCCCTTCCCTAGATGACACTTTTCAGTTTTGTGACTCACAGGGGTGAAAGGATTCAGATCCTTGTTGAGCTCTCGTGAGCGTTCCATGACCAGGGTCACAGGACCAGGGAGCAAATCTTCCAGGAGTTCTCGAGGGACCCTCACCTGGCAATACCTGAGTACAAAAAAGAAGTCAGATTCAGTGTCTGAGGAGCAGTCATTGTAAATCCTACCCATTGTTACTACCACATGTCCTAATAGTACACAAGGACTAACAGTGGCCATTGCAGAAACATCACCCTGCCTCTCTAATGGCATCTCTCGATGACCCCTAGCCTTTAGGTTCTGGGCTGTCTCAGACTCCAGCCCATAGCCTGTCACTTCAGGCCCTTTAAAACCAGGTGCCAAATGTAGCCTAACCTCTCCTCTAGCTCTGCATCTTTACTTATTTTTAGAACACTCTATATCTAATTTCCAACTGTTGACAATATCCTTCAAAGTGTATTTAAAATCCCCATTTTCTTCATAAAGTATTTTTTCTGAAAGCCAAATATAAATTAATGTAAAACGCAAAGAAGGCAATTATAGTCTGTTTTTCAAATACTTTCATAATCTCTTCATTTTAGCATATCATTGTCTAATACCACAATAAATTCCAAATAGCTACTTAGCTTAACATAAAGTTTTTGCCATAAACAAAAAAGAAGAATGGAAGGAAATGCATAACTGTGCTAGGTTCACTTAAGCAGGCAAGGTATAAAAGTAACAATAAAAGATAACAATGATAATTATTATAATCAACCCTCACAGTCATTGTTGGGAAGTGGAATTCCAGTGGGAAAAGGGCCATCCATTCCTCCAATTGCCAGCCAATTCCCACTCACAGAGCAAGCAAGTCAACCTAGTTGAAACAGCAAGGCATTCTAAGGGACAAGAAGCAAAAGGTGCCAAGCAGGTTGGGCCACCAGCACTTTGATTACCATGTCCCTTTAGGCCCACCAGACCTGCCTCTGGCCTGGACCCAGCAGCCATCATGAGAAGAAAAGGCCCACCTTCCCTATCATCACAGCAACAACTGCAGACCAACTGCCACCAAGAGGCAAATAATAAGCAGAGGAGGTCTGGGAGTGGCAGCAGCTTCCTCAGACCACAAGTTCTACTTTTAGGCAAAGCAATTTCTGTGGAGGAGGTTAACCATTCCCAACAACTACCACTCATAGAACAGGCAAGTCAGGTTGGCTGAGGCATCATGACACTGAGGGGAGGACAGGAAGCAGCTTGTTCCAGCCAAGTCAAAGCCCATGCCACCCTGATCACCATTTCTATATGTCCCCAATTGTCCCCTGACATAGCTTTTAAGATTTTATTTACAATTTTTTTACACTATTTTACAAATCTCTCACTTCATCTTACCAACGAACCCTGGGAGGTAGGTGTTATTATCAGCCCTGTCTTGCAGCTGAGGAAACGCAAGTAAATGGGGGTTAAATGACTCACCTGAGGGTCAGAGACCGTAAGCGTCTGAGGCTGGATTTGAACTCTAATCCAACTCAACAATAATCATTTCACAGTACCGCTCATAAATAGGTCTCCAGATTCCTCAGGCTTTGGGGCCGCTCGGATTTTTAAGCAGTTTTCTCCCATATAGACCAAGCCTCGGCCCTGTGCCCCTTCCATCCATGGGATCCCCTTCACGTCCCCTCCCAGCACTGGCTCTGGCCCTGGGTGTGGGGAGGAGTCCCGAACTCACTTGTAGATGTCCGCCACACCGCCCAGGCACACGGCCAGCGGCTTGGTCTGGCTGCGGCCCTTGAGGCTGTACACCGCCCCGAGGGCCGCGGAGCAGCACGCCGAGCAGGCCACGCCGTACAGCGTGTCCGTGGGGACAGCGACCAGTCCGCCGGCTCGGAGCGCCGTCACGGCGGCCGTGAGAGCTTCTGACCAACCTGTAAAAGAGAACGCAGAATGGATGGAAGAGGTGGGTAAAGGGTACCCCGATTCTAGGAGCTGCCCCGCCCGCGACCTCTCAGAGAAGGGCTACTTCTACTAACCTGCCCCACGACCCCCAAGCGCGCACGCGCCTCCTGGTGGCCTCTCCCGCAAGAGCAGCTCATACTATTCCCACCTCCTCTCGAGCAGGGCACGCCACTGCCCAGCGGCCGCGCCCCTCCACCTCACCGAAAGGTAGTTCACACTATCTCCCACCTCAACTCAAGCAAGACATGTGCCCCCCAGCGGTCCCACGCTTAGAAGCAGCTCCAGTCACCTCCCCTTAGCCCCGGCAGTACATGCGCCCCCCAGCGGGCAAAGGCTCACCACACCAGCAACGCTTACTCCAGGACACGGCTCCGCCTCCCTTCTCGCTTCGCTCACCTTCCAGATCTCGCTTGGAGGCTGCGGCCTGCCCGGCGCGAGAGTCGACGACACCCCGAGGCAGCTGAAGGAACCGGGCCCCAGGCCCGGTAGGCAGAAGACAACTGACTCTGGGGGCCAGGGAACCCTCTCCCAACCCCATGGCTGCGGCCTCCACAGCCCCCAGAACGGCAGGCGGAGGCGTCCGAACTGGGCCCATTGGCAAATAGATGCTTCCGGAAGGAAGTGACGTACACCTGGGACTCTGAGCGAGTCCTTCCCCCGGCCGCGCGGCCGAAAAGAGCGACGCCAGTAGGGATGAGGCGGGGCGGGGCGGGGCGGGGCAGGGCAAAGCGGGGCTAGTGTAAAGTGGGTTGAGCTTTGCAGGGGTCAGAGGTTAAAAGTCCCGAAGCTTGGACCGGTCTCTAGGCTACGGGAGAAAATAGGGGACTCGGGTTTTCCGGGTTGACTTTTAGAAAGGGAAAGGAACAAGCACGTATTAAGTACCCACTGCATGCCAGGTGCTGCCCTAGGAAGAACTTTACCAGTATTTTCTCTTGTCATCCTCACAACAACCCTGGGAGGGAAGTGCTATTACTACCCGCATTTTACAGTTGAGGGAACTGAGGCAAACAGGTCAAGGTGACTTGCCCAGTGAAATTTTGAGTGCTTACCTAGGTTTTTGTTCTCACTTCTGTGAAAAGCCTGTGCCAAGGTATAACAAGGGTGAGGTAAATGAGGCACTTGCCGGGGGTGAAAGACAGAAAATTTCACAAAATTCACATCTACCACACTGTTAGGATAGAGAAGAGACTTTATATTCTTGCTGCCACATCTCTCCTGCTCCCAGGATGGTCCTAGAACCAGAGTGCAGGCTCTAGGATTCCAGCTTGGGGCTAAACCAATAGTACACACACAGTAGGCAGCAGAGCTGGAGACCCTAGGCAAAAGGGATAACTCCTCTCTACGAGACTCCCAGTCATGCCATTGAAACCTCTTCACCCCCTGAACTTCTCATACTGGAAGGCCCCTCTACTCTCATGATTTCTCTCACTGATTGGGTGGTTTGTCCAGAAGCTCCATATGGAGACCCAGCAACCACATCTTCATTCTTCACCTGGCTGTATGGTTGATGCATCTTCAAAGGACTTCCAAACTTCGACCCCCATCTCAACATCTCACCCCTGTCCCTGCCTCATAGCTCCGTTTTAGGTGGTTCTATCAGAATATAAATTCCTTGAGGACAGGAACTATTTGTATTCCCATCACGGTGCTGTTGATGTTGACTTGACCCACTTTGCTCTGTTTCTTAGGCAATTCTCCTAAACCAAGGGCCTCCAAATATGTTTAATTGGATAGGTCATCAATACAAACATTTTCCAGCATGCACCCTAATAGACACTAATTGGGCAGATAGGTGTCAAAGTGCATAGTACTGGGCCTGGAGTCTGGAAGACTTAGCTGTGGAATTCTAGAAAGTCACTTAACTTTTATCTGTTTCCTCAACTATAAAATGGGGATAATAGCACCAACCTCAAGCAATGTGGTGAAGATCAAATGAGATATTTGTAGAGTGCCTGGTACATAAAAGGTACTATATAAATGCTAATTCCCTTCCCAGTATATGTATATTCACTTATTCATCAATTGCATACATGTGTTTTTCTGTATATGGTCAATATAGGAATGTTTTGCTTTGGAGGGAGAGAAACTTGATAAAATGGGGAAATTGTCTTAAGGACACTTGGGTAAAGATTGAAAAATTGCATTGCTGCATTTTTTGTATTGTTATGTACTTTTAAGTATCTTACCAAATTTTAAAAGATTACTTTATTACAAATATGAATAATATAGAAATGTTTTGAGTGATAAAACATGTATAAACCAGTAGAATTGTTTGTCAGCTCCAGGAATGGGGAGGGAAGAGGAAGGGAGAGAACATGAATAATGAAACCATGAGAAAATATTCTAAATCAATAAATAATTTTTTACCAAAAATCATTTAAAAAAAGATGGGGTAAAGATGAAACATTTATCCAGGTGTCAGTAGGGAGCCACTAAGGCATATTGATTTAAGGAGTGGCACAGTTAGATCCAAATTTTACAAAAATCAAGCAGCAGTGCAGAGGACAGAGGGCTTGTTAGAGACTTGAATCCAAGTGGGAAGTAAAGAGGGAATGAACTAGGATGGTGGCTGTGAGCAGAGGAAAGCAGGTAGGTATGGGCTGTGGCAGAGGGAAAATCATCTGGCCACTGACTGGATGAGTGGGATGAAAGAGAGGAATCAGAAAGGGAGTGACCAAAAAGATGGTGACCACCAGAAGAGAGAAGTTTGAAAGAAGGGTGAATGTAAGGGAAAAGATATGATTACAGTATAGACAGCCTTAGTGGTGAAAGGAGAAAGGTGATGCTGGGTAGAATCTCACCTAAGGGCTTCCTGGCCTCCCAGAATATAGCCTAGGTTTTAACCCTTTCATTTCCGGCACTCCCTCCTCAAGCTATATTCTCACCAGCTAGTCTGTCCTAACCTGAAACTTCCACTCTTCACATCTGGAATCAGGAAAGGGGTATGACAATCCACAAAAAGGCAAATGCCAGTCTTCTAGAAGCCTTGGGAAATAGAGGTGTGTATGTGTGTAGGTTCCCCTGTGCCACTTGGGCAACATCTACTGTAGGTGGCCAGGGATATACCAGCCTGAAGGGTACAAAGTGTAGCTTTGACCCCTCTAGGAGCTGTTGTGGTGAGGAAATAGAAGGTAGGTATGGTTCCACTGAAACAAAGCCAGCCAGACGGATCGCTTTCTACACACCTATCCTGCCTCCACTGAATGGATGATCATACAGCGCTTGGGATGAGATGGGGTTTCTACCTATCTTCCCACCTCTGGTGAGTTAAACATGAGATCCAGTCACTGCTTTAAACTGTGTAAGTTTCACGTGTTCCCCACCAGCACTCTCAACCACCCCAGCCTTCCCTCACTGTCAGCAGCTGGAATTGTTCTCCTCCCCTTGGGCCACTGAAATCTCAGTTCTGTGTTGGATTTAACAGCTCCCAGTCTAAGGGAGCACGTTAGACCCAAGCTACACTTGGCCTCCAACCTGAAACAATAAATCAGTTGTGATTTAAATGGCAGATTGGATGGTATCACCCAGACAAAAGAAAGGGTTTACTTGGCAGAGACTTGCTCTTAAACTTCCAATAGTGTGACTGAGGTAGCAGGATCTAGAAGACAGTATTACCCACTGGAAAAAAATGCCATTCACACTACCAAATTTAAATAAGCATTTAATTAGGATTTCATTAGTATTTAATATTGCTTTTTTCAATTCCAAAAAGTTAAATTTCCACTTCTTAGCAGATTTGTAAAGTACAATATTAACTTTATACAAAATGAGCAATTAAGCAAACACCATTATTTCACATTCTTCAAAAATACAAATTCATATTTACTCATGTTTTTTTTTTTGGGTTTGGAGGGTTCTTCCTTTGGAAGTACTGAACCTGTAACTAACATTTTCACATTGCTCAGTGGAAGTCAGTTGTTCCCATGTTTCATATTTAAATAAATTCATTCCTTTGATATAGACATTTACATAATCCTAATAAAACTGATATCTGGGATTTTAAAAACGATTACCAAAAGTTTGGGCCTATGATAAATATGTCAGAAGTAAAAACAAAGGAGAGTCTCAGTGCCTGGTTGGATGATCTAGGCTGGAGTCACAGCAGAGGGCCTCCTTCTGGTCTCCTCCCAAGCAGGAGCTAGGAGTCCCCACCCCCTCAGAAGGAACCTGCTACTCCCCAGTAATAACACTCTCTCCAAAATACCACAACATTAGATGTGGGTAGTTGAATTAGAGACAGGTAGAAAGAGCTGCAGCCTCAAGCAGGCATGAGGACAGGGCAGGAAAGAGGCCAAGAGAAGGCTATGATTTTGTACCACAGTTGGGATAACAAGGATATTGGGGAAAAAAACAAACAACCAAAAGCCATCCATACCACCCCACCTCCTGCCCCCAGCCCTGCCTGATTCTGCTGAAAAGTGTCATATGAAAAAGTTCCTTGCAACAGAACAGCAGAAGCTGCACTGAGTTGAAGGGCCCGATGTAGAATAAGCCCAGCAGGCTGCTGGGAAAATAACAGATCAGGCTTAGAATTCTGGAGACAAGAACAAGAGCTTAGACTTCATACATTCTGACATCAATATCCAGTTTAATTTGCATTTTCAGTGCAGACAGAATCCAACTGTAATAACAGGAGATACAGTGAGACAAAATACCAAAAATTAGAATTAGCCCAGCCCACAATCATCAGCTTAAAAACTATGGATCACACTCGGAAAAATTTCCCTCCAAATATGTCAAAGGGAACATTCTAAATGAAGACTTAAACCAATCAGAAATATATGTGTACTTTCACTTTGCTCTCCCTCCCCTCCTCAAATGAGGAAAGGGTCAACTCCCTAGAAGTCACTTGAATATTTGGTCTACAGGAAACAGTTCATTTTGGTTGTAATTTTACTTTAAAACTTCTCCTCAAAACTAACTTTCAAATGAGAAGATGAAATCAAGGGATTAAGAGCTGTTCATCACCTCTGACAAATCAACTTAGAGGACTGAGGTGAATACTATAACTCTAGTTCCTGGAGCCAGGAATATTAAAGGAGTTGCCTTTTGTGGACAAGGAGAAGGGAAGAGGATAGAGCTACACATCACAGAGCTAGGGATGGTTCCTTCTACCTCAATACAAATATTTCTGATTGGAAGTCCAATAAGACATTTAACAGTGCTGCTTCAGTTACAAAAAAACCAATGAATTCCCTGACTCTGTAGGAGTCTTTATAACAAGACAATGGCCCTGATTGCCAATATAAAAGTCTAAAAGGTGCAAAGTTTCTGCCCCAAGACCAACTTGTCCCTTCCCTTTAGGCTCTTCTCGATGCCCTCCCAGGGCAGGAGAAAGACAAAAGACTGCAGCTGAAAAGAGGAGGTGTCTGTGTTGGGGGGTGATCTCCAAACAGGCTAAGGGAAAAGTGATGAGCAGCTCTTCAGAGGAGAGCCCCTCTCCCCCCTTTCAGCCCAGGGAACAAGGAGAGGGTTTGCATAGATTTCGTAGTTAGTTGCTAGGAATGCATAATAGTGTTTCCTTACAGACAGGGCACCATGTTGTGGAACTGAGCAACACCGAGCCTGGGCCAGGCCAAGGCAGGGTCTGCATGGGGTAACATCCACCAAACTACAAGTATTGCACCAAGGTAAGTGCTTTTCTCTTCACGCCTCCATTTTCTCAGAGAAAAAAAAAATAAAACTTTGTGGAAAGTATATATACAAAAGAAATTGCAGCAATTGGGTTAAGGATAACATAACCTAAAGTGCTTTTAAATTTTTATTATTTCTTTAATATACCAGTATGAGGTTCTGCAAACTCATCTCTCTGGAAACATTCAGCATTGTACCAAGTCTCTCCAAATGAAACCTTAGCCTCCATTATTCCAAACCAGTCTATAGGTCCTCACCCTGACCCTCCAAGTCATAGGCACACCTAGAGGTTCCCTTCCTGGGGTCCTCTGACCCCCTGAGGATTCTACATTTCACATCTCCCTCCTTATGTACCATGAACTCCTTCTGGAAAAGGCAAAATTCAATAAATAACCCCAATCCTGGTGACCAAACCAGTGGTTTCCCAGGAGGTGAGCTACTGTGAAACCATACACAGTCTCACAATGAGAAGCAATAAGGCCTCTCTCCATCCTCTTCCCTCCCTGTCCCGTATTTTTTTGTTTGTTTGTTTTTGGCTTATCCCAGAAGGAGACTATTCATGGATGGGCCCAAGCACACAAGCTTGCATGCACGAGCAAGCAAACACCCACACTCACATACACACAAACATGCACACAACCTCTGAGGACCTGCAGTGCTGGTTGTCACTGAATCCGGAGCACATTCCAATTTGAGAACACAGTTTAAGGCAGCTTGGTGGTGCCCGCCAAGGCTAACCTTCCTTGCCAGCCACCTCAGCCCATAAACTCCAACCCATGGTATTAAGCAATCGAGAAAGAAGTAGTGAGATAAGAAATGCCTCTATTACCCTTCTAGGCCATGAGGCCCATGAGCAATTCCAATCTACAGGTACAGCCTTCTCTTCTAAAGTCTATAGTACCTCTACAGTTTCTATAGGGACTCCAGTCTTACTCACAGGTTTAAGAAACCAAACTCCTACCTATGGGTCTTTCTGGTCCCAATTCAACTGTTTGCTCCTCTCTGAGTCCAAGGCACCCCACCACTGCTAGGGTCCTAGCTTGGAGAGGATACCCAGCCTAGAGTTGATGTAGACAAGAAGGGAGTTTCTTTTATACCCACAGAAACTTGAAGAGACTGAAAGAGAAGGCTACCTTCTCAGGTGAATGACCCTGCCTTGTAGATCTGCTTTTTTTATCATCACTACTATTTTAAGGGAATTCCTGATTTATCCAAAGCTGAATGAAAATTTGAGAATTCTGATTGCTGAAATCTGGACAACTTCTTGTTGTTTAATGATTGTGAAGTTTCTATGATCTGCCGGACCAAATCCTACTGTTATCACCAAGCAACAAAACCATAACTTGTTCAACTGTTGTTCATCTGAGTCACATGAGTGAGGTGTGTGACTTTTCTACATTACCTCTCCTCCTCCTATGATCAAGTGGTCCCCTGCTCAGCATAAGCAGATCTCTGAAAATGATAAGAGTTGGCACCTAGAAAACCATCTATAAAAATAATAATGTGGCTTATCAAAAGGGACAGTTTTGAATAGGCCCCCTTACTGTTTTGGGGTCCAGGCCTAAATCCTCAATGAGCCAGAATCTTATTGGAGAATGAGCTTGGCCTGCTCAGATTCAGAGAGGGGTGGGAGGTTGCAGCCCAATACTTTATAGTTCCTCCCCTCATCCACCTAGACCTGAGCAGGATGGTCCCAGTTATAAGAAAGTGTGTGTGTGTGTGTGTGTGTGTGTGTGTGTGTGTGTGTGTGTGTGTGTGTGTGTGAGAGAGAGAGAGAGAGAGAGAGAGAGAGAGAGAGAGAGAGAGAGAGAGACTGTGAGTGTGTGGATGTATGTTTGTATCTCTGTGTGTGTGTGTGTGTGTGTGTGTGTGTGTGTGTGTAGGGGAAATTAGGGAGGTATTTGAGCTGTCAATAAAACAGCATGAATAATCACAAAGATAGCATAGGTTCAGCTCCTTTAGGGAAGCCTTTCTATTGCAATTGTTATACACAAAATATTATTGTACCACAATGTACTGCAATGTACCACATTACAGTAACCAGAAGCCCTTGTCTTCTGAGAGATAAGACTTCATCCAGTCCCCTTTTCCAACTACTTTCCAAATTTTGCTTCCTTGCTCTTAGAAAGGTAAATAATTTGCCCTGGCTAAACCTATCTCTCTCTTCATGACAGTAACAACCTTTTCTGGGGTGGGGAAGGGGGAATGGGAATCTCTGAACATTCTGATGAGCACACCTGAAGTTCTGGGATCAAACTGAATGTCCTGGGCATCCATACGGCTGTCCCTAAATGCTGGCTTGGGAAATGAAAGAGGAAAATATAACTTTGTGGTCACTGGTGGTTAGAGGTCAATGAGGAACTCAAGCCCTTGGAAGAAAGATGAGAATAAAATCTTAGCTGTCCTTGGCCTAAATGTGGGGTCTGCAGTTTACTCTGGCTCATGGGACATCCTATTCCCTCCAAATAGGAAGTAGGAAGAGGACTACAGAGGAGGCGGAAGGCCCAGCCTGTTTACCGGGTAGAACTAAATTTCTGAATTTTATGGGCCAGAGATGTTACCACTCTTATGAGGGGTTAACACTCTTATGACTAAGTCACTAGAGACCCTTGACATAAAATGACAAAAACTAAAAGATACTGTTCTTAAATGAAATGACTTGGAGCCATAGCCAGAGAGAAGTGGATACAATTCTATAAAGATTAACTTTTTTTTCTTTTTTTTCCTTTTTTTATATAATGCAACATAACAAAACATTCCAAATGGAAAAAAAAAAACCTTATTGCAACACTTCAGGCTTTTTGGTGGAAGGGGGATTTTTTTTTTTGTTTTGCTTTACTTTACCCTGAGTAGGTTAGAAGATCATAGTTTTCATATCAAATTACTAAGCTATGTTGCACATGTCAACAGAGAAATTATACTCGCTTGCATTCATAAGGATAAGGGCAAAACCAGACAGGAAGCAGTTGCTTTGCTGGAGTAGCCCCTCCCCTCCCCCCCATTGGGGCAGCCTGCCCAGGCAACTCCATCCCATTTGAAAACCTCCTTTGGCTCTCACCTTAAAGTCGGCCCCTCTGCTCTGCAAAGGTCAAATGGCCCAAGAGAGGGTGGAGGTCAATAAAAAGACTCTACAACCAACCATACTAGTCAGCTCCAAGGTACACACAAGGACCCTTTCCCTCCCTGAAAGGCATCACAACATACAGCTCCCAACAGCCAAAAGATCCTGGAAGAGCCAAGGAGACCAAGAAGCCACAACCACCTTGCCAATGTCCACTCTGAGCATGTACTACAACTTAGTGCCGGCCTTCCACCAAACACAAGTCAGTGCCCTGCCTGGGACCCATGCCAGACATGAGGCCTCGGCCTTCCCTGAAGCTCCTCACCATACAGCAACCACACTTGAGTCCTGCCCAACACACACGGCTTCTTCCTATTACCACTGTTCCCCTCTTTGGGGTCACTGGTCTGCACTTCAGTTTATGGCTTAGTCTCAAATCTGCCCAGAATCTACCCAGGGAAGAGAGATACCCCAGGAGCTGAAATGAGAGGAATACAGCCAAAACTGCAAATGCCCCAATACAAGGATTGATGGAAACCACACCCCTTTCAATTTAGAGTTTTTATGCAGACGAGTAACCTTAATTTCCATGTTCACATGACAATAAGCAAAAGTGACATACAGTGCAGCCAAAATAGTTCATTTATAACTTAGCTTTTTTTGTTTTTTGTTTTTTTTTTTGTTGTGTTTTTTTTCCAAAGACCGGTTCCTTAAAATGGACGTTCCTGGGATGGGAATAAAGAAATGATGTCTGAGAAGTATGACTTCCCAACAGCAAACCTCTTCATCCTTCAAATTTCAGACCCCCAGACAGAGGCCATCTGCTCTTGTAGCCCCACTCGCCCTTCTTCTCAGGAGCGAGCCAAGGGCGCTTCATTTAGCAAAGCTGCTGGTTAAGCCAATATCCTCCTCCCCCTGCAGTAGTGCTTCAATGGGAATCAAGTTGGATGGGGTGTCCGGGCTCTGGAGGGACAGGAACTCTGACACATCCATGGCACTTAATGACTCAGTCTGGGAGTCTGAAGGGTTCTCTGCCTGTCTGCTCCTGTTGTCAGAAGGTGGGGAGGAGGATGGCAATGGTGTGGAAGAGGAAGGAAAAGTCTGAGTGGGTAGATGGAGGGAGGGGCCATCGGGGACCCGAGGACCGGGCTCTGGAGGAGGTGGGGAGGCACAGCCCTTCCTCCGGCTGCTGCTGCTAGCAGAGCGGTCCTTGGCAGAGTCCCGGCATGCACACTGGCACTGACAGGCCTCCTCCTGCTTGATGATGATCACAGGAACACTGAGGCCAATCTGTTGCACGGAGCTCCCTGGGAAAGAGCAAAGGGCAAGAATGGTCTCCATTCTAGTGGGAGGAGAATATGAAGCAGGGAACCTTAGCCTGGGCTCCAGAAACCAAACCCAAGAGAGGGCCATGGATTTGGATGTAAAAAAAAAAAAACAAACCCATCTTTATATTTGAAAATGTGAGTGTCATCATTCTGAGAAGGGGCTGCCACAGACACCAGCAGGCTCTGAAAGGGGTTCACACTACAAAAAGGCTCAGAGCTTTTTCAGGTGCTGGATTTGGAAATTTATTTCTAGCCTGTTTGGGAGGATTTTTTGGACCTGTGATTTCCCAGGCAGAAGTCCACCTCCCAACGAAGGGAACTCCCTCTATGCGTGTGAGGCAGAGCCTTTTCTGCAACTAAAAGGTCAGTCTTATCTCATCTCTCAAGTACAAGGACAGGTGGTCAGTGTTATGGCAGTTTCTACATGGGAGGCAGAAAGGGGAAGCAGAAAGAGTAAGGAACTGGAAGTCAAGAGACCTAGGTTCCAGTTACTAGTTCTACCACTAACTCAAATGTAACCTTAGGCAAAGTGCTTCCCCTCTCTAAGTCTCAGGGAAAGATATGTGTAACATTCACCTTATACAAAACATCTCATAGCATACATAGCAAAATGTTACAACAATTTAAGAAATAATGATGATAGTTAAGGTGAAAGTCTGATGTATGTTTAATCCTTAGCTATGCTTTACAGGGGGAGGGAGGCTTGAGGACCAAAGGGTTAATTTCTTGGGAAACTAGAAGACAGGCAAAGGAGTTAATAGTTGCTGTCCCTCAACAATAAATTGAGATTCATAACCTTTCTGGCTTTGACAAAGAAATAACCTCAACTCAAAAGTAGAAGGCTGAGGGGGCAGCTCAGTGGCTCAGTGAATTGAGAGGCCTAAAGATGGAAAGTCCTAGTGTAACTTCAGATATTTCCTAGCTGTGTGACCCTGGGAAAGTCGTTTAACCCCCATTGCGTAGTCCTTAGTGCTCTTCTGCCTTGGAACTCATGCTTAGTATTGATTCTAAGACAGAAGGTAAGGGTTTGTTAAAAAAAATAAAATAAAGCTAAAGATATAAGCACAAGACTTTTCAAGCTTTATCAATGGAAAAAGAAGAGCATTTAGCTTCCAACAAACAAGTAGGATATAATGCTGAATTGAATGTGATTAAAAGTTGCAAACCTGGGCTAAGCCAACTATTCAAGCCTCTATTTTCCAAGGGGTCTACTTTCTTTGGGAGGAAGGAAGCAGCACACTTACCTGCACTGCCAGCTACAGGTACTGCAGTGGTAAAAAACACTTTCTCTACCTTAGAAGCTTGTTGCTGCAAAACAAAATAAAATAAAATCACATTTAAGGCAGCCCAAACAAAGTAGTTGTACAAAGAAGTCAGTTCTTCTTCCACCAACTCCTACCACCCAGAAAATCAGCTCTGAGAATCCTCCCCAACTGGGCCATGCCTATCTATGGTTCTGATTATCCACTGTGCCAGCACCAGCCTGCTAATACTCTCGAGGGGGCAAGCAGGCCTGGAAGACAATTTATCAAGCATGTAGATTCAGGGAAGGGTTGAACTAGCTGGCTTCAACAGCCTTTCCCACTGGCAACACTGTATGAAAACACTTTCAGAATGGTTCTGAAAGGGAAAGGACAGATCAATGAGGTAGTTTACTAATCCATTTTCTATGACTTAGATACTGTTCTCCAAGTCCATGGAGTGGGTAAAAGTCTTTTCCAGCAGCCCGGTTTTGGCTTGAAGAGGAAACATGTTCCTTCAAAAGAGCTATTTTCAGGCTGTATATGAAATGAAATAAATCAAAGGTAGAGTATTCCTTCAAAAAACTAGGACAAAACTTAAAGTTGTTGTCTTTGCAATCTTTTCATCCAACATTCTCTGGGACTTACTACCACAGAAAAACTGAATAAGAGTAAGACTGTGTTCTCAAATAAGTCTCTAATTAAAGATAATGGAGCCAAGACAAAGACTGCTGGATTCAGAGTCAGAAAACCTCTCCATGACTTCATTTCTGAGAGTAGGTAGGGCCGGCTGGCCAAGCAAACAATCAATAAGCACTTTTTTATAGATGAACACAACTCAAGAGTACAATACTCACAATTTGTTCTTGGTTTTGGGGAGGGCCAGTTGCACCATTGAGTATCCATTGTAAATTCTGGTCTCCCATAACTATGCTGGACTGCAGAATAGCCGTGCTGGGAGTAGGGGTGATGGTTATGGTGGGATTGCTTGTCAAAACAGGGGTGGCCCCCAGAGGCAGAGTCTGAACCAGAGCTGGCATGGCCTCAGTGGTAGTTGGTGGTGCCGCTGTTACTGGGGGAGCCCCAGCAACGACAGAAAGTCCTGGCACAAGGGGCTGTGGTGGCTGAGGGTGCGGAAGAAACTCTTGATGATTAGCAGCAAACTGTGTGCTGTGGGCGACTGACCCTTCTGGAGGCTGTAAGATAGCAGAGGGGGTCCCAAATGCAGCTGGCTGGGAACCAGTTCCTATGGAGGGAGCAGTCGGAGGAGGAGCGGGCGGTGCGGAGGCAGGTAGTGCAGACTGGGAAGGCTCGGAGATGCCAGGCTGCAGTACAAGTGGAAGAGATAAAGATGCTGAATCTCCCGGGGAGGGTGGAACAGCGGTGACTGACTCTGTATCACCATTAAAACTTTCAATCAAGGCAGCTGGCAAGAAAAAGAAATAAGAATGTATGCACTGAGTCTCCCAAGCCTGACCCTCCCCACTTCACATGCACACACAAGGCAGTCAATCTCGAGCCCTTGGCAGTCACAGCCCCCCCACAACATTCCCACCAGCAGGCAGCTTCTGCTTTTCACTTTGGGAAAAGGTGGCTAAAGCCATAGGCTATATTGGCAACCTCAGTCCTGGATATTGAAGCTTTTTGCCCAAGGTCTCAAGCCCTGAAGGTCTGCTTAGAAATGTCCTGGACTTCTACCTAACGGCTTGTCCTTCTGGAGCAGGAGCAACAAACAGACCTGCTGACATCAGAGAAGAGGTTTTTCAGAGACCTGAGGCCAAGGTTGTAACACCGACATGGCAGGGCTCTAGTCTGACTCTTCCTCAAAGACGGGCATGATGAGCCCAGGGAAGGTCCCTAAAAAAAGCCAGCTGGACCTTTCAAACACAGAAGTTGTAGGGAAAAGGATTTCAAAAATCCTAAGCTTTTTGAAAAAAAGGTTGGTGAGGTCATGCAAATTGACATGATCCCACGACAGAGATACAACACTAAGCATGCACCCACCCCCATAACCAAACTCATGCCTGTTAAGGGAACAAACCTGTCTGCTTGTTTTCCTGGATTGTAGTATCTTCTGGGCTATGGAACATTGATTCAAAGATGATTGCTGGTGAAATTGTGCTAAGGTCTTGGCCATGTGTCTAGGAAAGGAAACATACCAAAAAGTGAGCAAGGGGGGAAAAAAAGGGAATGTTTTCCACTTAAAAATCTCAGAGCCCTAGTAAGAGGATGGCTTTTCCAATGCGGGCACCTTTGGGAAACATAGGAAGGTACAGTGGAAAGAGAGCTAGATTTGGAAATCTGGCTTTCATTTCTAGCTAGCTTGGAGCTGCTTCTTCCCTCCCTCCTCCACTCTTTGCTCCCCCCCCAACACCTTCTGATCCTTTGACCGTATATACCTCTGTGGCCCTGAGGAAGTTATTCCTCAGTGGGCCAGAATTTTCTCATCTGTAAAATTAGCAAGTTGGACTAAAAGGCCTCTAAAATCCTTTCTGGCTCTAAGCCTATAATTCCAGGACCTTCATTATTATTGGGTAACTTGCCTACAGTTATAAAAGTGGTTAGTGGCAGAGTCAAGACCAAACTCCAAGTCTCCAAATGTCCAGCCAACTGTTCCATCACCCATGCAGCAAGATAGTTCTGTTAGCATGTTCTAGGGCCAATACCAAAGCATTGTTCCTGTGATCTTCATTAATCAGGAAGGATCTTATCAATGTTAGGTAATCTGGATGGAAAAGGAAGGCCTTTTCTACCACCTAATGGGAGCTGTTGCAGATGAGGGTCCAGGGCCTAGACCACAGCATCCTGTCCAGTGACCTCAGGGCTCCAGAGAAGTTTCTTATATAAGTCACAGCCCCAATTAGGGTCACTAAGGATGATCTCAACAGGTTAAAAGAGGATACTGGAATCCAAGATATTCAGAGTTTAAAGGGACCTCAGCATTGAGTCTAATCCCCCTACCCAGTGCCAAATCCTTTCTATCACATTCCTGACCATTGGTCATTGAGAATATGTCTACCTGAATACCTTCAATCCTGCTATTAATACCTATTTATTTTGTACCACACCAAATGTAGCCAAGCCTTCCTCTGATGACTCATTATGGGGGAGTGGGAACCCTGGGCTCTCCAAGACCATGCCAAAAAAGCATATATGCTGGCAGGCTCTACTGAGCTATGAAGGTCTGGCAAAGCCTCATGAGTCTGGCAGCCAAAGACAAGCCTAGCAATAGGCAAAGAGGTTCATCACTAGAAAGTTCATCAATAGATGATTTTTTGGGCCCATTGCCACTCTATCTGACTTCTTCAATGGGGGGGAAAGGGGGTGGGATTGCCCTAAGAATCAGGTCTTCAAAAAAAAGAGTGGAGTTAGTATAATTCCAAGAACTGTACCAAACAGCCTGTATGAGCAATGACTGAAGGCACAGTTTTGTCAAGACATGTCAAGAACCCAATAGTATGGTCAGAATATTTCTTAATCCTAACAGAGCAAATGAGAACCATCAGAACTGAAGCAAAGAATGTCTTCTTCTGCAGATGAAATGTGTGGTGGAAGCTTTGCTTCAACACCATGTCATGAAAACTAATCCCTGAAAAGTACCTAAGGGCAGCTAGACAGTACAGTAGATAGAGAGCCAGGTCTAGAGACATGAGGACCTGGGTTCAAATCTGGCCTCAGACACTTCCTAGCTGTGAAACCTGGGAAAGTTATTTGAACCCATTTGCCTAGTCCTTGTCCTTTTCTCTTAGAGTTGTACATGGACAGAAAGTAAGGATTTTTTTAAAAAAGGAAAAAAGAAAAGCATCCAGTCATATAAGATACCTAGCACATAGTAGGCCCTTACAAATATCTGCAGACTAAAGGATCCAAATTATCCTGAGAGTGGGGAAGGAGGGGAAGGAAACCAAATTAGAGGTGCCTCTGATTAGAGAAATAATACCCTGGCAACCCAAGAGCAGAATTACATAGGAAAGAAAACAGGCAGAATGAAAGAATGAAGGGCGACTAAGTTCAGAA
Organism: Monodelphis domestica; assembly: GCF_027887165.1. Classification (NCBI taxonomy): domain Eukaryota; kingdom Metazoa; phylum Chordata; class Mammalia; order Didelphimorphia; family Didelphidae; genus Monodelphis; species Monodelphis domestica. Next base: position 364,689,290 of record NC_077230.1, read on the forward strand.
GAAAGCCAATACTAGTCTATCGTCTATCTACTTTTGTTTTTTGACAATGCTCTCAATCCCATTTATCTTTAAGAATGATAACTATGCTTACTGTATTGGAATTTTCTCGTAGTTCAGAATCCTTGGATTTCAGGCTCAAGTCGCTCAGACAAAGTGAGTGGTTTGTGTCCTGCAAAGTATTGAAAATAAAAATTACATACCTAAATCAGCACCTAAAGATTACATTTCCCAGGAGCAAGCATCACTTCAAAATCTTTGGGGCTCCCTTCATTTACCAAAATAAAATCACTTAAACATAAACCTGACTAACCCTATAAAAAAGTAGGTAACAGAGATGGTTTTCTACAACACAAAATGAAGGGCTATGTCAGATATTTGGGGCTATGAAACCACTTCAATACAGTTAATGACCTGGCAGATGCATCCCATCATCACAAAAAGAAATCTTCCACTTTGGATGAGAGTGACTTCTAAAGAGTCCTGATTTCATCTAGGTGGGGGCTCCCCAACACTAGCGCAGGTTCTAACGCCTCCACCTCCTTCAACAACACACTTCATAAGCTGCTGTGGTCAGAATGACTCACTAAATGGAGACATCCTTCTGAGGCTGAGCTAGATAATGAATCACAAAATATGAGAGGGACCTTTGAAGTCACCTAAACCTATAATACAATGAATGTTCTCCCTGCTTTCTTCCTTGGAGACTTGGCTCAAACACAAGTTTTTGCAAGAGACCCTTCTTGGTTGTTTTGGATACTAGAACCTTCCTTCTAAGCTTATCTTCTGACTACTGTAAACCTCAAAATTCCTTAGACTTATAAATGTTGGAAATTTCACCATTGGGATATTTCATACTTGGAAAATTTCTTACTGATAGTCTATTGGAATGGGAACCCCATTGGCATGGGAGGTTCCTTCTCTTCCCTTCTTAAGATTACTTTAGGACAGAAACCTTTTGCTGAACAATGGAAAGGACTTTGACCTATGCTTAAGCATAGAACAGGAATTTCTTTGAGTCATGATTGATTTTAGAATTGATACAATGGAGATACTTGGAATCAATCTCCACCCTATTCAGTCCTAACAGGATTGAGTAAGGGCTGCAGCCTAGATCAAAATTTAATTATTCCAATCTCTACCCTACTCAGGTTAACAGGATTTAGAAAGGGCTGTAGCAAAGGAGCAAAGATTTAATCATTTGAAAATATGACCTTCAACAGACATGTGCAAAGCCTCTGGGCGGTCCTGGGTTAAGCTAGAGCCTCCATTGGCACAGGGAAATTGATGGACAGTGACTGGTAGATGTGAGAACTGAGGGGAGGCAACTTGGATGGTTTCCTTAAAGATCAGGGGGGTCTAGAGACTCGGAGGTGGTTGAGGAGTTGGTCAGAGTGGTGGCAGTGTACTCTGAGAAGCTTGCTCTGAAGGAAGCTGAAGGTGGGGGCCTCTGAGACTGTTTCTCCATTTTGGTCACGTGAGTAATAGGGACTGATCTCTTTTCTTTGCCCCAGCTATCTAAGGGCTTGGGCCTTTTGGCCCAGCCTAAACAGAAGGGGTATTTAAGCCCTATTCCCTTCTCTCCCTTTTTCTCTCTCTCTATCTCTAATTCCTTTCTTCCTCCTATTGAAATTAAACTCCATAAAAGGTTGACAGCTGACTTGAGTTTTCATTTAGGAATTACATAGCTGAATTCCTTGGCGACCTTAAATTAATATATATCAGTCTTTTAAACGTGATTCCCTTGTCACACTACTCTGTATGTATCTTGTGTGTATCTATTGATGTAAATGTTGTCAATTACATTAGTCAATCAACAAGCATTTATTAGGCACCAACTATGTGCCAGTCACTGGGCTAAGCACTGGGGATAAAGAGCAAGGCAAAAAAATCCTTCTAGGAGCTTATCAACTCAGTGCATCCCCAAAACTTAGCCCAAGGCCTGGTACATGCTAAGTGCTTTTAAAAAGGTTTCTTGATTGACAGTAATCCAACCTGTCTGAAAATCTCCAATGTGGTATTTACTTAGTATCCACTGATATTTATGAATAGCTCTCATTTTAAAAGATTTTCCTCCTACTGAACACAAATTATATGGCTGCCTTATCTATTGGCTCACTGCTCCTGGTTCTGCCTTCTCAGAAGGAGTAACAAATTGAAGTCTTCAGAAGCACTTTGTAAACCTTACGCACTGGAGACATGAATGAGGCAAAGGACTGGAGGACTCCCATGACCCAATGGACTCTATTGTGTTCTGTGTCACTGAATGTCATATAGCTATAGTGGCCAAGCTTGGCCATGAAAAAGAGAAACTCCATCTCCCTTCCTTCTCTGAAGAGGCGGGGACTAAGGGCACAGAATCTATATATACTGGTGGAGGCAGTGGGGGTTCCAGTTGGTGCTGCTCAACTGTTTTTCCCTCTCTTTCATTATTAGAAGGGACGGCTCTAGCAATGCAATGATTGAGGACAATTCTGAGGGACTTATGAGAAAGAACGTTATCCACATTCAGAGGAAGAACATGGGAGTAGAAACACAGAAAAAAACCAACTGCCTGATCACATGGTTCAATGGGGATATGACTGGGGATGTAGACTCTAAATGATCACCCTGGTGCAAATATCAATAATATGGAAATAGGTCTTGATCAATGACACATGAAAAACCCAGTGGAATTGCTCGTTGGATACAGAAGGGGAGTGGGAGGAGGAGAGGGAAAGAACATGAATCTTGTAATCATGGGAAAATATTCTAAATTAATTATCTAAACAAAAGTGTGTCTTACATGAGAATAAAATAAAAAAAACTTTTTAGCATTACCAAAAAAAAAAATTATAGAGAAGACCATGAAAGCAGTGAAGAATCAAGAGCTTCATTTTATAAAGGCCCAGAATGAGCCCCAGCCAACCACAGGAGGAAACAAAGTAGGAGGAGTGGCAGACACCATGTACTCAAACAGGGGTCCAAGATCTTCTCTTCTTATTAGTGAAGAGGGTGAGTCACCCAGCCTTTAAACATGCTGCCAATCCTATAAAAAGGGCCAATAATCTATAATCTGCTTCCCATGTCGGTGTGAGGGAAACACTTTGTAAACCAAATAGCATATATTTGGCTTCTCTTTCCCATCAAAAGGCACATCCATCTTGACACAGTTTGCTGCCCAATTGTAGTCTGGAGAAAGAATAGACTTTAAAATATATTTGCCCTGAAATTGCATCAGGCAGCCAAATAGCTCTCATGTGTTACAGAGATCTAAGCATGGGAAAGGGAGACAGGAAAAGGAACAAAGAAATCCATACCTCAGACATGCTATTTGGAAATGCATTATATGAGTGTCCTTTGTTATCGTGACCTTTCATGTGACTTTTGAGACTGTACTGAGTGCTGAATGTCTTCTCACAGCCATTACTGGGGCAGAAGAAGGGTCTTTCACCTGAAGGACAAAGTTATTTTTACCCTAAGTTCGTTCTTCCCTAAATGGACTTTACTCCTTCCCCAACCTCCACACCAACTAACCAAAGAAACAGAGATTGCTGTCCTGGGTGCCCAGACATGGAATAACTTGAAAAGCTTGTCACATCAAGTTCTAACTACTTCACATTATAATCTCTGGATGGGAAAAGCTCTGAAGATGAATTGGCATCATAAAGAGCAATTCATCCTGGATTATGGGCAGTTGGGTGGCTCAGTGGATAGATGGTAGACCTGAAGTCAAGAGGATCTGAATTCAAGTCCAGCCTTGGTCACTTCCTAGCTATATGACCTTGGGCAAATCACTTAACCTCTGATGGCCTGATAAAAGGATCCACTAGGGAAGGAAATGGAAAACTACTTCAGTATCTTTGCCCAGAAAACCCAATGGATAGCTGTGGTTCATTGGGTCACATACAGTTAGATACAACTGAGTGACAATGTCAAAGAAGAAGATAATATCTATTTTATAAGAACTTGTATTTCTTCCCATTTCCTGGGGTTATTATTATTATTGAGCAGCAGAATAAGGGAGAAACAGTTGTCACGTTGTTCGACTTCTGATGTGCTTACTCAGACAAGTCCCTTCCCCATTGTGAACTTCAATTTCATCCTATATAAAGTGAGGGTATAAAACAAAATGATCTCCAGGGTTTCTTTCAGGTATATGCTCTATGGTCTTACTTTAAACACCAATGGTGGAGGCTAGGCCAGCCAGTCTCTTTACTTTTGCACAATTCTATATATTAGAGCAACAGAAAGCTTGGCTTCAAAAGACCTGAGATCAGGTTCTGACTTTGCATTCTTATGAGCTTTGTGACCCTGGACAAGTCTTTGATGCCCCAGTTTTCTTATCTGTCAAAAGGAAATAACAATTCTGGACCATCTACCACACAGGGCTAATGATGAGGACAAGCTCACAAGAACAGAGATCACAAGATGATAGATTTAGAGCTGGAAAGGATCCCAGAGATCACTGAATCCAAATACCCTCATTTTATAGATGAAGAAATGGAGACACTGAGAAGTTAAATGATTTGCCCAGGACCACAAGGTTGTCACTCTCTGAGGCAGGATTTAAGCCAAACAAGATGACGTATCTAAACAGTTTGAATCATACTGTCATTTCATTTATAGTGAAAAACAGAAACAAAAAAACCATCAGGATGGACTTAAAAAAACCAAACTCACCAGTGTGCGTTCGAACATGTGTTTTAAGGTGATGGCTTGCTGCAAATGCCTTCCCACAGCCATCATGATCACACCTGAAAAAGTCATTTAAACACAAAGAAACAGCAAGCATTATCTAAGGGAGATTTCACCATCAATACTTAAGCACACATCAACAACAGTCATACTCAAAGCACTTAGAAGGCAATGGAATGAAGCCTCAGTGACCTATCACGGTTTAGAAGGTCTTGGGTACAGAGGAAAGAAAAGTTCTTGTAGCAATGGGTAGCATGATTCTGTGGGCTTTATGACAGCTAATACTTTTCATTCACTTCTGAACAGAATGGTATTTTCATCTCATGAGCTGCCCAGGTGATTTTCCTCCTACTTGGATCTGACCATATCACTCCCCTAATCAATAAACTGTACCTCTAGGATAAAATCTATTTGTCTTTTAAAGTCCTTCATAACCTGTCTCAACCTATCTTTCCTGCCATCTTCCATGGTACTCCCTTCCCTTCATGCTAGCCTCTGGCCAAACTGGCCTCCTTGCTGTTCTTCACATACAACACTTCCTATTTCTTCCCCCAAACCTTTGGGCTGGACAACCCCTGGGCCTACAGAGCAATTCCTCGTTGCCTCTGCCTGACAGACTCCCAACATTATTGATTTAGAACTGGAAAAGATCCCAGAGGTCACCAAATCCAAGTCCCCTCATTTTACAGATGAGGAAATAGAGACATTGAGAGGTTAAATGACTTGCCCAGAACCACAAGGTCATCCCTCTCTGAGGTAGGATTTAAATCCAAGCCTCTGTGACTTCAAGTTCAGTGCTCCAGCTCCTATATCACTTCCTTCCAGATCAATTCAAGCACTTCCTTCTCTAAAGTCATTCCTGCCACACACAGACACCATCCATGTCCTGGCCCTCCCTGCCCTGGATGGCCTTTGTTATATTTGGCACTTATTGCCTACATGCATGTTGTCCCCTGATGGAAGCACCTTGAAAACAGGGCCTGCTTCCACTTTTCTCCAGTCCCAGTGCCTGGGACAAGACAGCAGGCACCTAATAAATGACTGGTGAATGATAAATTAGAGGTGACTACTAAAAAATCCACTCAAATGAGTACATGGACAACATATTTACCCACTGCCCTAAATATGAAACAAAAACAAACAAAATTACAGTTACAATATATTCTTACAAATTGAGTCATCTGACATAAGAAAAGGGATGAACACTTTTGCAGGCCCCAAGTTTTCCCATTAAAGCAGTGGTTCTCAACCTTTCTAATGCCGTGACCCCGCAATACAGTTCCTCATGTTGCAGTGACCCCAAACCAAAAAATCATTTTGGTGGCTATTTCAAAACTGTAATTTTGCTACAGTTATGATTCGGAATGTAAATACCTGATATGCATTATGTATTCTCATTCCTAAAAATGGAGAGGTTGAGAACTGCTGCGGTAAAGGCTTAGGAGACAGGAGACCTGGGGTTTAGTCCCTGACCATGAACAGGAATTTCCTTCTTCTCTATGCCTTCAGGTTAGCTATAACATGAGGGGGCTGGGCCTTGGGGAACTAGCTCTATGGTCTTTTTCAACACTGATAACCCTACATGTCTACCATATATAAGTTTAGTCAAATCAAGCACAAATGCCAAGGACATATTTGTTTGCAAAGGTCCCGGAGAAGAAATATCAGTCAGTCCAAACCTAATCAAGTCAAGCTGGTTCATCGTTTTTACCAAAATAAGCTGCTGAACTAAGGACAACTATGTGACCTCAGGCTATAACAACACCTAGTTCACAAGGTTCTTGGCGGGAGCCACTAGAGCCAATAGCTAGAATAAAGGGCTTTTGAAATGTTAACTATCATTAAAGCATTTAGCCTCTATTTCCTCAGCTATCAAATGAAGACAACTATGTGACCCAAGTCCCAGGATTACTGTGATGGTCAAATAAGAATCACATAAAGGGATAAACACAAAACTTGAGCTGTTTTCACAGCACGTCTGTTTTATGTTCCATTCCCATCCCTCTGGCCTCACCAAGCATGGATGTGCCCTGAAGAGTTATTCACGGCCACTGTTAAAGATGTTCCTACTGAGTAGAAGGACTACAGGAAGTTTCCCTAACAGAAAAGGAGTAACGCTGCTACATGAAAAACCCCATCAGAGGTTTGGCTTATGATAAATGGACCTGAAATGATAAAACTAAGCCCAAAGATCTCTGGCCAGACTCAGTAACCTACCGAAATGGCTTTTCTCCTGTGTGGGTTCGAATGTGCTTCCTCAGATCACTGAGCGTGGTGAAGTACTTACTGCAGCCTTCTGATTCACAGTTAAAGGTTTTCCCTGTATGGAGCCGCTGGTGTGCTTTCAGTCTGCAAAACACCCAGAAAAATTTTCTTGACCATCATTTAGTTTCTCCCCTTCTGGGCCAGGCCAGTACGGTTCCAGGTTGTTCTGAGGGATCACAACACATCTCCATGCCTTTAAGATAAGGAGCTGGGAAAGGCAACACAGGCCTAAAGGAGACTGATAGCATAAACAGTGAGCAAGTAACACCACCTGTGCTGTTCCCTTCTGGCTGTTTTTTCAATATTGAACTTGGCCTGGGACTGACTCTGTATACATAACCTTAGACACCTCTATCTGGCATTCCTTCCCTGCATCTGTGTACCTTCATTAGCCTATTTTACCACTGATTAGCTTCCTCCTTCTTTCCCCCTCCCTATTTTTTTTTAGACTTCAAAACACCTACCTTCTGTCTTAATATCAAGTCTAAGGCAGAAGAGCAGCAAGGGCTAGGCAACTAAGTGACTTGTCCAGGGACACACAGCTAGGAAGTATCTGAGGCTAGATTTGAACCCAGGTCAGTAGCTAGTTCCTCACAATCCTAAGCACAATCAGATTTGGAGACTCTACAACTGTTCAAACTGGGAGTGGGAGGGTGTAAGGAGGAGAGGGGATGGACAGCTTTCAATAAGTAAACAGAAGACTCCAAATAAGAGTCCTCCAGTCCCATCCCCATACCATTTAGAACCAAAGGAGTCAGACCTTGTTGTAAAGCTGGGAGAAGTGTGGCTGGGAGAAGCAGTCCATGGTAAGGTAAGAGTGACAACAGCCTCAGTCCCACAAAGGAGGGTCCTGAGCCAAGATACAAAAGGACTCAATGCAAGGGGCTAAGATCCTCTGGCAAGAATTTCCCTCCAGGAGACAAAAATTCAGTACAGGTATACCCTCATCTGAAGCAACAGATAAAGGAAAATCTGGATTTCCAGAAAAGGTACTTGAGAAACTGCTAAGAGCACACATTTAAAATGGTTTATGGCTAATGTCAGAATCACAATGGCAAATGAAGGAGTTAATCCCCCCTTTAGTGTACTAAATGGAGATAATCTGTTCTATGTCATCTGAAAGAATGTTTATCTGGGTGTTTGCTAAGACGTGTCTATTGTATCAATAAATTTACCATTTCTGAGTTTATCAAGATTTCATTTATACCCAATTTTAAAGTCTTGTTTACAACCAGTCATTTCTCAGTATTACAACCCCCTCCCATCCTGAACCCTCCCTTGAAACAAAGAAAATCTACTAAGTAAAACCAACCAGAATGACTGCATCTGACATCGTACACCCAGTTGCCCACCTCCCCAGGAGGTGACACCCCAATTATTCAGAACACATCTATCACACAAAAGAGGTGGGAGGGAGCTGACCTGTACAGTGTGTTGAATGCCTTCTCACAGCCCTGCACATCACACTCAAAAGGCTTCTCCTTCGTGTGTACTCGAACATGGATCTTGAGGCTGTATGAGGTGAGGAAAGCTTTGCCACAGCCCTCCTGGTTGCAGACAAAAGTGTACTCGCCCCGGTGGGTCTTCTGGTGGGTGCGCAGGTTACCTGCAGTGCTGTAGGTTCGAGGGCAGCCTTCAAAGGTGCACTGGTACCGCTTCACCTAACACACAAAGCTAGCCCAGTTAGTGGCACTGAAGGTCTAGATGTAGATTAACTCCCCATGTCCCATTTGCAGAATATGCCTATAAGAAACATCTCTTTGCTCCAACTTACTTCAAAGCTTCAAGAACCCAAGCAATCTCTTTGGTGTGATTACTCCATCCACTCACATATATCACATCTCCTCTTTGACTTAACAGATGATTTGTTAGATTTTCTAAAACCCATTCTATGGGGACAGTTAGTTGGCTCAGTGAATTGAGAGCTGAGACAGGAGGTCCTGGATTCTGATATGACCCCAGACACTTCTGCCTTGGAACCAACACATAATATTGCTTCTAAGACAGAAGGTAAGGGTTTTTTAAAAAAGAAAAGAAAACCTTTACCTTCTGTCTTAGTATCAGTTCTAAGATAGAAGAGCAGCAAGAGTTAGGCAACTGGGGTTAAGTAACTTGCCCAGAGTTGCAGAGCTAGGAAATGACTGAGGTCATATTTGAATGCAGGTCCTCTTGACTCCAGGCCTGGTACTCTATCCACTGTGCTACCTAGCTGTTCCTTAGCAGACCATTTTCAAGAGATGCCATAGCTAAAAAAAAAATTTTTTTTTACCACCTTTAGCTAATTTGGTAATAAGCTTCTCCAATCACGTAGGGTGGTATACCCAGAATATATACATACAGTCCTTCTAGAGTCTTTACAGCTTAGATGGAGAGCAGCTAATGTTTCAATGAACATAGTTTTCAAGAACTACAAGTCATTTCCATGCTATTAAATCCGAGAATGTAGAGTTATTGCGACCTTCCTTCATTAAAATCCACGAGGTTCTTGGAAGCTATACCAAGTAAGGTGCCAGCCTTGGAAAGTCTTACCAAGCTGGAAATATTTTGAGAACAGAACTAGTGGATTCCTTAAGACACCAGATTGACCACAGTCACTCACTAAGGCTACCTAAGTTACAATGGAACTATTACCATTTGCACTAATGCAGGTAAACTCCTACACTGATGAAATCATGGATCCTTGAAATATATTGACAAATAGGCTTTCCTTTATAAAATAAAAGTATCTCTTCCATATCTCAGGTATGATGCCCCTTGGATCTGGAAAATCCATGTAAAATGTTCTGGCCTTCCCTGCATACCAGAGAAATCTGAACTTTTTCTTTTTCATTTATGAAGTGTTTATAATATAGCATTTATGAGTTATGAAACTTTTAAAAATCTCTCTACATTTCTAGCCTTTATGTGTCATCTGCTGACTTTTGCATTATCTGTAACTTTTTCTTTTTTTTCACTTTTAAAAAGAAGTTGTGCATATTTATGGTATTAAAAGATAAAATATATTGATGTTATACAATACTATACATATTCATTTCTGAGTTTCAGAACTTTTTCTGTGTCATCTGCTGGCCTTCATGTGTTTTTTGGTTTGTTTCTGCAAAACTCCCCCAAAATTTCCACTTAATTTCTTATGTTAACCAACAATATATCAAAATTGTGATGGAAAAAGTCTTGATGTCAAAGAGATACCTGTACAAACATTTTAAGAATAAACATACAGCAGCAACACAGCAAGAATATGTGATTTGAGTATAGGAACTACTCACACCAATGAAGTTCACAATCTGTCTATAACTTAAGAGAGTTGCCTAGGGCTTAGATAAGCTAAATGATTTGCACATGGTACCATGGCCAATGGGTGTCAAAGGCAGAATCTGATCCTAGGTTTTCCTGACTCTATTCTAGTCCATTCTATCTACACCATGATGCCTTCAAAACCTCTTTTTTTATGTTTCATGTTAATCTTGGGAATAAGTACTGTGATAAAAGGCAATTTTTAGAGGAACTGAATATTCTCAAATAAATAAAACCAAAACACATACTTGTTGACTCTAGGGTTATGAATCTAGAATATTCATTCTATCAAAATTCTGATATTTATTTGAACATTATCACATAGGATTCTCTTAAAATTGTCTTCTTCATCACAATGAACTGAATTTTAAAAGTAGCAAGAACATAGAACTAGGAATCAGAAGAGGTGGGTTTTAATTCTGGCTCTGACACTGATTATTTTTATGATTTTTTTTAACCCTTGCCTTCCATCTTAGAATAAATACTGTGTATTGGTTTTAAGGCAGAAGAGTGGTAAGGGCTAGGCAATGGGGGTTAAGTGACTTGTCCAGGGTCACACAGCTAAGAAGTGTCTGAGGCCAGATCTGAACCCAGGACCTCCCATTTCTGGGCCTGGCTCTGAATCCACTGAACTACCTAGCTGCCCCCTATTTTTATGATCTTAAGCAAGCTCTCATTTCTCTGAGTCTCAGTATAATTGAGTATAAAATGAGTTTAGATTAAATATTCTCTAAGGCCTTCCTCACATTAATATTCTGTGATTCTAAGAATAAAGACCTAATGATGAATCTAAACCTCTCCTAATAATTTAAGAAAAATTAAAGATTCAAATTATAAATTTTAAACCTAAGAGTTAATTTATGATCAATTGATTTGAATATTCTACAGCAGAGTGTCTGTCAATCCCCCAACATGTGCTTTTCCATTCCTGGCCTTGCACTTGTTTTTCTACTCTCTTCTCCTTTCTTTCACTGCTAAATCTCTTAAAAGAGTAGCCTATATTGGCTGTTTCTATTTCCTCATAAAATATCAACTCCCTAATTCCTTGTAATTTGGTTTCCATCACATTATTAAGTTGGTATTCCTTCAAGTCCCCAAAGATGGATTCATCAACAAATCTCATTCTCTATTTCCAAGTCTACTTTTCTTGAGAAAGCACTAACCATTACTCTGTCCTTAACTCCCACATGACAAGGTGTACAGCTCAGTTCCTTTAATGTCCTTAGTTGGGCTCCTCTTCCTCCTCCCACTTACATGGAGGCATGCTTCAAAGCTTCCTTCAACCATCTTGTCTTACTCTTGAAATAAAAAGTATTTTTATCCAGAGTTCTTATCCTATTTTGTAGCTTCAACTACCACTAGTAGATGTTTTCCCAATCTACTATCTTTAGCAATGATTTCTCTCCTAAGTATTAGCCTCATAGTAACAGATAATGATAATAACAACTAACATTTAAGTCCAGTTTCTACTCTCTAACTTGCATTTAAGAATCTCCACAAGCTAAGTATCTTCCACTGATTCCCTTCAGTCAAACTAATGTGCTCACTGTTTTCCTGCCCATTCTCAGCCTATAATTTCAACTTAAAGCATGTTCTCTCTCTGCTACCTAACCTCCAAACCCACCTCCTCCATAAAGTATCTCATTTGGGTGATCATTCCCTCCTCTACCTTGTTACAGCATATGTATCCGTACTCATTTGATGGCCAGCACTTGTTTTTACAAACCAGATGGGAAATAAATTATGATTTAGACTCTAGAAATTCATGTTTCCAACAGACAAGGGTAAGCATGGATCCTCTTTGGGTATATCTGTATACCCAATGGGTCTATATGTATCACTATATCTGCAGACCTAGTAGCCCTCTACCCCTTGACATACACATAGTAGGCACAATAAATATCTCTAGACTCTGACAGTATCTACATCATCACAATCTTTCCCCACATTATTTATCTTTGCAACATGCTCTGATGAACTTATCCAGGACTGAGCATGTAATGTCAGGACCAGGACGGTTATAAGTTATAGACACATTAAAAAACAAACAAACAAACAAAACCCTTACCTTCTATCTTGGAATCAATACTGTGTATTGGTTCTAAGGCAGTAGAGCAATGGGGATTAAGAGACTTGCCCAAGGTGACATAGCTAGGAAGTATCTGGGGCCAGATTTGAACCCTAGGCCCTCCCATCTCTAGGCCTGGTTCTCAATTCACTGAGCCAACTAGCTGCCCCCTATAGACAGATATGATGCTACTAACGAGACCTAAATAGTAGCCTAGTGTTTAAAGGCAAAAGAACTATGACTCTGTATGGAATAAAAGTTTCTATGACCCAATTAAAAACAAGTTTATAAGAAGAAAGGAGTATTGTCATTCTTAAGCTAGTCCCATGATGCACGGGAACAATGGATTAATAAATATAAACTCCCCTTTGCCAAGATCAGTTAAGCCTATAAGTTTAATGGGGGGGGGGGGGGTACAGAACAGAGTGACTTGTGGGTTTTTCCTGCACTGAAATACTATTTCAAAATGGAAGCTATTACTCTACCTCACCCAAAAGAAAATAGCTCTTCCTTGAGACAGGAATTTAATACTGATGGGTCATTCAGAACTCACAGAACACAGAACATACCCATGTATGTGATTTTACAACTGAGAAGAATGGTCCTTAGAGATCATCAACCCAAATCCTTGATTTTATAGAGGAGATTGAGGCTGAGACAATAGTTATCCAGAGGCCATTTGGCCAGTTAGTAGCAAGGATATATCTAATCCTCAAAGCAAATACACTAACTTCTGAGCCTACTTAATAGGTAGTAATCATCCCACCTCACTACAGATAAAAGAAGAAACTAGCGCACTCCTGATTTTTAAATTGTAGCAAATTTTTTACAAAGGGAAAAAGAAGCAACATCCAATCATATCAGAAAAGTTAAAGTGTAAAGGGCCTCGAGCTGGTCTAGGCTATGTGAAAAGTAGAACTGTTATTACGTGGCCCATTTAAATAAAATCTGTCTTGTAGTATCAAGTGCTTTGATTATACCAACAAAAATGAACTCTGGTTTTAATGTACTTCTGATATTAATGAAACTAATATTAACCTAGGACAATAAGGAAAACTTGTTACTGTAAGAGGGTTGAAGAACATGGCTGAACATGGCTTCATTTTCTGTTCTGTGGAGTGAGCAGAGTTGGACCTTGTTAAAAATTTAGTATTTAGAGTCATGCCTGAAATAAGATGGAAAAATTCCAGCTAGTAGGCAAGAAACAGATAAACATTCAAGGAATTGATTCTGAGGGACCCAGAATGTAATAAAGATGTGTGTGTGTGTGTGTGTGTGTGTGTAGATACACACACACTAGTGAGAAATACTGAACAAATAAGTGTCCACCCCATTTGGTCAAAAGTCTGTCAATGAACACTTATCATTACCCATTATGTGCCTACACTGCACTTAGCACTGGATAAACATAAAAAGGGGAGCCAAATGAAGTCATAGGAAGGGGTAGTGTTAAGATGAGGAAAATACCATCAAAGTTGGAAAAAAGTAAACATTATTAAGGAACAAAATAGCTTTCAAAGTCAGATGAGAAAAAAAAAGGATGATGAGAAACAAATGATAGATAAAAGAGAAATGAAAAATGAGGTTCACAGAGACCCATTTACAACTCCTTGGAAGGCTGAAACTAAATGATCTTAAAGGCCCTTCTCAGTCCGAAATTCTACAACTTTTTCCCCCATTACTCCTGCTTCATAGGCCACTCAGCTATTTCTACTATTCATACTATTTCAACTATTTCTACTAAGTATTTATGACTAGGAACATATTCTTAGCACTCCACCCTCTCCTATCAGTATGGTTGCAGGGACTCCCCTTCCCCCACTCTGTCCCCACCCTGTATCTGATCTCCTCCCAAGGGCCAAAAGGTCCCAGAACCTTAGGACTGTCTCCATTTTCTAGAAGAAGCAGCTCTGCCCAAAGCCCTTCAAACCCTTCTACACTACAGTAAGATCTCTCATCTATTACCCCTCAAAGCTCCATGCTATGAGCTGGAATTCCTGCTCCCCACCTCTGGAAATGGGATCTGACAAATGGGAGCTAAGGTAGTCCCTGATTAATGCCACTGTCTGGCAACCTGGAAGAAAGAAGACAAAAGAATGTCTATGTCTTCTGCTAGTTACTATAGGACAAGCCAAACCACATCTCCCATCCATTTAGGGGGTTGAAGTTTACTGAAGTATCTGATATACATTTTTATTTATCTCTGAAACTCTATTAGATAAATACTATAAGTATTTTCACTCCCATTTTACAATTTGGAAAAAAGGCCAAGAATTTAAGTGACTATGGTCACATGGCTGTAAGAGATAGAGGCAGGAATTGAATCCAAGCCCTGTGACTCCAAGTCCAGTGATCTTTTCAAAATGTTGCTTGTTTCCATGTATTCCAAATGGAGCCTTGAGTGCATTTTGCCCAGATAAATAATACATAAATTATTCCTCTAGCTATATAAAGTGTAAAACGTACATATATGCATAAACACACACTACATCTATATACACATAAATACACACAATCACATAGTTCCCCCATGAGGATACAAACTCCTCAAAGGCATGAACAGAACTCATTTTGACCTTGTAACCACAGTGGCTAGCAAAGAAAAGGTACTTAAGTGTTACAAAAGGTTGTTGATTGCTTAATAGAAACTTTACTTTAAATAGAAAGTATCACTCTGGAGTACAACCAGCAGTAGATATCAAAAACTTTTAAAGTTAAACAGGTTTTTATAGACTATCCGTTAATCTACCATTAACAGCATAATTTTTATCAGGAAGAACTTACCAAATTTATTAAAAAAAACTTTTTGAAGGCTTAGAGAAAAGTAGAGAAAAGTTAGAGAAAAGTAGAGAAAAGGTAACAATTTCCTCAGTATAAGAAAACGCTCACAACACAAGCCTATGCTAAGAACTATGTGCCTGGCACTTTCCTAAATACCAGAGATAGAAAGAAGTGCAAAAAGGAAGTCCCTGTTCACAAAGCCCTTTCTAATAGGGGAGACAACATAA
This sequence comes from Monodelphis domestica, assembly GCF_027887165.1. NCBI lineage: Eukaryota > Metazoa > Chordata > Mammalia > Didelphimorphia > Didelphidae > Monodelphis > Monodelphis domestica. The sequence continues at coordinate 364,704,599 of NC_077230.1, forward strand.
AGATAAATAAGTACATACAGAACAGAAAAAGAAAAGTAACCTCAGAGGGAAAGGCACAGGAAACTAGAAGGACCTGCAGAGGCTTCCTACAGAAGATGAGATTTGAGCTGGGTCTTGAAGGAAGCCAGGGACAAGAAGAGGTAAAGAGGAGGAGGGAGAATAGTGACTGTCAGAGCAAGAGCAGAGATGAGAGATGTTCAAGGAATAGTAAACAGGTTAGGGTGGCTATAATAAGGTAGGAAAGGGTCAGATGGTGATGAGCTTTAATTGCCAAAGGATTTTGCATTTGATCCTGGGGGTAACAGGGAGCCACTGGAGTTTTTTGAGTGGAAGAGATAACTGTAGGAAAATCATGGGGGGCAGCTAGGTTGCTCAGTGGATACAACCAAATCTGGAGACAGAAGGTCCTGAGTTCAAATCTAGCCTCAGACACCTCCCAGCTGGGTGATCCTGGGCAAGCCACTAAACCCCAATTGTCTAGCCCTTACCAATTCCTAATTCTGAAGGTAAGGATTAAAAAAAAATTCATGATGGCAGTTAAGTGGAAGATAGATAGGAGAGGGAAAAGCTAGAGGCAGGGGAATGCAATGGAAAAATCACTGTAATAGTCAAAATTTAGATGAGAACCTGAAAGAAGTGGTATTATGAATGGAAAGTAGCTGATGAGTGTGAGAGGTTGTGAAGATTTAGAAGTCAAAATCTGGCAACAGATTGGATATATGGAATGATGTGTTAGAGTAGGCATTCAAGGACAACACTGAGGCTTGGGGCCTGGGTGGCTAGGAGGATGGTGAAAAGATAATGGAATTCTGATTTGGACATGCTGAGTTTTGGCCACTGCAGGCCAAGCTAAAGAAAGTGAGAATGTTTAATAACTTAGTGGGGATGGGCTATCAATCCTTGAGGATCAGAAAGGCTATCCGTATGGAATTGGATCCATTTTGCTCTATTAGGCCCCTTGGAGCAATAGTGCAGTGGATCAGATAGGATCAATGTGCAGTGGAGAATGGAAAAGAGAATTGCATGGATGTAGATTTTGTATCATTCCCTGGAAAGAAATTACTTCCCAATAATTAGAACAGTGCAAAGATGGAGTGAACTACCCTGGAAGAAGCTTGAGGTTCTTGTAGTAAATATTTTAAAGGAAACTAGACTGGGGAGCAGCTGGGTGGTTCAGTGTAGAGTCAGGACTAGTGACAGGAAGTCCTGGGTTCAAATCTGGACTCAGATACTTCCTAGTTGTGTAACTCTGGGCAAGTCACTTAACCTTCATTGCCTAGCCCTTACTGCCCTTCTATATTGGAACCAAAACACAGTATTGATTCTAAGACAGAAGGTAAATGGTTAACAGAAAAAAAAAAGAAGCTGAATAAACCCTACTTGGTGGAGAGGTTATAGATAGCATGAAGAGAAGCTGTTCAAAATGCTCTCTAAGGTTCTTTCCAATTCTAATATTCCAGAGGTTCTCAAACTTTCTTTGCTTAAGAGCACAGTATTCTTTGCCATGAGGAACTGTGGCACAACAAATATTTAAGTTGGCAACTCTATGGGAGAGTCAGGAAATTTAATACATGCCCAGTTTTCCTTCAATAAGGGTGGCCACTCTATTAAGTTCTTTGCAAGTTCAAGGTCTGATGTTTTGAGGTTAGTATATGGTGTAACAGTAAAGTTTAACTTGTTTTGGGATTATTATACTTACCAAAGAGGAAGATGCTACCACCAGCAGCCACAATAGATAGCATACTATGCATGCCAGTTAAGTAAAATTTACATTAAACAAAATTATTTAAACTTCCTTTTATCTGAAATAACACCAGGTCCAAAATTTTGCAGCAATGGCACTTATAGAACCCTTTTTGAGACCCACCATTGTAAGAATTAATTCATATCCAATACTTCAAGTATTATTTTTATAAAGTTTATTATCTGACAAAATAGAACCATGTGACTAAGTTAATCTACCTGCTCAAAAGGCCTGCTCCACCAAAGCAACAAAGTGACAGGAAGGAAAGAGAGAGCTAGGCAGAAAAAAGGGAGAATTTATATCCTTCCTAAGTCAGTACATAGGGACAGAAGGAGAGTGGGGTTCTGGGTAATGTAGTTCAAGGATTCAAGATTTCTAATTACACATTCCCCCCTGGACAGTCAGTAGATTCTGATTCGTCACTCACTATAGCACATGTGGGTCACAGATCTCCCCCCACTCAAGTGTAAGTGGGGTGTATATGCTTCTTGTGATTAAATCTAAAAATAGGTAGGGGAAAGTTCATCTTAATCCCATCTTCGCACTATTCTTTATGAACAGAGCTCAGAAAATTCCTTTTTTTTTTCTTTTTTAAACTCTTACCTTCTTAGTAGCAATTCCGAAGCAGAAAAGCAGTAAGGGCTAGGCAATTGAGGTCAAATGACTTGCCCAGGGTAACATTGCTAGGAAGTACTTGAGGCCAAATCTGAACCCAGGTCCTCCCAACTCCAGGCCTGGTACTCTCTCCACTGTGCTACATAGCTGCCCCTAACAACTCTTAACTGAAAGTACGATGCCACCATCTCTTAACAATTCTTTGTAAGAGGGCTGTAATCCAGCCAATGAACAGGGACAATGTGATGCATTACAATGGCAACTTTGAGCTGTCACAACCTCAAAGTATCTTGACTTTTCTACTCCAACTTTTGGGGGTCTGATTATTAACCATGATAAATATGAGAGGAAAATGGTATATGCCTCTTCATGTCCTTGGCTTCCTTCAAAGATGGCAACAATAGCTCACTTTTCATTTTAGTTACATCTGTGTATATGTGTGTATATATATATATATATATATATATATATATATATATATATATATATATATATCAGCAATAGTTCTGTGAGTTGGGTACCATTAATCTTATTTCACAGATGTGGAAATTAAGCAAGAAGAGGTAAAGTCCTTTGCCAAAGATCACAAAGCTAGTAAACTGCAAAGCTGGAATCTGGAACACAATCCTTCAGAGTGATCTTACAAGTAGAAAAACAGATGGCTGGATAGACTGGATGATAGCACTCCCTTATTCCTCAGTGTGCCCTGGCAAGGTCATAGGTAGGGCCCTGAACTTAAAGAGTAGTTAACACTAAACTAGGATGCCAAACAGAATGAGTAACTGGGCCAAATCAAAGCCTACCTACTAATCTAGATTTTATAAAATGCTCAAGGAAGCAACCATCAAATGTACTGATAGTTTTAAAAAAGAAAAGTTACAAAATTATGCTAGAAAAAAATTTTTTTCTTAATGCTATAAAACTAACAAAGCAGCAGCAATAAAATGAATAGTAAACATTGAAGAGCAAGACACAGCTACCAACAACCACAATGCAAATACCAAAGGTGCCTCAGAGGACAATGTTTCAAAAAGTTTTCATTGTGGTAATTTTTTGACCCAAAGATAACACTTCTCAGAGGGAGAACTTAGCAGGAGCAAACCATGAAGTAGTTCTACAGAGAAACAAATAGCAAAGCTCAATTTTCTACAGATCAAGAATCAGAAGCAATAAGAAAAAAACAGGCTGAAATCTCATCACAGATAATAAAAATCCTAGAAAACAGAACAAATCAGAATTCATTTCAACCAGGACAAGCACTGAGATAAAAGCAAGCCAAGAGACAAAAGAAACTTTGCCCAAGCTGTCTACCTACCCTCAGGCCTAGAAAGCCCTCCCTTTTCACCTGGACCTTATGGAATTCTTCCCTTCAAAGCCCAAAGCAACTGAAAGGTCACCTGCTCTGGGAAGCCTTTCCAGATTCTTCTGGTTGTTAGTGCTCTCTCCCTCCTCCTTAAATTCTAATGCATTCATTTCTCTGTCTGCTTGCTAGGTCACCCAGGTAGAAAGCAAACTCCTTCCAGGCAAGGCCTACATCCATATCCACACAGAGCATTGTACACAGTATAGAGGTACTTTCTAAGTGTTATTGGGAACCTGAAAGCAGCACCCACTGAGACCCTGAAACCCAGAGCTGATCAGAGTAGATACCTGACTGATTCACCAATGAACCTATTTAGAGTCAAAAGATAAGGCAGTTATACCTTATACACACAGTGATACCAGCTATTAATAAAGATTATCAGATTCAAATCAGGATTTTACTTTCCCTCTCCCCTACTTCAAAAACTTTCAGAATAAAGCCTTCCTGACCTCAAGGTGATTTTAGGAACAGTGACAACATCTCTTACAATTGCCTTTATGAAGCATGAACACCACAGTCCAGTTGAATGTTGCTAGAGATATGAACAGTCATACCCAAACAAAGGTTGATTGATGGATCAACTTCAGCCTGGTTTTGAAGTACTTTGCTTCTTACCACCTGGGTGGTGTAAACCTTAAAATTTCTTAGACTTATAAATGTTGGAAATTTCACCATTGGGAAATTTCATACTTGGAAAATTTCTTACTGATAGTGTATTGGAATGTGAACCCCATTGGCATGGGAGGTTCCTTCTCCTCCCTTCTTAAGATTACTTTAGGACAGAAACCTTTTGCTGAACAATGGAAAGGGCTTTGACCTATGCTTAAGCATAGAACAGGAATTTCTTTGAGTCATGATTGATTTTAGAATTGATACAATAGAGATACTTGGAATGACAGAATCAGGTCTTGGAAAATACAATTTCCACCCCACTCAGTCCTAACAGGATTTAGGAAGGGCTGCAGCATAGATCAAAATTTAATTATTTGAGAATATGACCTCCAACAGACATATGCAAAGCCACAGACCTCTGGGCGGTCCTGGGTTAAGCTAGAGCCACCATTGGCACAGGGAAATTGATGCCAATCACTGTCCAAGTATGAAATTTCCCAATGGTGAAATTTCCAACATTTATAAGTCTAAGAAATTTTAAGGTTTACAATGGCCTAAGGCACCCAGACCTAACTTCAGTCAACTACAAAGAGAGTCAGACCAAGAGATCTCCCAGGTCCTTTCCAGATTTAATCTTATAAGATTATGAAAATAAGATGTTTCTACTGTATTCTGTCATTCATCCAGTTCATCCATCCAATCCATTCATCCATTCTTCAATACTTTTGGATTAAAGATATGCTAAGTTTATCAAAGTTGTGACTGGCACAAAGCTAAAGACAGCTAACAGGATCATAGACAGCACTAGGTGAGAAAATAGAATCCTGAACCAAAATTATGATGAAATCTAACAGAAGTAAAGGCTTGCATTTTTAAAAATGTCAAATAAAAACATAAACATACAGGATGGCAGAAACCTGGAGGGCTTGATTGACCACAACTGTAAGACTTTGACAGACCCTCTGCTTGGTGAGTTTTTTCAAGGACAATAAATTCCTTGATTCCAACCCCAAATAGCAAGGAAGAAAAAAAAAGCTTTTGGTATTCTATGCAACTGGTATCTGTCGAATAAAACCTTCCGTTTAATTACAGATACTGCTGCTACTACTGACCCATTTTTACCTGACCTACAATCACAGTTTCTAGAAAACATACATGACTACTTCTAATGCAAAGTCTTTTTGCTTCTAATTAAACAGGAGAGTGAAAGTTTTTTTCTGTCTTAAGAGAATTTACTTTGTCTATTATTTTCCTGAAATTGTTGTGAAAGGCATCTAGCTTTCAATAGTGAGGCATTAAAAATTTACCAAGATAATAAAGCTTCACTCAGGCTCCCAGAATCGTTCATTTTTAAAACAAACCATTAACATATATCCCAGGGGAAAAACCTAATGCAGTAACTGTCCCTTTACTTGGGCTTCTACACAGGAAGGAGCAATTATTTCAACATCAAGTCTGTCGTGTTACCAAACAGTCAAGTTTCCAATTTAATCTCGACTTGAAGGTGGAATGTAAAGTAATAATTTATTTCTGCTTAGAAATTTCAAAGCACTGATACACTCACAAGTTAAGAGAAAGAGACAGACAGAGACAGACAGAAAGAGAGAATAACCAAAACAAAAGCAAAAGGCTCATATACAAAATTTAAAGTGACTATCTGACAAATAAAACTTGGTGTAGAAAATCAATCTAGAGCCTTTTCCATGGGGTTCTGTTATTTTTTTAAAAAATTATCCCCCCTGATAACCACGGGACATTAAATGAACAAACAAGAGCTGGGTGCAGACTTTCCTTTGCTACCAAGTTAGGTTCTAGATCAAGGAGTTTACTTACTTCTTTGCGTTTAGTTTCTGGGCACTCAGACTGGAGGGTGAGAGTTGCACCTTCAATATTTCTTGGCATAGGTGTTGAACCAGGATTTATTGTTAAGTGAATCTGATCTGGAGAGATGATGTGTTGCACATAACCCTGGGACATTCCTTCATGATCTATTAAGTGATATCCCTCATCAGGACCCCCCACAAAAAAAGGCAGGTGTTCTCCACATTGTCCTTCATCATCCTCATCTTCCAACGTGCTAGGGTCCTGCTCAATGAGAACAGTTGTCCTGTCATAAACTGTTCCAGATGAAGAAGGCACCAGTCCGTTCTTATCCACAAACCTGAGCATTTTATCATGATGTGATAGCTCATCTTCCTCTGCCTCATAGCAAATGATATTGTCATCTGGACTGTTTTCCCCCATGGTTCAACAGAGCTCAGTGCAATTGTGAGATATGGGAAGATGAGGACCAGTCTGCAAAAGAATAAATTGAAAATCAGAGCTCTATTACATGGAGTAAGGCTCCTTCAGAACCTAGGAGTGGAAGCAGTATCACTAGAGTCCTCTTTACCCCTTTCTAGTCCCTCTGTAAAGTATTTTTAAAATTAAGAAGACCGAAGCTAGACAAATCACAAATATTGTAGTGTTTTGCATCCATCAGTCTGTTTTGTAAGGCTCAAGTCATTCCTAGGAAAAACTAAGTTACCTCACAAGAATTTCTAAATATATTTTTCTTTACTATTAGATGATCTAAGGGTTACCAGAGAAGAAAGTGAAAGGAGTAGAGGTGTTTAGCATAAATAGATAACTTTAAGAGTGAGATATCTGATATACTGATATCAGAAAAACTCCTTCAAAGATTCCCAAAATGAGAATAGGACTCTCCCACTATAAAGGTTACTACACATGAGATCTGGGACTACACCCTCAGACAGCCCCAAAGGAGGTTGCTTCATCACGTTTCTCTTGGTACATCCAACCACAAGCAATTCTCCATGCAGATTTGCAGTGCTGGGAGGAGGGGAGGAAGAGAAGGGGGTGGGGGGGAGGGTGTAACAGGAATCAAACAGGAAGTTTTTCTTCTTTCAAACAGTGAACTGCAATTCCCCCAAAATCTGACACATCAAGTTTTACAAGTGTGGGTGAGGCTAAGCAGAACATGTAACATAAGAGAATTTACAAAGTCTCAACATGGTTGTTTTTCACTTGAACTTTCTCTTCCAAGGTGGTGCTGAAAAACGAATTGCAGAATAGGTCCAAAAAGCTAGCCTTTGACTATAAAGGGTCTACACATCTATAAGGCCAAAGAGGTTAGAGGAAGCAGATTAGGAAAGAACCTTTCTGACCCCTGACTCAGGAATACACAACTCCCAGGACGGATGCACTTCACTGTAGTTGGGAAGAGGAAAAGAAAGATACCTTGGGCCTCAGCCACCTGAAGTAGACATAAAGTGGATTGGGGACCCCAGTGAGGTGTGAAGCCAGGGACCACCTGAGGCATACCTCTAGGAAAGGAAGACAGGAGAGAGCCAGGGAGAGAGGGATAGGGTTCTCACCTCAGCTTGTAGTGGTGTGATAGATGAACATAAAAGTTCCACTAGAGGAGCTGGAGAATGAATGAGGGGAGGCACTCAAAAGGCCAATGGCCCTGGTGGGGCTAGAAGGCCTAGAACTTCCAAACACGAAGAGATTGGGTAAGGAAAGAAGGATCCTCAACTAGAAAGCAGGGGTGTAGGGAAAGCTTTAGATACACCTGAAGCCGGGACAGGAGAGAATGAAATGATATCTAAGAGAGACGAAAGGGCCCTAGGGTCCCTGCAGGGGGTAAACTCAAGGTGCCCTTGAAAGGGCTAGGAGTGGAACGATTCACACTTCCAGGAAGGAAGTTAGGGGGCCAGGGTCCCCAGCAGAGGGTGAGGTGAGAGGTGCTGTAGACCCCACCCACTCCTACGAGGGCTAAGCTCCTCGTAGTGAGGAGGGAGAACAGGAATCCAAGATCAGCCCTTCAGCCAGGGAAGAGGGTAGCGGAATGAGCTAAGGTCCCAGCCGGGGAGTCACCTCGGAGGGCTTAGGTGCTTGCCCCCCCATCCCAGAGAGAAAAGGAGAAGAGTGGGGGTCAAGTGACGGTTCCAGCCCTAGAGTAGATGGGAGGGCCGGCGGGTTGGCCCGGGGGTCGCGGGGAGCGGGATGGCCTCAGCTCCAGGCGGAATCCCCAGGAGGAAGCCCAGTCTACCCGGGGGAGCAGGGAGGGGCCGGGACCAGGTCTCCATGGAGATGGGGGAGGGGGTGGATCCCCGTCCCCATGGAGACAGAGGAGGAGGGGGGTCCCCATGGAGACGGGACCCGGAATCTCACCCCCTGATCCCCAGAAAATGTTTCCTTCGGCCCCCAAGGGCCGTACTCCCCGACTCTACTCCCCTGGTAGTCTCCACCCCTAGGCCGACGCCTGGCTCCAGCTTTTACCTTGGCGGCACCCGGCAACGGCAGCGGCGGTAGCAGCTCTTCCCCTCCCCAGCGGCACCATGATTGCCCCCACCTTCCCCCCTTCCCTCGACGTCACTTCCGCTTCCTCTTTCCGGAGGAAGATGAGATGGAGGGAGTAGCTACCGGGTCTCCTGCGCGCGCCGCGCAAGGACTTCACCAACCACTCCCTCGAGAGCAAAAGCGCAGGCCGGTGGAGGGAGAAGAGGTGTGAGTGTTGAGCTTCCAATCAACGCAGGGAAAAGGCGGGGTCAAGCGGGAGGGGCGGGGCTTGCTGCTGGCTGCCCCAGCTGCTAGGGCTCGGTCACGCTCTCTGTATGTCACGGTCACAGTCATGATCTCTGTTTCTGTCTCTGACTCTGTCTCCGTCTCTCGCTCTCTTGGTCTCGGTCGCTGTCTCTCTCGCTTTTTGTCTTTTTTTTCTTTGCTCTCTCCCTCCGTCCCCGTTTGTCTTTTCCTCTTCTGTCTCTATCTCTATCCCTATGTCTTCTCTCTCCCCACTTTTCTCTATCTTTCCCACTCCTCTCCTCCCCTCGTTTGTCTCTCTTCCTCTGTCTTCCCACTTCAGTCACTCTCTCTGAGTCTGTTCCTCGGCCTCAGTCACGGTCTCGCTCGCTTTCTCGCTTTCCTTTTCGGTTTCCTTCTCCCGGTCCCCAGTTTGTCTCTCTCCCTTCTGTCACTGTCGCTTTCTCTGGCTTTCACCTCCCTCCCTCCCTCTCTCTTCCACTCCCCTAACCCCTCCCGTTTGTCTCTACCCCTGGTGTCTAGGTCGCTTTCTCTCCTCTGTCCCTGTATGTGCACACACACACACACACACACACTTCCCTTTTTCTCCCCACTTCTCTCAGCTCTCCCATCTTCACTCACTCTGTCTTGGTCTCTCGGCCTTTGTCACGGTCTCTCGCTTTCCCTTTTTTTCTTTTCTCTCCACCTCCACTCGTTTGTCTCTTCCCCCTTCTGTCTCTGTCGTTTTCTCTCCATTTTTGCTCCTTCCATCCCTTTTCTTTCTCTTCCCCTCCTCTCACCACCCTCACGTTTGTCTCTCTTTCTCCGGCTTTCCCCACTTCATTCACTCTGTCCCTGTCTCCTGGCCTCGAACACAATCTCTCGCTTTCTCTCTTTCTCCTTTTTTCTTTACCCACTTCCCCGCCTTCCTCCTAGTTTATCTCTTCCCCCTTCTGTCTCTATCTCTGTGTGTCACGGTCTCGGTCTCTCCCCGTGCACCTTCTCCCTGTTTGGCTCCCGCCGGGAGAACGAAAGAGAGAACCCTTAATAAGATCCGGTGGCCATCGTGCCCCTTGGCTGGCCTGCGTTCTTCTCTCAGCGCTGCAGCTGCCAAGGCCCAAGGTTAGGCACCAAAAAGAACTGCCCGGGCCGACCACGAGGGCGCTTGGGCTGTACTGTGAGGAAGAGCCCGCAGAAGAAGCCAACTCTGGTGTGCCGGACGCCCTTCGAGGCTCGCACCCCGAGAAGGGCTGTACCCTTCTTAATTTCTGCAGACTCCTGTCATCGCACCTCCCCTTTCCGGCCCACAGCCTAACCCTTAAATGCCGGGGAGGGGGAAGGGAGGGTTTGGCGTAGACCGAAACTAGCGACTGATGAACTCGACATCCATCCCTGGCGGAAAGCCAGAGCAAATTATTAAACAGATGGTTTGTGTGCTCTTAGGGAATTGGCGATCACTGAAAGCCAGCATGCATTGACGACAAATAAGTCGTGTCAGGGTTTTGCTCACTTTTTTTTTTTTTTGGATCAGACCTGTGATTTCGTTAGCAGGGGGAACTGTGGGTAAGGAAATTCCCCCTACCAGTTTGCAAACCTTAAAGAGCTATAGATTTGTGAGCTAAACGAAAAGCATTGCGGTGGATAGTGAGGTGAATTTGGGAGTGGAATGAGCCTGGCTTCAATCTTGCCTCAGACTTTATTGCCTGGGCAAAATTTTAAGAGCCTTGAACCTCGATTTTAAGAAGGAAGATGATAGCGCCCGCCTGGAAAGGGTATGAAGATTGTATAAGGTGGGTGGAGCATTTAACAACCTTCAAAATGCTACATAAATGTGAGCTAGTATTTCAACAAGATTATAGGATGCTCAATGAGGCAAATTCTCGAGACATTTTCAGATGCCTCATTGAAATCCAGACCTTTTTGTGCACAAAATGGAGCATTATGGGCTGGAAGGCAACCAACTCCACATCCTTTTGCACTTAAAGAATATCTATTAATGGATCAAAGCTAAGAAGGTTTCTGGTGGCATGGTACAGTGCCATCTTCAACCCTGTTCTGTTCCACTTCTTTTTTTAATCAGCAACTAAGGAGTTTTACAAATTCCCAGAATCTTAATACTCCTGTTCTGATGTTTTATGACTTTGAGACATGAACCATTAATCTCTAAAAAATTAGAATCAAGTATCACTCAAAGGGAAACATTAAGCTGCCACACAAAGTCTTATGAAAAACTGGAATAAAATCTCTAATAGATGTATGATAGAAAAAGATGGGCTGATCACAGAAGGGCAATAACAATAACCAACAGATAACCTTTGTACTCCATGAATATCTCAAGACATTCAGGAAGGTCCCCTTTGACTCACTGGAGTGAGTATAAGGACAAGAATTGCACTGGATCAGCTGGAAAGAATGAAATGCAAGGAACTTATTTGATAAGATTACAGATCATTAGATATTTGAATAACTGCCACTAAGACAGATAACATTCAGTACTTATCAAATTTGCCCGAGGATATGACAGAATTGGGCTTCAGTGATAGGCATGGACTAAAGAGTCAGTTAGGTGTCACAGTGGAACACTGGACTTGGGACTGGATCCCAAGATATCTTCATGAGTTCAAATCCAGCCTCAGAAACTAGCTGTGTGACTAGGCAAGTCACTTAACTGTTTGCCTTAGTTCCGTATCTGTAAAAATTAACTAGAGAAGGAAATGGCTAACTACTCAAGAAAACCCCAAACAGGGTCACAGAGAATCAGACATGACTCTAGAACAAGTTAATCAACAAGCATTTAAGCACCTTCAATGTGCTGGGTACTATGCTAAGCAACAAAAATACAAAGCAAAATAAAAGTCTCTGGTCTTAAGGAATTCTCTAATGGAAAAGATAACATGCAAATAACTATATTAACTACACTCATAAACACATCTACATATGCATATATATACATGCATATGCACATATATATGTATGTATATACACACAGAGCTAATTTCCAAGTGAAGACATTAAGAGGTATTAAGGAGATTGGGAAGACATCCAGGAGAAGGTAAAATTGTAGCTGAACTTGAAGGAAGCTAGGAATTTCTGAAGGCAGAGATGAAGAGAGAGGATCCCCAAACAGGAGGGACAGCCAGGGGGAATTCCTGAAGCTGGGAGATGAGTGTCTTGTTTAAGGAACAACCAGGAGGCCTTTGTCACTGGATTAAGAATTAAGTTGGGAAGAGGGTTGTAAGGTATAAAAAGACTGGAAAGGTGAGGACCAGGTATGAAGAGTTTTGAATGATGGAGAAGTTGGTCCCAGAGGTAATAAGAAGCCACTGGAGTTTATGGAGAAGGGAGTGATAGGGCCTAAACTATTTGACAAGTAGTAGTTGAACTAGAGTGAAGAGAAATTTGAGGCAGAGGGAGAACCAGACCCCTACAGTAGTCCATACATAAAGTGATAGAGGCCTTCATAAGGGTGGTGGCAATGTCAGAGGAAAGAATACAGTTCATAAAGAGAAGTTACAAAAGTAAAATCAACAGGAGTTGGCAACAGATGAGAATGAGGATCTGAGGTTGTGCCCATATGTCCCCGGTGTCTTTAAACCATGACCAAAAGCACTCTGCCCTATTTCATGTGGTTTTCTCCCTAATTTTTGAAAGCATCACATCAAAATATCCAAAACTGTTCATAGTTTCTTTGGTATGCCCAGCCAGGTCAAGAGATAAGATAAAATTATCAGAAAAACTCCCTAGAACAATCCAGTTAATCTTTGACCTAGAGAAATCTCAAAGGAAGATTGCCTTAGAGGTTAGATTCCTCCCCAATTTCATTTCTTCTAAGCTAAAATAGCCCCTCCCCCATTATTTGCTGGAGAAGGCAAACCCCCCACATTGCTCTGAGAAAGGTTAGCTCCTATGCTGCTCAAGAAGGTAGGCCCTCACACTGTAGGAGTGGGATGAGGGATGAGGTGTTAAGGGAGAACTGGCACCTTTTCGGGGCTGCTCATCTACCTTTGGTGTCCACCTGTCACTCAATTCTCACCTATGACTCCAAGAAACTGGAGCATGAACAGTGGCTATACCCTGGTGAAACGGTCTCAGCAGACCAATAGGTCTCAAAACTGTCACTAAGTTAGGGGATTCCTACCCCAAGCATGTGTTGATTTCCCCTAGCAAAACGGGCAGATGAGAACAATTTGTTCCAATGGCCATGAAGGCAGCTGAAGTAGTCACTGTGTAGTGCCTAGAGCTTAGTCAGACATCAAAGAAGCCGAGATCTTCCACTGCGTCCTGGGTCATCTCCAGTTTTCCTGACTTTGTCTTGCCACTGGATTATGATAACTCTGGAAGAAAGAGTAAGGCTGATGACTTTGGGCAACTCTACCTCACTTAAATAGAATTCATGTGCAAGTCAAGACATCACCCAGTGACGTCATTGTCCTCTTTGAATGGAAGGATGAAAAACAGCAGATGGCCAGGAGAAGACTCTTCAAGGGAATAGGTAAACCTCCACACTGTTGGGGAAGATCCCTTGGGGAAATTATGAGATCCAGAAGTAGCATCCCAATGGGAAACCTCCTGGAAAAAATTTCTTTTGCCATGAGACCAGACTGTTAAATTGACACCCCTTTAGGGAAATTCTTATTGGCCTGACATAGATTTCTAAACAGGAGTGTGTGTGTGTGTGTGGGGGGGGGGGGGGTTATTAAAAGATAGAGCTCTCAAATTATGATAAAATATATAAAAATCCAAATGGGTCCCAAAATTGGCTTGAAAAAGGAACTCCCAATTATCGAGTGCAAGTTTTGGAAAATTGTATGCATGAACTTTTTCTTATTTTGTCTCTATTTTTATACCTTTTTAAAATGCTCAGAAAAATCTTTGTCTTGTATCAAGTTTAGGGTTTGTAGATTCTGCTACCTTGAAAGATTTCTAAGGGAAAAATCAGTCAGCCATAAAGACTTCTATAAAAAGCTGCAGCTGGAGAATTCAGAGTGCTAGAGTTTTGTAGTTTCATACTTGAAACAGTTCTCCCAGATTTGAGTAATCTGATGTCAAACTCAGTGTCCTAGGAAGCCAGAACTAACTCCTACTTTAGGTTTTTAGAGGGAGATTGCAGAAAAAAAACAAACAAACTTGCAAGATACTTTCCTTCTGCCATTTCAGCCCTGGCCAGGATGGTTTTACATAGAAAAAAGTCATATAATCAAAGAAAGAAAAACCTTTTCCTGGTTTGTAGAAATTTGTGATATTATAAAATGAAATTAAACACTGAATTTACAATTGATATGTAATATCTTTAACTATCCAAATTATGGTAACTGCTAAAAACATCTTAGTAGATTTTACAAATTTGCAGATTGAGCATAAATACTTGTCTCCTTTTCTGAAGGGAAGGATTGGGCATTGGGAAAGGTCTGAGATAGGTAAGGAACTTACCCCTTTCTCTTTGTCCTATTGGATAAGGCATTTAGCAGAAACTTAACATATGCTGAAATATCTTAAGGAGTTTTGAGGTACCATTCTATAGAATTTGTTTTAAGAAAAAATGAGAATTAAATTCTTTGAAATTTTCAAGAGTGAACAGAACTTAGATCACTTTTCCCCCTGAAGATTGAAAGAACTATGAGGGGACAGCTAGGTGACTCAGTGTATTGAGAGCCCAGCCTAGAAATGGGAGGTCCTGGGTTCAAATTTGACTTCAGACACTTCCTATCTGTGTGACCATGGGCAAGTCACTTAACCCCCATTGCCTAGCCCTTACCACTCTTCTGCCTTAGAACCAATACACAGTATTGATTCAAAGATGGGAGGTCAGGGTTTAAAAATAAAAAGATTGATAGTTCTATTATTTTAGTATATGAAGGAAAGCAGCTAGTTTAAAAGGAATCTCAGAGTGAAGTGAGGAAAATAGGCATTTATTTTGCATTTCAGGTTTATTTGGAATTTAATAGACCCCCTCTTATTAACCCTTTCTTCACCATGACTAAAAAGCTGATTTAAATTGGGGAACAACTTAAAAATTAGTAAAATTTAAGGAATGGAAGGGTAATTTAAATTGAAGAGAGGTCCACAAGGAGGGATTCTCTACCCCATGCCCACCATAGCCAAGGCATAGACCCTGGATAGATATTCAGAATGACAGGAAGGGAGGGGAAAGATGGCCAGGAACTAGGAATGTCTTTTGGGAAGGCTGAAGTAGAACTTTCAAATCGTTATAAAACAGAATAAATTGTTTAAGTAAACCAGAAGCAAGATTGCCAAAGAAACTGAGAAAGAAACCATGCATTTTTAAATTCTTATTAACCCTAAAGGGTAACTTTTGCAATTTATCCAAGTTGTGCAAAATTTTAGTTTGGGGTATGATTAGGAACTGTAATACTCTACCCCTTAGAAGACCATTCTGGGAGCATATTTCCCAGTCTTTAGAATCTTCTAAGCTCCAAAGCAAGAGTGATGAGGGAAGGGGTCTGGGTGCAAAATTAGGGTATTGTCCAAAGAATTAAGGGCTCAAGCAATCTTCATGGGAACAAACTTTATTGAGAAAGGGAGGAAGGTGGTAGAATGGCCTTGGTAATGGAAAGGCATGGTGATAGAAAAAGTGTGGTAATAGAAAGACCTGCTCTGAGAGGTTTTCCAGAATGCTTTTTATCTTAAGGTTAAAACTGAAAAGCCTTACAGAAAGAGAGGATGGGGCTAGATGACGAAAATGAAAGGAACTGATTTGGCTTGTTGGGTGATTTTGAAAGAAAATTAAAGTTTACAGAAAGGTGAAAGTACTACTGAGAACCTTTGAAAGTGAGCTCAATGTTAGCTCTGGATTTTAAATTTTAAAACACAAGTTAATAGCACCAGGAAATTAGGATTTGGATTTTGTAGTTGTAAATCTAAATTTGATTTGGTCAAGATTTGTCCCTTAACTAAATTGTGAGGTGGGGAAATGTTAATTATGGCATTTGATGCAATGGAAAAACATGCTGGAAAAAACATATGGATCAGGGAAATCTGAGACTCTGGTATCAGAAATTTATGGCTGTGTGATCTTGAGTAAATTGTCTTACCTCTGTTTGCCTCAGTTTCCTGATCTATAAAGAGGAAAATAATAATATTCCCTACCTCCCAGAGTTGCAGTAAGGATCAAAATGATATAATTATAAAATGCTTGGCATGGGCCTGGCATATGGTAAGTGATACATAAATGATAACTATTGTTGTTGCTAAATAGTAATAAAAAATAAAAAAAATTATTGTTATTAATTTCTTGATTGTATAATGTGATGATTCTATATGGAATGAGTGGTCCAATATGCAACAATTACATTTCTTTTAAGTTTAATGTGGTTCTTCCATGCTATATTTTTTCTGTATTGGGTTTTATATAAAGTAATTTAGAAATGCATTCTGTTGAATTGATGTCATCTGACTGGTAACATGTTTTATTTCATGTTTTAAATATATGATATTGTGTATGATATCATGTTTCTAGAGTTTTTTCTTATGTTATAAAATCTGAGAAACTGTTCTATCAGAAATGCTGATAGAAGTGGGCAGCTGGGTGGCTTAGTGGACTGAGAGTCAAGCCAAAGACAGGAGATCCTAGGTTCAAATCTGACCTCAGACACTTCCTGGGCAAGTTGCTTAACCCCCATTGTCTAACCCTTACTGCTCTTCCACCTTGGAACCAATATATGGCATTGATTCTAAAATGGATGGTAAGGGTTTAAAAAAGGAAAGGAAAGAAATGCAGATAGAAAAACAAAATTTTAAAAATCTGGATGCTCTTTGATCATGAATTGACCCGTTAAAAGAATGTGTCTGAAAAATAGATGTTTGACTTATTTAATACTTAACTCAAGACTTAATTTAGAAAGTCCTGATTCTTTCCTCCAGTTAGAAATCAGATCATCTGATCTGGTATCCTGGTTTACATTCTGCTAATTATTTTCTTTTAATGCAAAAAAATATTTCCACCCCTGTATTTGGGGTTCAGTGCCAAGCTAAAGATGCCTGATCCGATTTGTTATGCAATTGGCATTCATTGCTTAATAAATCAATATGCTTGGAAGTGCCAACTTTTGTCATTTACAGCAAATAATCTCATTCATTTCAGATTTTACCTGTCATGGTTCAGAGATTAAAACAGAAAAACTTTCTAAAAAACAGATTTGTATAAATGAAAATATATTAGGATTCAAGAAAAATAAAGTCTTTGTAGTTGAAAATAACACTGTACTATAATTGATGAAATTGGGCTCAAAAATATCAACTCTATAATGCATGATGAAAAAAAAAAGGAAAAAAGAGAGGAATTTTCTTTGGCAGCCAAACAAAATGATATAATTTCAGGGTTCATTAACTGCCCCAGTATATAGGATAAGATACAGAAGAGACCTTTATTCTATGCTTCTGTCAGATCACACTGGGATTTTAAGAAGTAAATTGACAAGCTTAAGTTATCCTGAGGAAGGGACCAGAATGAGGTGATTAGCCTTGAGCCCACAGGATAACAGCTGAAGGAATTGAGTTATATGTTATCTAAACAATAAAAAACTTGAAAGAGAATGTGAATACAACTTTCAAACATCTGATGGTCTGTCATGGGGAAAAGGTGATAACTTGCATAGCTCTCAGGGGCAGATCTAGGATCAATGGACAGAAGTCTCAGGGAAGCAGATTTTGGCACAGTATGAGGAAGAACTTTATAACAATTAGAGCTGCCAAACAGTGGGATAGGCTATCTTGAGAAGTAGTAAGTTCCCCATCATTTAAGAGTATTTAAGCAGAGATGGGGGTCATATGAGGCAGTGTGGACTAATGGAAAGAGTGCTGGACCTACAATCAGGAATTTAAAATCTAACTCTGAAACTTACCAGCTGGGTGATCCTGGACAAATCACAACTATGAGCCTCAATTTCTTCATCTGTCAAATGAGGATAATACAGACACTACCTTCCAGGATTCTCCTATGGATCAGTTCAGAATTTTGGAAAGCAGCTTTCGAACTTTAAAGCACAATTGAAATGCCAGCTGCTATTATCAGAGACTCCTGTGTGAAATAGAAAGTTGGACTGGATTATCAACCATAAGAATCTGACTAAAGGATCCTCCTTCCAAGGAAGGAGGGAAAGACACTGAACCAACATGACTTGTCTGTCCTGTTGTTCCCATCCAGGGTCAAGCAACCCCAAAGGAAAGCAGAAAGACTATGACTGCTTCTTCCCCTATGGTGACAAAGAATTAATCACCAAACTGCTGGGCAAAATGCCTTAAAAACGGATTTTTAAACCAGAATCTCCAACACCGGTCTAAAGATGTCCAGAACCAACATGACTAGAAGCGACAACAAATCACAGCTACACCAAACACTGTTAAAAATACATTTATCATCAAAATATATTACACTTATCCGGGAGGTATAGTATCTACAGTGCAGGAGATGAGCAGGCTGAGAACATCCCATCGCTTCACACGCTTTTGCCACTTCACCAGCATTTCCAAGTCCTCGTGTGGCTGGCAAAGGTTCTTTGGCCAGGTCCAGGCTGTCCATCCTCTTTGTGGATGAATGTGGAGGGAGGAGCAGGCATGGACATGCCCGAGCTCATCCGAGAGCACAGGGGCCCCAACCAAGCTCCAGAAAAGGCACCTGAGGCTTGTCTAGCACCTACAAACCTGCTGACTTGCTCTGCAGGGACTCCAAGGCATTTAATAATAAAATGACATCTGACCATGGTAAGACCAGCCGCCCAAGCTACCAGGTGGCTCTAGGATGAGCGAGGTGAACACAAGAAAGAGCTAATAATATTTATTAGGTTGTTTTCAACCTCTTTCCCTCTTTTAAAAAAAAATGAAATTGTAAGAACTATTTATGTATGTATATTAAATAAACAATAAAACATTGAATATCAGTTCTACTGGCTAGTTTTCCTCAGAACGTGATACCCAACGTTCTTTATCGCTCAAAAGTGTTGGGTGTACTGACAACAAGGGCTAGAAATGGAAGCTGTGCTCGGAAATCAGTCAGCTGGCATTCTGGCTCCCAAAGGGACTCCCTAGCAGTAGCCCAAAGGGACTTCTGAGCTGAAACAGCTAGGGAGGACTGGCTGCCATCAGTGAGTGAGTGAGTAGAGAGGAGGTGTGTGTGTGTGTGTGTGTGTGTGTGTGTGTGTGTGTGTGTGTGTGTGTGTGCATGCTTCACGCATGTATGCACTGGGATGAGGGGAGGGACCCTCAGGGGATGCTCAATCCTCACACAAGGAACTGGTGGATGAAGTCCTGAGCCTTCTTCTTCTCTGTCACATCTGGCTTTTGGTGACCAGCTGGTGAACGGAGCAGCAAGCTGCCAAATATGCTAGCTGCATAAAAAAAATAAAAAATAATTGCTTTGGTACAAGGAGGCTTTGCCTGATGATGCATTATTCTAAGCTGAGAAGGGCACAAAAGCAACATTTGTCATTGTTCACAGTAAAAAGTATGAAAGAAATTTTAGGAAAGGTATTTTTTGCCCCAGTTGAATCCTGAGAAGATCTTAGAACTTGACCCATTCCCCTGACCACAAATGAGCCCCTCGGGATGCATAGATATAATGAAGCTCACCTAAAATTTTCTCATCCAAATGGTTCTTCCCTGAATTGTTTAGTAATTCTCTCAGAAATGCAATCAAATAATTGAAGACATTTTTGTGGCAAGTGGGGAGATTAGAGATGATCTAGAAGAAGGAGAAGACCTTTGTTAGTTTATTTTTATTAAAAGCTAGTTCAGGGGGCATCTGGGTGACTCAGTGGATTGAGAGGCAGGTCTAGAGACAGGAAGTCCTGGGTTCAAATCTGACCTCCAACACTTCCTAGCTGTGTGACCCTGGGCAAGTCACTTAACCCCTATTGCCTAGCCCATACCACTCTTCTGCCTTAAAACCAATACCCAGTATTGATTCTAAAGATGAAAGGTAGGGGTTTAAAAAAAATTAAAAAAAAAAAAAAGGTAGTTCAGGAGGCATTTAGGTGGCTCAGTGGTTTTAGAGCCAGATCCCAAGATGGGAAGTCCTGGATTCAAATCTGGACCTTGTAAAAATAAATTGGCAAGTTATAAAAATATTTAAATGGAAAAGCTGTTCAAAATAGGTTCAAAACTGTTTGGTTACTTTTGATAGAGGTAATCAAAAGTATCTTCAGTGATGAGGTGAAGCTCAAATGTGAACTTCCCTTCAGGGCCAGGTGCAAGGATGCTAAAGAGACTCTTATTATAAAAATAAAATATTTATTGAAATATGTGAGGATAAAGAAGGATTTCTAATTCTAAGGGATTCTAAATCCACCCAAATAAACTCCCTGATTCCTCAAGGAACCACTTCTCCTGTGATTCACAGGCTACACTAATCCTCCCTGATCTGACTAACCCAAATTTATACTATCTAAATAAAAACTATTGCTATTATCCTTATAAATCTTAACTTCACCTTCAAATTACAAAATAACAAAGGCTAGCTGGTTGAGTCTCAACAAGAATCAAGTTAGGACTCTGAGCCTTAACAGACTCAGAGTTCAAACCAAAGACCAAGTTCTTTGGTCTTCCCAGAGTTAAACAATCTATAAACCGAAATAGATATTCAATAGTGTTTCCCAAGTTGGGAAAGGAAAACACTGAGCTCCTTCAGATCTTTCCCTCAGACAGTGAGAGAGGCAAAGATGTTACCTCCTCCAGCCCTGAGAGTCTCTGAGAGTGTACCTGTCAACTGCCAGAGAGAGTAACTGACACAGAAAAATGGTTATAACTGTCACATCTGAAATTAACACGCTCTCTCTCAGCTCTGCTTCAAACTCCAGTTCTTTCTCAAGCAGCCACTTTACTTCTTATCCCTAAACTAATAAAACAATACTTATTTTCTAATATCATCCTTACAGCTCAGACATTTCCCAGCTGTGAGACCCTGGGCAAGTTATTTAACACCCATTGCCTAGCCCTTATGGATCTTTTGCCTTGAAGCCAATACATAGTATTGATTGCAAGATGGAGGGTTAGGGATTTTAAAAATTTAGAAAATTTTAAAAAAAGGTAGTTCAATGCTCAATTCTTCCAGTTGTCAATAGTGTCAACACCTGGATCAAATTTTTAGGCAATAAAGCCTAGAATTTTAGGTTCTGAGATGAAAATGGCTTTCTATCCACTGAGCTACCTAGTTGTCCCTTCTCCTTTCTTTCTTTCTTTTTTTTTTGGCTCCAAGGCAGAAGAGTGGTAAGGGCTAGGCAATGGGGGTTAAGTGACTTACCCAAGGTCACACAGCTGGAAAGTGTCTAAGGCCAGATTTGAACCCAGGATGTCCCATCTCTAAGCCTGACTCTCAATCCACTGAGCCACCCAGCTACCCCCCTCCTTTATTTCTAATTCCCCTCTTGATAAGAGCTCCAATATCACTGGCCTTTTATTTATTTATTTTTTAAACCTGTGCCTTCTGTCTTAGAACCAAGAGTGGGAAGGGCTATGTAATGGGGGTTAAGTGACTTGCCCAGGCTCACATAGCTAGGAAGTGACTGAGGCCATATTTGAACCCAGGACCTCCCATCTCTAGGCCTAGCTATTAATCCACTGAGCCACCCAGGTGTCTGCATCACTGGCCTTTTAAATGTCTGCTCCTAGATGGAGGAGAAGGGAAAGGGGAAAGCCCAGAATTAGATAAGCAAATTTCCCTGTTAAAAAAAAATCATTATGGAATCTTACTAAATTCATCTGTTAGCACCGCCCTCCTTAAACACACAAATGACTTTCACAAAGTGCTTAATAATACTGTTGAATGGAGGAATAATTTGTATGGGATACTCTAGGAAAATAGTCAATAGGCTCAAGTGAAATGGAGAAAGTGATCAGACAGAAAGGCTGGCCCTATTCATGTACAGGGAGATGTTGGATGTCTACTTGTTGAAACTATTGCAGTAGAAGGAATACTTATTCAGGTAAGCTATGGATTATCTTACCTCAAAGGGCATTTTCTTTTTTTAACCCTTCATTTCTGTCAGTATTAATTCAAAGACAGAAGAGTGTCAAGAGCTAGACAATCAGAGTCAAATGACCTGTCCAGGATCACACAGCTATTAAGTATCTAAGGCCAGATTTGAACCTAAATCCTCCAAACTCCAGACCTGGCACTCTATTTACTATGCTACCTAGCTGCCCTCTCAGAAGGCATTTTCTTTTCTTTTTTTTTTTAACCCTTACGTTCTGTCTTAGAATTAATACTGGTATTGGTTGTAAGGCAGAATCGTGGTAAAGGCTAGGCAATGGGGGTTAAATGACTTGCCCAGGGTCACACAGCTAGGAAATATCTGAGGCCAAATTTGAACCCAGGACCTCCCATCTCTGGGCCTGACTCTCAATCCACTGAACCACCCAGCTGCCCTCCTCAGAAGACATTTTCAACCTGCATACCTGTGATTCTGTGAGGTGAAAGGATTTTTTCAAAGAAATTTTTATCACTAGCTTTTGTTTTCACACCATCTGTATTTTCTACTATATCCTTCTACCCAGAATTATCATTTGTAATGAAGAAAAAAATTCTGCAAAGCTAACCAATGTAATTTTAAAAGTCTGACATTATATAAACTGTTCCACACCTCTGGTCTCCCACCTTGGAAATGCAGCAGGGCAAGGTATCTTCTCTGATTTATTTTTTTAGAGGTAAGCTTGGGACCTATTTTACCTATTGAATTTAATTCACTAAAGCCTTGGTAGCTATAGTCATCTTTCCTGACAATAATTCTAGTTGATCTCACCCAAACATCTTCCATCCTGTGACCATATCCATCTGCTTTAAATTCCAATTCTTGATCTAAAATTGCTCCCACACTCTGCTCTCAGAGCCAAATTCTCCATCAAGCATTACATGAATTTTTTTTTCTCTCCCCTGCATCCAGGATTGATTCTTGCTTTTTTTAAAACTTTTTTTCTTAATCCTTTTAAATTACATGAAGAAACCATTTTTGACAATTGTTACCTGACATTCTATGATTCGGATTCTTTCCCTCTTTCTCTCCTCCCCTCATTACCTCCCCAGGCAGCAATAGTCTGATATAGGTTATACCAGTGTTGTCATGCAATATGTATTTCCATATTCCTCATGCCTTGAAAGAAGACATGCTATTATATATAGATTTTTAAAAACTCATGAAAGAAATAAAGTGAAAAATGGCATGCTTTGATCTGCTGTCAGATTCTAACAGTTCTTTCTTTGGCTATGGTTAGTATTTCTCATCATGAGTCCCTTGGGATTACTGGTATGTTGTGTCCTTATTGTCATTCTCTTTAATGAAACTGTTGATTGTTTCTATGATTTGTTCTTTGACCCACTCATTTAGTTTCCAATTAATTTTTGGCTTTTTTCTTTTATAGCCCTTTGTTTAGTGTAATTTTTATAGCATTATGGTCTGAAAAGGATGCATGTAATAGTTCTGTTTTTCTGGATTTGGCTGTGAGGCTTTTATGTGATTATTATTTGATATTTTTTTATTTAATTTGACTTATAATTATTATTATATGATCAGTGTTTATAAAGGTGCCATATATTGCTGAGAAAAAAAGTATATTCCTTTCTAATCCCATTCAGTTTTCTCTAGAGGTATATCAAGTTTAACTTTTCTAAAATTCTATTCACCTTAATTTATTTCTTATTTGTTTGGGGGGTTGTTTTATCTAATTCTGAGAAGGAAAGGTTAATGTCTCCTACCAATATAATTTTATTATCTATTTCCTCTTGTAACATATAATTTCTTCTTTAGGAATTTAGATGCTATCCCTTTTAGTGCCTATATGTTTAATATTGATTACTTCATTGTCTATGGTCCCTTTTATCAGTAAATCATTTCCTCTCTTATAGAGATAATTAAGTCAATTTTCACTTGCTTTGTCTGAGATCATAACTGCTACCCCTGCTTTTTTAACTTTAGCTGAAGCATGGTAGATTTTGCTCCAGCCCTTTACCTTTATTCTGTGTCTATGTCTTGGCTTTAAATTTGTTTCTTATAGACAATATTACGGGACACAGAATTGATTCTTACCTGTTTACTAAATGGATAGTTGCTTGAATTCTCCAAGCAAGTTTCATAGAAGCCATAACAGATGACAGGCTCTGGCACACTCTCCAGGAAAAGCAGCAGGGCCTCAGCCACAGAGTGATTGCTCCCAGCTTTTGTGGCATGGTTAAGGAATAATCAAACCCTGTTGTCTGTGGTGAGGAAAAGGACAAGCTGGTATCCAGGCCTGTCGATGTTACCTTTGAACCATCACTCAAATATAATCCCTTCTCTCCTATGACACTGCCACCCCTCTAGGGCAGGCTCTCATTGCCTCATGCCTCAATGACCGCAATAACCTGGTGATAAGTCTGCCTTTTTCGTCTCTCTCCACTCCAATCCATTCCCCATTCAGCTAAAGTGATTTTCTTAAAATGCAAGTTTGATCATGTTACCGTCTGCTACTCCATAAACTCGAATTGCTCCCTATTGCCTGTAAGATCAAATAAAAAATGTTTTGTTTGGTATTCATAGCCCCCTCACTTTCCCGGCTTCTTACACCTTACTCCCCAATATGTATACTTCAATACAGTGACACTGGCCTCCAGGCTGTTCCACAAAACAGATACACTATCTCTCACCTCTGACCATTTTCTCTGACTCTCCCTCTTTCCCACTGATTACTGGCCTCCCTGGCTTCCTTCCAGTTCCAACTAAAATCCTAGCTCTTAAAAGGAAATCTTTCCTAATATCCCTTAATTCCAGTGTCTTCCCTACCTTAATTATTTCCTATTTATCCTGTATTTAGCTTCCTTTGCTTTTATTTGTTTTTATGTTGTCTGCCCCGCTAGATTATAAGTTCCTTGAGAGAAGGGACTTTGGCCTCCTTTTTCTTGGCTTTTTTTTATATCCCCAGCACTTAGCACAGTGCTTTAGTAGGCACTTACTAAATGTTTATTGATTGATTGATTTTCCCTACTAGAAGGGAAGTAGTCAGAAGGCCACCTTCCTAGATCCTCCCACTTCTCAATTATCTCCCAGGGTAGTGGATGAGAAGACATGGAAGAGAGCCTCCACTGATGATGGCTTCCAGTCCTTAGAGAAACATCTCTTTTAAGCAGAAAACACATATTCAATGGGAGAAGGATACAGAGGGTGTCGGGCATTCCAGTGTCCAAACAGTCACGAATCAGCTCAAACTCGGACCTCAGACCTGGCTGCTGAAACAGATCTTCCTTCAAGGGGAAAAGAATTAATCCTAGTAAATGTTTTTTTTCAGAGCATCTCTAATATTTAATGTTTCAAAAGCTGGAAATAATCATAGACATGAGGGAAAAATCGAAAGCCTTGGAGAATCATCTGGGTCAGAATGGTAGACAGACTGGCCTAGACTAATTTAATTCCAGGTCCTTCTCCACTATGGACATATTTATGATGACAAGGCATTTATTACAAAGTCCTGCCCATTTCCACAGAATAAGGATGATAGTAGTACAAGGGAAAAAGCTGTAAATGACTAAGCTTCCTGCATTTGCTGATAGCAGGACTTTTTAATGTCAAAAAAATTTAAAACCCCACTTATCCAAATGTAATCAACAAGACTAAAAATGATAAGTGTATTGCCATCAGATCTAATACCCTTTATATTTATCATTTTATTAAACAGTCTAGAAGCCTTATGTATAAGTTTGTCATACCATTAAATATGGCATGCACTACTCTAAAGATGCAATTGAAAGGAGTCCATCTATAAGTGAGAAGAAGAGGAGAATAGCAAAAACTTGTCTTGCTCTCCCTCATATAAAAGAATAGTAGGGTCATTTCTACAGGTCTGCCTTTGATAACAATAAATAATAATAGCCAGTCTTTATATAGGACGTCAAAGTTTGAAACATGCTTTACAGTTATCTCATTTGATCCTCACAACAACCCTTTTAGCTAGGTGCTGTTATCAACATTTGCAAATGAGGAAACCAAGGCAGAGGTTAAGTGACTTTCCCAACGTCATACAATTAGTAGTTTTTGAATCTAATTCTGAACTCAGTTCTTCCTGACTCTAGGCCTGGTTCTCTAACCATTTCATTTCCTAAATGTCCCTTCAGGTGTCCCTGAAGTCTCCTGACCCAAGGTTCTTCTTCATACTATCTCTAAATCAGTCTCTTGCATGGACAGAAAGTCTGCACACAAGCTCACAGAACCTAGAACCCTAGAATGTTAGTTCTGTGAGGACGGGCCTTTGGAGAACTTTAAGTTCAACAATTTTATTTTCTGGATGCAGATCTCTGAAGATCATTTTATGGATAAGAGTAAGTGAATGGCTCAAGGTCACCCAATGAGTTGGTGACATAGTTAGAACTAAAACCAGGTGTCCCTATTACCAGTCTAGGTTTCTTTATTCCAAAGGATGCTAAATTCCCCTTCAAGGATGACAACAAAATTAGAGAAATGAGATTTCCTGGTCTGATACCAGGAGGAGAGCCATGCCACTGCTTCATTCAATGAAATACTCATTCAATACATTAGCACTATAGAGGTGCCCAAAAGCTTTTAAAGCACATCTATTCTGTTTTTGTTGGCAACAAAATGGCCCCTGGGGCTTGGACTCTACAGTCCTTCCTTGGAGAAGGAGAGCTGCTCTCCACAGGGCCACCTTCAAATGAAGGCTGCTTGAGCATGTTGTTGATGCTCTTTCTAAAGGTGGCTTGGGTGGGTTCCTTGGACATCATCTACCTGCTGGGAAGCATTTCGATATAAGTGATCAACCATCATCCAGAGCTCTTTGGGGATCTCTAGAGGCTTCTCTTCCCGTGTTCCATCATCTTCTGTCTGCAGTGGCATTAAGGTCTGAAAGGGAAAGATGGTCATGAAAAGATTCAGCTAACTAGTGTAACTTCCCCCTTCTGCTTTAGTGGCTCCAAGAAAGAGATCTGACAGAAAAAAGAATCTATGAAAGAGAAGAAGCATTTCTATATAACAAACCCAACTTACCATTCCCCATGGCAGAAAATGTCAATTAGATTAGGTAGGTTATTCCAAATTCTGAGAAGTTCAGAGTAGTTCCAGTGAATTAGCTAAAATATAGGCTAAATTCTCTACAATCAATCCAAGATAACTAGTGAAGAGGGATGGTATAGTCTAGTCCATAGGTTCTCAACCTCTCAATTTGTAGCAATGAGAATACATAATGCATATCAGGTATTTCCATTCCGAATCATAACTGTAGTAAAATTACAGTTTTGAAGTAGCCACCAAAATAATTTTTTGGTTTGGGGTCACTGCAACATGAGGAACTGTATTGAGGGGTCACAACATTAGAAAGGTTGAGAACCACTGGTCTAGTCCCTTATCTATAAATGGTTTTGAAACAAATGATCTATGGTTTCCTCCCAGGTTTATGAGTCTCTGAAACAATATTGAAACAATAATGAAACAATGAAATTCCACACTGGGAATCTGGAGGACTGTATTTTAATTCTAGCTCTTTCATTAATTTGCTTGGTGACCTGGGACAAGTCACAATCTCTCCTAGCCTCTTTTTTTTTTTTCATCTTTATAATAGGAAAACAGATCCTTGACCCTGCTTACTGTAAGGGGAAAAAGTGCAGATCTCCCCACTCAACTGTAAGTAGAATGTTTATACTTTTGGTGATTAAATCTAAAAATGGGTAGGGGAGTTAATTTAATCTTCACAATCAAGGGAGAAATTTAATTTAATCTTCACAGTACCTCATAGGAATGCCATAAGAATAGAATAACAAACCATGTAGAAAATGCTTAGACAAAATCTACCCAGAAATCATCATCACAGCTTGCTTCTAGCTATTTGAATCTTATTAGAAATATTCTCAGATTTTTAGGCCTCAGTTCTCCCTTATTTATGTTTTCAAAAGACCTATTTTTTTCATTAGTGTGGTTATTAACTACTTCTCCTGGAATAGACTGCTTCAAGCTTCCTTGTCTTAGTTACCAAGTTTCCAGGGAAGACACTAACAACCTATCATCAGGCATGATATTAAAGCCTTTCCAAAACAGCAGTACCTGCCATTGTTTGCATTCAACTAGAACAGTCTTTGAAAAACCCAGGGTGACCTCCCTGTGATAATGAGACAGAAGAAAACATCAGTGAGGGCCAGTAGATTTAATACAAAACAGAATAACAGTAAGACTATAGGAAATAAAATGCTGCCTTAGACTTGGCAAGTCTCCTGGAGAAGTGGGGACAAGAAAAACTGGTTTTGAAGTTATAGAGAGGAAAATTTTGATTTGGAATAAAGCTTAATGATTAGAGATGCCCAACAATGGAATGGCCTCCATCATGGGAGGTCTTCAAGAAGAAGCTGGGTGACCACTTGAAAGTAATGGGTAGTCTTACTTTTAAGATACACTCAATGACCTCTCTGAGACCCCTTTCCACTTTGGGGATCTAGTTGTTTTGACATTCCTCAGGCCTGAATATTTAATTTGTGAGCAGTGGCCACTTTAGTATAAAATGTTGTTAACTCACCAGTTCTCTAATGGTTTTAGGTGCCAAGTCCTGGATGGGCTCCCGCATGTAACACAAAGTGTAGAGAGGGGAACCAAAACAGCTGGGCAGGTAGTTCCCAGACACAGACAAAAAGTAATCCTTCCCCCTTTCCAGGTGCAAAACCAGAATGTCTTCAATTTGGTCCTCCCCTGAGTTGAGCTTTGTAGCAGTGGTTTTATTAACAAACAGTTCCAATTCAATCTCAATGGTAGAATCTACAAAGAAAGGGAAATATGAGGCAGTGGAGGGGAATGGGGACTCAAAAGGACAATAAGTGAAAGAAATCAACTGATCAGCAAGTATTTATTGAACTAGACTGTGTTCACAACACACTACTGGGCACTAAGGTGGATGACTTGGAAGTTCTTATGATCTACTTGAGAAGACAACTATATTGTCACACAACAAAAAATTCAACACTTTAGGTAATAAATACTAATTTGACATAGCACAGATTATAAATACAAAATAAATGTATGGATTGGTTTCTTCTCATAGAAAGAAGGGGTCAATACCAAGCTAGTAGTGAATATAGTCATCTCAATAATCAGTGTATGAATTATCCATAGAAAATGTTCAGTCCCTGGGCAGCATTCCTCTGCCACACAGCTCTAAAAATATGATATAAAAATAACACTTGAAGTTGAAGAATAATATGGTGCATCCTACAGTCAGATATAAACATTTATAGATGATTCACCTTTTTTGACAGATGTAAACAACTGTAGATAATCAATATTTTATTACAGCAAACCACTGAAGACATTTCCAAACAATCGCAATTTCAGTAACTATCCTCTGCTTGCCTACCTCCTGTGGCTGTTATATTGCATGTATGTGGCACTTCCACAGAATGACATAAAGTGCAATGCAGCAGAGCACTGGGAGAGCCTCCACATCTGAGGGCAAAAGATATAGGAAGGAGCCCCATTTCGTCACTTACCAGCTGTATGACCTTAGACATGTCAATGACCTATCTCAACTGGTTTCCTCATCTGTAAAATGGTGATATTTGCCCTGCCTAATTCAAGGGGTTATTCTGAAGATCAAATGAGAAAATGCCCAAGAAGAGCTTCCTAACAACCTGAGGCACTATCTAAATGTGATCTTCTATAAGACTGTGATATCGAACCTCTAAAACCACCTTCCTTTGTCCTGGGAAACAGGATTGTTTGTTTGTTTTTCATTTGTTCAGCCAAATAAGAAAGAGGAACTCACCAGGCAGAAGGAAGCCCTTGCTGGGGGTGGCATTCAGCCACTGCTTACAGTAAGAATTTTCACCAGGCTTGTTGATAAATTCAAACTGGCAGGGCACTTGTCCATTAATAATCGTGAAAGATTCTACCTGCAACTGCATATATTTCACATCCTGGAAGCAGAACTAAAAGAAGACGAGGGGTCAGTGAGTACCAGCACTTTTTCTGGGGTTCCCATGCCAAATCATCCCCAAAGCCATAATACTTGCAAATTCTTGGGGAAAAAACAAGGGACACCTTCTGTGGCACAATACTTACTCTCTATTAATCACTGACTAATAGCAACAGCCCCTGGATTTCTGAGTTTAACAGAGTAAGAGAACATTGGTATAATGGAATCAAAGTGTTGGTATAAATAAATCAGTGGGCTAGTTAAAATTTAATTTTTCTAGACACAGCAAATATCAGATTCCATGCCTACAGAAAGTTTATTCTAACAAGAAGCAAAGATGTCATTTTAAACAGGCCTTTGCCATATAAAATGACTGTAGAAGAGGGAGTCAAGATGGCAGAGGGAGAGATAGCACAACTCACCCAACATACCTCCACCACAATAGCCTAAAAAACACACTCTATTGAATTTTAATTGGGAAAGTCAACAAAAAGTCAGAGTATCACATGAGCTTCTTTAGCTACTCTTTGATCAATTTAGATGACTCATTTAGTAGATTTTCTCATTTAGTAGATTATCTATGACAAACTGTCCCAAAGAGGCTTTCCCCCATCTCTTCCCACACTGTTACACTATCTTATTTCTCTTCCCTTCTTGGTACCATCAGTTATGTGATTTTTTTATCAGTTACATGATAAAGAAATGTGGATGCATTGTACTATTAGCCAAAGCAAAGCATTATTAGAAAGGCAAGATTGCTACAAAATGAGCTTTCACAGACTGAATTCCAGGCAATTGTGAATAAATTGGGATTATACAGACCAATGTCTATAGATTAAATGTAGACCATATTCTAAAACCTGTGAATTTATACTTGGCCCTGCCAACCCACAGGCAATAACTCCACTTCACAAGGCAAACAATGGTGCCTACTATTTCTCAAGATTATGCCAGATGATGGTCTACTTAAAGGGTCTTAGAGAATCAACTAAAAAGCTAGTAGAAATAATCAACAACTTTAGCAAAGTTTCAGGATACAAAATAAACACACATAAGTCATCACCATTTCTATATATTTCCAACACATCTCAGCAAGAAGAATTAGAAAGAGAAATTCCATTTAAAATCACCCTAGACAATAAAAAATACTTAGGAATCTATCTGCCGAGACAAACACAGGAACTATATGAACACAACTATAAAACACTCTCCACACAATTAAAACTAGATCTAAACAACTGGAAAAACATCAATTGCTCATGGGTAGGATGAGCTAACATAATAAAAATGACAATCCTACCCAAATTAATTTACTTATTTAGTGCCATACCCATCAAACTACCAAAAAAATTTTTTTACTGAATTAGAAAAAACATAACAAAGTTCATTTGGAAGAACAGAAGATTAAGGATATCCAGGGAAATAATGAGAAAAAATGCAAAAGAAGATGGTCTTGCAGTACCAGATCTCAAACTATACTATAAAGCAGTGGTCATCAAAACAATATGGTACTGGCTAACAGACAGAAAGTAGGATCAGTGGAATAGACTTGGGATAAGTGACCTCAGCAAGACAGTCTATGATAAGCCCAAAGATCCCAGCTTTTGGGACCAAAATCCACTATTTGATAAAAACTGCTGGGGAAATTGGAAGACAGTATGGGAGAGATTAGATTTAGATCAACATCTCACACCCTATACCAAGATAAACTCAGAATGGGTGACATTGAATATAAAGAATATAAAGAAGGAAACTATAAGTAAATTAGGTGAACACAGAATAGTATACATGTCAGATCTTTGGGAAAGGAAATATTTTAAGACCAAGCAAGAGTTGGAAAAAAAAATCACAAAATGTAAAACCAATAATTTTGATTATATTAAATTTAAAAAGTTTTTACCAACAAAACCAATGCAACCAAAATTAGAAGGGAAGCAACAAACTGGGAAAACATCTTCATAACAAAAACCTCTGACAAAGGTCTAATTACTTAAATTTATAAAGAGCTAAATCAATTGTACAAAAAATCAAGCCATTCTCCAATTGATAAATGGGCAAGGGACACGAATAGGCAATTTTCAGATAAAGAAATCAAAACTATTAATAAGCACATGAAAAAGTGTTCTACATCTCTTATAATCAGAGAGATGCAAATCAAAACAACTCTGAGGTAACATGACAGCAAAGGAAAGTAATGAATGCTGGAGGGGGTGTGGCAAAGTTGGGACATTAATTCATTGCTGGTGGAGTTGTGAACTGATCCAACCATTCTGGAGGGCAATTTGGAACTATGCCCAAAGGGCACTAAAAGACTGTCTGCCCTTTGATACAGCCATAGCACTGCTGGGTTTGTACCCCAAAGAGATAATAAGGAAAAAGACTTGTACAAGAATATTCATAGCTGCGCTCTTTGTGGTGGCAATAAACTGGAAAATGAGGGGATGTCCTCCAATTGGGGAATGGCTGAACAAATTGTGGTTTCTGTTGGTGATGGAATACTATTGTGCTCAAAGGAATAATAAAGTGGAGGAATTCCATGGAGACTGGAACAACCTCCAGGAAGTGATGCAGAGTGAGAGGAGCAGAACCAGGAGAACATTGTATACAGAGACTGCTACACTGTGGTACAATCGAATATAATGGACTTCTCCATTAGTGGCAATGCAGTGATCCTGAACAACCCTGAGGGATCTACGAGAAAGAACACTATCCATATTCAGAGGAAAAACTGTGGGAGCAGAAACAAGAAGAAAAACAACTGCTTGATTACATGGGTTGAGGGGGATACGATTGGGGATGTAGATTCCAAATGATCACCCTAGTGCAAATATCAACAACATGGAAATAGGTTCTGATCAAGGACACATGTAATACCCAGTGGAATTGTGTGTCGGCTAAGGGGTGAGGGAAGGAGAGGGAGGGAAATTACTTTAAAAGATTGCTCTATAGCAAAAATGAATAATATGGAAATAGATATTGAGTGATAACATTTGTACAACCCAGGGGAATTGCTTGTCAACTCTGTGAGGGCAGGAGGGAAAGAAAATGAATCATGGAAACATGGAAAAAATATTTTTAAAAATAAATTATTTTTCAAATCTCTGCAATGGGTGTCAAAATTAAATTGTCAGATGAGTTTGATGCCAGAATTATGACTATGTCCCTCCTACCTCTCTTTTGGACAGGGTCACTGATGGGATATTGGCATTCTCCATCTTATCCAGGGATCGGACAATCTCTTCCAGGGTCTTCCGGTAGAGCTCTTCATTGACTACTTTTACCTGGAAGAAAAATGCTAGAATTTCAATATTCTGCCAGGAATTGGCTTCTCCTGTTTCAGGAAAGAGGGGGCTCAAAGCAGAGGAATGGGCCAAATGTATAAATAACACAAGATGAGAATTCTCTCCAAAAAATGAAGACCTGGGTGTTGTCCATTCATTAGCAAAGATTCCAAAGTGAAGTATATAAACAGGCTCCCCTTGAGGCAATGCATGTGCTTTTCAACCTCCCTCGCTTGGCCAGAGCCAAGCTAACAGCCAAGTTTTGATTAGCAGCTCTGCCAAGAGGTAGGTCCAACATAAAAGATGATGGGTGTTTGGCACCATGTGACTTTGGCTCCTCACAGGCTGGGAGCAGATACTTCCTGAGGGCTTTGATTTAAAGAGATAGAAGCAATGTGACTAGAAATGAACTAAACCTGAAAAGCAGACACTGCCTCGGCTAAACACAGCTTTTCACTTACCCCAATGTCAAATACCGCACTAACTGGCTTGTGGTCGCTGGTCTTTAGAGCCATGTGGTTCTGGTAACTCAGCTGAGTAATGTTTTTCCCCTTCCACAGGACCCGGTCACACCAGGCAGGGGCTCGGCACTTTTCACTGCAATAAAAAGAATTCCAGTGTGTAACAGACAAAGCCCTGAGCACTTACCCCAGGATCTAATCTGTGCCTGAGTAGAAGACTGGAGTAGATCCCATTATTTGTCAACATTCACAGGGTTTAGTGATGATCATGGAAATCATCTATAGAGTGTTGCCTTAATAATAATTTGGTAGTAGTAAGACAGAGCGTCTAGGTAGCAAAATGGATAAAGAGCTGGTTGTGGGGTCAGGAGGACCTGAATTCAAATCTGATCTCAGACTCTCACTAGCTGTATGACCCTGGCCAAAAAAAAAAAAATCACAGTTTGACTCAGTTTCCTCATATGTAAAATGGAGAAAGAAATAGCAAACCACTCTATTAATTTTTTTAATTAAAAAAAATTTAAGTAACTCTTACCTTCTGTCTTAGAATCAATATTGCATGTTGGTTCCAAAGCAGAAGAGTGGTGAAGGCTAGGCAAAGGAGATCAAGTAACCTGCCCAAGGTCACACCACTAGGCATTGTTTGAGGTCACATTTGAACCCAGAACCTCCAATTTCTAGGTTCTCAATCCACTGAGTCACCTAGCTACCCCAAACTCTAGTACTTTTGACAAAAAACAAACAAACCCAAATGGGATCATGAAGAGTCAGACATGATTACTTAAAAAAACAAGAAGTAATAATACAGATTACCTCTCCTTATAGTGATTTAGTTTATACTGATTCTAATTGTAAGGATTTGCCCAAAGAAGAGAAAAAAACAGTTTACATTCTTGGTTTCAGCTCATAGCCTTTAAAACTCTCAAACCAAAAAACATCTTTTGGTCTATTATAAATATCTTCCTAATTTGTTGCTTCATGGTTCACTGATTAAAAGAAGAATCTAAATTAAGCTGTATCTTTTGAGGGAGTAAAGGAGAGTTTCTATGACTCTTATAGAGGTGTGTCCAAGACCCAAGTAATGGCCAAGATTCATTCCTGACACATTGGAGCAGCAATTCTCAAACTTCTGGATTTCAAGAGGCCTTTAGGCTTTTAACAATTATTGAGGACCATATCCTCCTACGCATAGAGATTTTCTTTATGTGAATACTATTTATTAATAAAACATCTTAGTATTTTTAAATGTTTTTATATTTTAATTACATTTATATATAACATACTTTTGTGATATGTGAAAAATAAATAATACATATAATTTATATTTTTAAAATAGTCCTCATGAACTCCCCAAAAAGACCTCAGGAACCCTCTTCCAGGAATCCTTGGACTATTCTTTGAGAATCACTGCCCTTGAGAAATGCAGAAATAAATGAAAGGAAAAGTCAATATTAATAACTCCTAGAGCTCAAAAAATAGAGTACTGAAATAAAGCTGAGAACCATAGAAGAAAATTCTATACTCTGCAATTTAGTCACAAGCCTGCTGGAAATAATTTTATTAGATTAAACTAATACTAAATATTTCTGCTTAGAGACAGGAACAAAGGTGGGATGAGCTTTTCTCTGGATTAGAAAATCTTTTTCCCCAAGTCATTCTGGAGTTACAATTTATAGCATTCCTACACAATGTGCAAAATTTCACAAGACAAGATGTGTTTAAAGAATTCAAGTTAAAATTTGGTTAACATTTTGTTTCATGAAACAGAACATTAATTGCTTCACTTGCTATATACCACTGCAGAATCATTTTGCTAAATCCTTCATTCACCATTCCTTTGAAGGATTCCCCCTTCTAGGTGGTTAAAGGTGAAGTTAAGCAATGCTCTCATTAACTGAAATAATCAAAGATTTCTTCCTTTTTTAAAGCTAATCATTACATTCATCTGGTCAAGGTGTAGGGGAAAAGAGCATAGCCCTGTAGTGGACCCTTCAAGAGTCTCCCTTGCCCTGTCACTGCCTTAATTCTATCAGAAGAAAAAATAAATGTTTTTTTTCCTCCCTGAAATATTTGTCCAATCTTCAAAGAAAGTGGTTAAGCTTCTGGTAATGGGTGGAGGGGGAGGACTCAGTCCAAGGCATTGCTTCAGAATTATAAAGACTAATAATGAGTTTCTTATGCAGGTGAGACCAAGGACTTTGTAGTATTATATTAATAGTATTTTGTAATACATGGAATTTCTATATGTAGCCTAAAGGGGGCCTCAGTATGCTTTCACAAGACAGAGAACCAAGGGAAAGAAAGCAGCCTCTGAGTCAAGTAGCATGACTGGAGCTCAGTGAGAGGATAAAGAAGATTAAGGTTGGGGGCCAGTAGGTGGCTCAGAGGATAGAACACCAAGCCTGGAATCAGGAGAAACTAGCTTCAAAACTGGCCTCGGCACTTCTTAGCCCTATGACCCTGGGCAAGTCACTTAACCCCATTTGCCTAGCCCTTGCCCTTCCATCTTAGAGTTGTTATTAAGACAGAGAGTTAGGGTTTTGAAAAAGAAGATGATGACTAGGGTCCATGTGCTTCCAAGATCTCCAGGGTTTCACTCTTATTCAATCATCTGCAACCTACCTGGTGTCCCAATCGTCAGAGCCCGTGTCATACTTGTAGGTAGGCTGGAATGATAGCTCCCCCTCTGTGAAGCCTTGGAAGACAGCTTTTGCAGCCACCTGAATTTTTAGCTGTTGGGAGAAAGAAAAGTAACCCCTAGTATTAGAATATGAAATTTCCTCTTAAAGGAGAATGGGTAGTCAGTGGTGGGAACCAGAGTACCTTATAATTTGTGATCAACTCCAACCTCTGAGAACAGGAATTTGTTAGCTATTCTTTTACCAGTACAGTAAAGAAAACCAAGCAGACTCCCAGCCGAGTATGAAGCCCCCAGATAGCCACCCTAATTTTGTCACTCCATCTTTTTTAATGGTCTTCCATAAAAAAGAGAATAACTGGGTCCAAGAGAGACTGATTGAATATCTCATGAACAACTAAACTGCTCATCCCCTCCTCATAGCCTTTCTTCAGCAAAATTTGGCCATTAGCAGCCATCAGAGCCAGGTCCCTGTCAACTATTTTCAGATCCCATTCCTGGCAAAAGGGGAAAACAGAAGGCATTCTTGAATTATTCCCTGGAATTTCATACCTGAAGCTATTGACAATGTTATAGAAAAGACTTACTCTTGCAGTTGGCGATCTGGTAGGGCACCTAAATGTTCATTTCTCAAAATGTATTGAGGAGGAAACAAAACTAGGAGGTAACAAAGGTGTTTCTTGAACCACTGTAACTAAGATCTTATAAGCCACCTGAAAAGAGTAGCACAAGGCACAAAATATATACTGTTGCCTTGGGAAAGACCACTAGAACAAGCCAGTGAAAAAAGAGGAGGCAACACAAAACTGAGCCTTTGATGCAGCAAACTAGGATATTAAGAAACTAAGATATGGGTAGCAAAAGAAAAGAAGACCTTCATGTTAGAAAAAGGATTGGAAAAAAAAAACAAGAGAATTTATTAGTGAAGAAAGTTAGAAGCAAAATGGGCTTATGTTGAGGATGACCACTCAATGGTTAAAACACTAGAGTTAGGGGCTTTCTTTATTTTGGAAAATGGGAATGAATAGAAAGATTTGAACTGATGAGAATAGTAAAGTTCTGAGAATAAAAGGGGACACTAAGGTCACTGAGATTAAGAGGAAAGAAAAAGATTATTAAAAAAAATAAAAGAACTTAGTGACAAAAACAAAAATAAAAGAACTTGGTGACCACATAAACCTATTCATTAAAAACATTCATATGATCTGGCCTCAAGACACTTCCCGGCTGTGTGACCCTGGGCAAGTCACTTAACCCCCATTGCCTAGCCCTTACCACTCTTCTGCCTTGGAGCCAATACACAGTATTGACTCTAAGACGGAAGGTAAGGGTTTAAAAAAAAAAAACATTCATATGTATGAACATATGAGACAAAAAATACACAAAGGACTGATGCTCTGGGAAAGGATTAAGTTAAATGGGCATATAAACCAACAAATTACATGAAAGAATTAGGTAGGAAATGAAGTTTTCTCAGCAATAACAGTTCTCAGAAAATCACACTGGAGAAAGATACTATGTATAGAGGAAGGAGGAAATGAGGAATCAGCTTGCTGAATAGTTGAGAAATCAATGTGAATTCAAAGAACAAGCACCTTTCCTCCTAAGAAAGTCTTGGTCCCCAATGAAGCAATGAGAGAAGAGGCAACAGAAACACCAAGAATTTTGGGAAAAACTGAAAAGAGAAGTGTCAGCTGCACATGAAGAATAGAGACAATAGAGAAATCAATTTGGTGGGGAAAATTTCCCAAGCAGTAGATTTGAGAGTCCTGACTTCAGAGACCCAGAATTTCTCCTCAGATGACCTGAGAGCCCAAGTGCATCGCTGCCCATATTCTGGCAGGAAGGAAATGGGATGCCTACCCAGGCTACTGATGGCTCTCTGTACCTGATCGTGTGTGTACAGGGTTTGAAATGCCTTCTCCTCGATGAGTTTTTTCACTTTTTCCACATCCAACTCTTCTATCCTGTAGTTGAGGTCCCCCAGCCATAGGATCACACTGTGAGGACAGAGCACAAGGGTGACAGGGTTTTTAGGCAAGCACTAGGGCACTCTCCTCAGAAGACCCTGAGATGACTGAGACTCAGAGAAGCTAGCTGGGAAAGCAATTCAGCTAGCCATAAAACATCTTTGCCATGTGTCTTCACATTTTGCTCAACTATCCCAATTCTGAGTTCAGAATGAAACAGCTTCCTCCTCACCTATCTCCCCATTCCCCCACAGGATTATTTGGGTGTTTTGAGTCTTATTTTTGAGTTATCTGAGTCTTATTTCAGTTCTTTGCCCACTTCTTGTCATGCTTGGACTCAACACGACAAGCCTAAAGAGTAAGATCATGCATCTCATTCCCAGGAGAGAGCTTAGAAGGTCCCTTTAAATAAAAGTTTGTGCAGCTCTCCAGGGGATTCCAAATAGCAGCACATATTCTGGTTCACCAAAGGCTCTGAAAACCTTGGTTTCTCAGGGCTCAGCTCCCAGAAAACACAAGCATTGCTCATTTGGCAATGACTGCACTCCTCTGGGAGGAATGTTAGTGTTTGATGACAAACATCATTTGGGTATGAAGGAATCGGAAAACTCCAGATGATACCACACACCCTGTAAACACCAAGGCTGCTCTATGAAAAGCCAACTACTACCACATCACTAGGCAATTTAGCACGGCAGCACACACACACACACACACAAATTAGATTAAAACATCCACAAGGTAAAATCAGCCAAACTAACACTCAAGCTGCATCTTCAAAACTGGGACTCTGCCTTTTCGACAAGAAGGAAGAACACGGCTGGCTGGTAAGACACACTCCTGGCCAGGTTCCCTAGAGAATGAAAGCCAGGCTGTCAGTTTCCCAACCCCCCCCCCCCCAAGTACCAATTGAAACACACACACAAGCAGGAGCAGATTCGAGGTTCAGCGCACCCCCTAGTGGCCATCACCAACATTCCACCAGCCTGCCTCCTTCCCATATATGCCTACCAATCTAATGGGAGCTGTCATGTAATAAAAGGTGTTTTAAAAAGAAACAGAGTACGTTAAAAAAAAATAGAAAAGAAGGAAATTGGGTTGGAGGGAAAGGAGAAGGATCACAGGGACATTCTTAAGCCCGAAGGATCTGAGCAGCTGAAGCTGACCACCAAGATAAACGGAGAAGAAGAGAATGCTCTCAGTGATCAGTTCTAATAGGGGAGGGAGGAAAAGAAGGACACAGATAATTCAAAACAAGATGCTTTTAAAACTGGGTTTGGGAGCAACCTTAGGATTTGCTGCGGGTTATCGGATTAACTCTCTCAATGATGTTTTGCTGAAGAGGGTCGATATTGATAGAAATCTGTACTTCCTAGAGACACACCGAATAATGAAGAGTCCAAGATGTCCAAAGTTTGCTAGGATAGTGAGGGGAAATAAATCCAGGATTGACACGTTTACAACAGACTTCATACATGATGTGTGTAAGCTGATTACATAACTATTCCCACCTATTTCAAGAGCCCCAAAGTGAGAAGGGACAATTGTGATGCAGTAGACGGGGCAAAATTAGCCACTCACTCATGCTTGCTGATGGTGAGGGGTGGAAGATTTGGGTCAACCTGGCAGAACTGCATTCGGGAACAAATGTCTTTGTAGTCTTGGTTCCTCCGTTCATACTCTTCAGTGTGGGCTGCCAGGTGGGAATTCACTATACAGATGCTTGTATTATGAAACCGGAACCGGATTGCAACTCCTCCTTTATTACCCTATAAAAGAGACCAAAAAAATACTATCTAAATCACAATTGATTATATTAGTATTCAAAATACTGCACTTTTGAATAGTGTTTTATACTTCTCAAAGAGTTCCCACAGATATTATCTAATTTGATGATCAAAACAATTCTATTAAGGCTTATTGTTGTACAGTTGTTTCAATTGTATCCAACTCTCTGTGACTTCATTTAGAGTTATCTTGGCAAAGATATGAGAGTAGTTTGCCATTTCCTTCTCTAGACATTTTACAGATGAGGAAACTGAGGCAGAGTTACATGACTTTCCCAGGATCATCCAGCTAGTATCTGAGAGCAGATTTAAATTCAATAAGATGAGTCTTCCTGACTCCCAGAAGGGTACTCTTTCCATTGTGTCATTTAGCTGCCCTCATTACAGGTAGGGCAAGTATTTTAGTCACATTTTACACAGGAGGATATCTAGACTTGACCAAGTTGACATAGTCACCCAACCAGTGAGAGAATGAGGATTATGACTCCAGTCTCTAATACTACCTTTCTGCTAGACCAGGGATTCTTAACCTGAGATCTGTGAACTTGACATTTGATTATATTTATTTATTATTTGATTATATAATATTGTACTTTGTAATCCTACGTGTTTTATTCTATGCATTTCAAAACATGACTGGAAAAGAGTTCAAAGGCTTCACCAGACTGGCAGAGGGGTCTGTGACACATAAGTAATTTTTAAATCCTTGCACCACAGACCTGCCTGGAATGCTCTCCTTCCCTATCTCCACATTTTAGAGTCCCTAATTTTCTATAAGTCTCAGCTCAAGTGCTGATCTACAAGAGGCTTTTCCTAGTGCCCTAAGTCACTAATGTCTTCCCATCCAAGTTAACTTCTGTGTGTTTTCTATATATGTAACACATAAGTGTTGCCTCCCCTATGAGAATGGAAGCTCCTTCAGGGCAAAGGCTGTTTTGTTTTTGGCTTTGTATCCTCAGTGTACAGCACAGCACCTGGAAATATCAGGTGCTTGATAAATGTTTGTTAATTGTTGACTCCAAATAAGTCTCAATGGGGATAACTAAAAAGCCCTACCTTTAATTTAAAACACCTAAGAGCTTTAAGAGAACTGCAAACTCAACATGGATGAGCAGAATGATGTGTCAGACCAAAAAATCATGCTGTTCTAAGCTACACAGTTGGAAATACTGGGTAAAAGGTAAGTCAACTCTATAAAATCAGAGATTTGAACCCCAGACTTCAATCCCCAGAAGTCCTTGGTACTTCCCAGAATTCCCTATAATCTCACCTGAGTCTCCACCTGGATGAGATCACAATTTATTATTTAAAGGGCTCTCTGCCTCTCAAGAGCTCTCTTCCTCTACTCAGAGATTACAACATGTAAGTAGGCTGTGAATGGGCTAATCATGCCCTAGGCATGTGACTTATTATTTTGTATCCTTGATTTCTAATAATCGTTAATAAACCTCATAAAATATAATACTTTTATTACTAGAGACTAAAATTAACTGATACAACTCTGTGCTATGAGGGCAGCTAGGTAGCACAGTGGATGAAGTTTTGGGTCTGGAGTAAGGAAGACCTGAGTTCAAATCTGGACTCAAACACTTATGTATGCCTCCGGGCAAGTCTCTTGACCCTGTTGGCTTCTGTTTCCTTGTCAGTAAAATGAGCTGGAGAAAGAAATGGCAAATAACTCTAGTATCTTTGCCAAAAAAAATACCTAAATGGGCTCATGAGAGTTGGACATGACTGAGATGACTGAACAACAAATGTCTCTACTCCATTACTCTGTTGTGGATAAGCTGCAATATGTTTGTAACAGACAGCTAAGTGATGAAGTAGGAGTGCTGAGCCTTGAGTCAAGAAGATTCATCTCTGTGGATTCAAATCTGGCCGCCTCTGATGCTGCTGTGTGACCCTGAACAAGTCACTTAACCCTATTTGTCTCCATTTCCTTATTTGTAAAATGAGCTGGAGAAGGAAATGGCAAATGACTCCACTGTCTTTTTCAAGAAAAGCCCAAATAGGGTCACAGAGTCAGGCACAATTGAAAAAAAAAAACACACTGAAAAAGACATACACAGTATCATGAGCCACATTAGGAAAGCACTTTAAATTGAGGTAAGACCCCAGTGACTCAGTGCCAACGCAAGGGTCAAATCCATGACAATCTGTACCATAGAATCACTCACCATCCTGCCCATGATTCCTGTCCCCACTGTTTCAGCTTCCACTTCTGAGATATGCACGGCATGCTCTTGCTTGACATAAAGCAGCAGCATTATTCCAACAAGTCGCACAAGCTTTACCTGAAAGATAAGGTTACAGTTGTGAATTTTATGTTAGAATATCAACTTTAGTGGTTCTCTAAGTCTCATGATGGCATGGTAGTGACACTGGAATATTTTGTTGTTTTTAATTAATTAATTTTTAAAACCCTTACCTTTGATTTTAGAATCAATACTATGGATTGGTTCCAAGGCAGAAGAGCAGTAAGGGCGAGGCAATGAAGGTTAAGTGACTTGCCCAGGGTCACACAACTAGGATGTGTCTGAAGTGAGATTTGAACCTAGGACCTCCTGTCTCTAAGCTTAGCTGTCAATCCCCTGAGTCACCTGACAAATGGACTCAATACCATCACAAATTAGCAAAAGTTCTGGCACAGCCACCCAGATGGAAAGGCTTTAACCACATATGGGACCAGTGCCTGACTGGTCTGTCCTAGGACCAGTGGCATTGGAGAAGCTTGGCACAGCAAGGTTAGCTTCCAGAGGACAACTCTTGGCCATGGGAGCCCCTTAAATGTATATATTAAATGCTCTCCCTCTCACTGCCATGGATATTCCAAACCTTTTCATTTTTCCTCAAGTCTCCCAGAACATCACAATCCCCCACCCTCATCAGAAGAACTTGGTTTGTATTCCACTGAAAAATTAGAGTAGCACAGTAACTGAAGTCATGGGAGCTGATGAGATGGCCAGATGAAAAAAGCATACTGGGAGAAGAAAGGGGGCCAGCACGGAATCAAAGAGGACACCCAAGGTTATTGAGCATGACCAGGATGAAGATCCAGCAAAGAAGACTGAGAAGAAACAGTCCAACAGGTCAGAGAAGAAACATTGTCATAAAAGCCTAGAGAGAGAGTATCAAGGAGAAGATGATGAATAATCAGAGAAATGCAAATCAAAACAACTCTGAGGTACCACCTCACACCTAGCAGATTGGCTAACATGACAATAAAGGAAAGTAATGAATGCTGGAGGAGATGTGGCAAAGTTGGGACATTAATGCATTGCTGGTGGAGTTATGAATTGATCCAACCATTCTGGAGGGCAATTTGGAACTATGCCCAAAGGGCACTAAAAGACTGTCTGCCCTTTGATACAGCCATAGCACTGCTGGGTTTGTACCCCAAAGAGATAATAAGGAAAAAGACTTGTACAAGAATATTCATAGCTGAGCTCTTTGTGGTGGCAAAAAATTGGAAAATGAGGGGATTCCCTTCAATTGGGGAATGGCTGAACAAATTGTGGTGTATGTTGGTGATGGAATACTATTGTGCTCAAAGGAATAATAAAGTGGAGGAATTCCATGGAGACTGGAACAACCTCCAGGAAGTGATGCAGAGTGAGAGGAGCAGAACCAGGAGAACATTATACACATAGACTGATACACTGTGGTATAATTGAATGTAATGGACTTCTCCATTAGTGGCAATGCAATGACCCTGAACAACTGGGAGGAACCTATGAGGAAAACCACTATCCACATTCAGAGGAAACACAGTGGGAGTAAAAACACTGAAGAAAAACAACTGCTTAAATACATGGGTTGAAGGGATGTGACTGGGGATGTAGACTCTAAATGAACATCTAGTGTAAACAACAACTTGGAAATAGGTTCTGATCAAGGACACATGTAAAACCCAGTGGAATTGTGAGTTGGTTGCAGGAAAAGTGGGTGGAGGGGAGGGAGGGAAATAATGTGATTATTATAACCAAGGAATAATATTCTAAATTGACTAAATAAATTAATTCAAATGGAAAAAAAATAAAATTATATATAGAAATATAAAAAAAAGAAGATGATGATCATTGATGTCAAAGGCTTAAGATTAAGAAAATATCATTAGATTCAGCAATTAAGAGGTCACTGATAACTCTGGAGATAGATATTGGAGAGAGGAATAATGAAGTCAGAAACCATATCAGGGAGTTAACAAAACAGAGAAAGGAAAGGAAGATTCTTGGCATCCCTCAAGGCTCTATCCTGGGCTTCACTCTCTTCTTTCTCTCTACCATCATGCTTGGTGATCTCATCAGTTTCCATGGGTTCAAATATCATAGATTTGCAGATGACAGATCTAGAAATCTAGCCCTAATCTTTCTTCCGAGCTCCAGTCTAGTGTCACCAACTTACTTTTGGACATCTTGAATTGAATATCTCATAGGTATCTCAAATTCAACACGTGCAAATGAAAGTTCATTATCTTTTCCCCTATGCCTCCCTATTTCCCAACTCTTACTACT
Organism: Monodelphis domestica; assembly: GCF_027887165.1. Taxonomy (NCBI): domain Eukaryota; kingdom Metazoa; phylum Chordata; class Mammalia; order Didelphimorphia; family Didelphidae; genus Monodelphis; species Monodelphis domestica. Next base: position 364,748,991 of record NC_077230.1, read on the forward strand.
GAAAGCACTATGGTCCACCCAGTCATCCAAGCAAACAAGTGGATTCTTCTCTTATACTCACTCCACATATTCAAGATACTGGCAAAACTAATCATTTCTGCCTTTACAATATCTTTTGTATATGAGCCCTTCTCTCCACTCCAATTTGATGTAGGTTCTCATCACTTCATGTCTGGACTATTGCAACAGCTTTCTAACTTGTCTCCCTGCCTCAAATCTCTCTTCATTACAGTCATCTTGCACTCAATGCCAAAATGATCTTCCTAAAAATGCTGGTTTAACTATAATGCCTCCCTATTCAATAAATTCTAGTGGTTCCCTATTATCTCCAGGATAAAACAGAAATGCCTCTCTCTGGCTTTACAACTAGACTCCTTCCTAGATTTCTAGTCTCTCCACACCTTACTACCTTTCACCTTCTTGGCAATCCAGCATCTTCCTTCTTGCTATTCCCTCTCTTGACTCTGTGCCTTCTCAATGGCTGACTCCTATTCTTCCTTCTCACTCCAGTCTCTTAAGTTAAGAATTAGCTCCAATCTTATTTCCCTCCAGATGCCTTTTCCGGTCCCTCCTCCTCCTTTTTTCCTTTCCTACTTCTAGGGCTTTCCCTATAAGATTACCTCCCTCTATTCTGTATACATCTTGTCTGGTCATAGATGTTGGCATGCTGTCTCCCCCCATTAGGATGTGAGCTCCTTGAAGCCCTTAGTAAATGCCAAACAAATGCTTATAGCCAGACCAAGGAGGATTTGCAATATGTATTTGCAGAAGAAGTATGCAAACCTATGAAATCACCTGCATATGAGATAAAATTTAAGGGCAAGATGAATTGACTCCCCCCCCCCCCCAAGGTAAAGCTGTCTAGTCAAAGATGGGTTTGAAGATTTCTAGGTCTTTGGAAAGAAGAATCATTTCTACACAATGGAAATGATGATAGTTTATAAGTTTCCTAAAAACAACAGGGGAAAGCCTCTTCTTTGATTTGCTAATATCAATCTTTCTTCCCATATTATTGAGAATTCTATGAAATCCAAATGAGCTTCTGCTCTTTAGTGCTACTGGCCCACCTTGGAACCAAAACCCTAAGTATTTTCCCTCTAATGGTAAAACATTGCCCTCCCGCTTCTGAACCAGGAACAAAAATGAATAGGACAGTTAATCAGTCAAATTAAAGGGCACATAAAATGTAGGAAATATGGCTTATCATTCCCTAGATTGCTAATATAAAGCCTTAGGAGCCAAAACTCTTTGGTCCAGACCTCATCTTACTTTTGCATATTTAGCATCTGGATGAAGACCTTCAGTTACAGCTTTAAACCACTCTTCCTCCTTTGGAGTATCATTGAAGAAAAAGGCTTCTTTACTCAGATCGAGTTCTTGGAACCTGTCCAAAGTTAAATCAAACAATTCTGACTACATAAAAGGATAAAACAAGAGGCATGCCCTATAAATGTTTCAGCTCTATAAGCTTCATCTCCCCACCTAGACAGGAAGATTCAGAATATGTCACCTCTTTCTTTTCATCCCTCCCACAGCACCTAGCCTAGTGCCTAATAAAGATTTTATTAGGTCAGTTGTTGTGGCTTTCTTTGTCTTCTCTAGGAAAGAATTAGTTGTTGGCATGCAAAGTATTAGACAATTAATAAACAAAGCTTTCTGAAAACAATGATTTTGACAGTTGGTTAAAGGAAATATTAAGTATTAATATTAAAAAAACAAGCATAGTTCAATCTTAGAAATGCCAGAAATGGAAAAGAAACTCTTAATGATATAGTCGCTTTAAAATTCCCTCTATTAGTTCCAAAGTCTTAGCTCACAGATACATGCCATGCAGCCAAAAGTAAAGATTCAGAGGGGTTTCTGGGATTAAAAAAAAAACAAAACAACTTACCCTATACAATATACATCTGGAGGCTCAACATCCAGGCTTAGCCAAGGCCGGAGACATTCTCTGGGAGACTGGCCATTCACATTGTATGTTCCCACAAAGAACCTGACAAAAGTGAATTGATTTGAAAAATTGAAGTTTTTTTTAGCACTAACAAAGAAGGCATGACCTTGCTGCCCATTCAATAGCTCCACTCTCTTTGAAGCAAAGGGTTAAAATACAAGAAGTGTCACAACAGTGGTCAGATTATGGTCCACCCTAAAGAGTATTCTCTTGCTTTAGTATGACACCAAAGGAAGGGAAAGTTCAAGGATGATCACAGCAGTTGTCTGTCATTTTCATTAACATCAAGAGATTAGATTCCTAATTAAATTTTCCTGACTTTCCCCATATAATTTACTTTGGATCCATCATCCTGTATAAATGGAGATTTTGAAACTTTGATTTCATTCCCCAAAAGTCATTAGTATTTCCCAAAATTCCCTAAAATCTCTCCTACGTCCTCATGTTGGCAAGATCACATTATTGGTATTTTAGTGGATGTATGCTCCTCCCATGCTCTCTTTGATCTGCGACCAGGCTGAATTCAGGAGGTTCTTTTGCTTTAGTTATTAATAATAGAACTTTATAAAATATAATGCTTAGTTATTTATTATTAATTTTAAAACCCACATTTTTGGCTGACCATGAAGAGATAGAATTCTCAAATATTTTTAAGATATAATAGATATATTTTTTCAAGCCCGTGCTCCTGCCCACCCATGTTTTCATGCCATCACAGCCACTGTGTTCCACCTGCTTCTGATTCAGCCTGAGCTGTACCGGCCCAATCTCCAGCCCTCCAACAGTCCACAACCAGACTCACCTGCCACTCCAAGCCACATGTTTCATTTTGTTTTTCCCCTGGAAGGGTGAGATTCCTTAACCCATTTATACATTACCCCCCCCCCCCAACATGAATCACTACAAGAGCCGTTGTGAGTTGTGATATTTTTCTTTTTTTCCTTCTTTCCAGAATTTTTTTCTTTTTCTTCAAGTTTTCTTTTTATATTTTTTATTATTCTGGCCTTATTTATTATATTATATATTATTCTGACTCAGAAGTTTTTTTTATTTTAATTTCTTTGATTCCTTGATGTTTTTTAATACTTGATTCATATGCCTTATGACTCAACCATGTATCCCTGTGTAATTCCTACATGTATCCCTATATCCTCCTCATGGGGGAATGTATTATTATTTTCCTTGGGGGGGACTATGCTATTGTTGTGAACTTTGACTTGAATTTGAGCCTAATTTAGAACAAGAGACTACCTCCCAGAATCTAGAAGGCACTGTGAAAATGCCTGCAGAGACATCACGCTGTACCAGAAGATCCAGAGTGAACTTTGGGATGTGAATTGAACTATGGGGGGGTTAAAATGCCTTTGTTTTGAATGTATATTCTTATGCCAAAGGGGACTGCTCCCAAATTGGCTTTTTGTCAACTTAGTAATCATTGGTTTTATTCTTTTTCCCCCCTTTTATCCACAAATTATTGCAATTTTAAAGTTGATTATGTTTCCATGATCCTTTTGGGGAAACTGGTTTCCCAATAGGATCATGGGGGGTTATGTATAAATGGAGATTTTTGAACCTTTGACTTCATTTCCCAGAAGTCGTTAGTATTTCCCAAAATTCCCTATAATCTCTCCTATATCCCCACATTGTCGAGGTCACATTATTGGTATTTAAGTTGATGTAAGCTCCTCTCACACCCTCTTTGACCTGCAATAAGGCAGAATTCAGGCAGTTATTTTGCTTTAGTTAATAATAAAACTTTATAAAATATAATATTTAGTTATTATTACTTTTTAAACCCACCATCCCTGATTTGATATTTAACCCTACATGCCCTACAATGTCATCAAAGGAAACTGGAAACTATATCATATAAGAATCACTGAAGGTAGTAGGGATGTTTAGTCTGAAGAGGACAGCACTCAGGGTTGGAGAAAACTGTCTTCAAATGCCTAAAGTGCATCCATGTTGAAGAGAGATTGAACAGAATAAGGGCCAGGCTGTGAAGGGTTCTAAAAACCAAATCAAGGATTTCATGTTTGATCTTCAAAATTAATCATAATTTACATTCCCAGAATTGATAGCATGCTTGCAGCTCAAAAAAACTTCAGTTGTTTCTCATTATCCAGAGAATAAAGTGTGCACAGGTTCTCTCTCTCTCTCTCTCTCTCTCTCTCTCTCTCTCTCTCTCTCTCTCTCTCTCTCTCTCTCTCTCTCCTAGTCTTCTAGACTTATTCATTTGACCACCTCCTCACTAAGACTACTCTCCATCCCCAGTACACATTCAATGCATTTGTGTTTCTGACTCTGGGCTATGTCTGTTCTGTATACCTAGAATGCCCTTCTCCCTCTCATTTTTATCTCATAACCCAGCTTTCAAAGCCCAGCTTACATGACAGTCCCTGAAAGAATGAAACAGAATAGAGATTTCAGAAATACAACCAAATTTGGATGAGATTACTTTGGGCATGAAAAGCCAAAATCATAAAATATTGGGGGAAGGAATTCAAGGAAGTCAATAATTTTTGTCCGATAAAAATTTATAGGTTTACTGACATAGGGGAAAATAATAAAAACAATAAAAATAAATAAATACTGTAGATAGTGAATTCCTATTAGATCTTAGAAATAAGCATTATACATCACTTTTAAAGTATAATGAAATGAAGATTCTCTCAACTGTAGAGAAAATTTAAAAATTATCAAATGGAATAAATTATGGGAAATATAAATAGGATAGGTTCAGCCAATATATTAAAAATGACATCACTACCTTACATTATTCCTTGACATTCTAATCAAACTATCAAATGATTACTTTTATCAAACTAGGAAAAAATAATAATGAAATTCATCTGGAGGAACAGTCGAGAATCTGAAAGGAAATATTGCAAAAAATGGAAAGGAAAGGGGCCTGCCAGTACTAGATTTCAAACTATACTATAAAACAATAATCATCAAAAACAATTTGATATCCAAGCCCAGAAACAGTAGGTCCTGGGTTCAAATATGACTTCAGACAATTTCTGGCTGTGTGACCCTGGGCAAGTCACTTAAACCCCACTGCCTAGCCCTTGACCTTTTGTCTTAGAACCAATATTGATTCACTATTTAATAAAAGTTGGTGAGAAAACTGGACAGTGGTGTGGCAAAAAATAGGTTTAGATTATCACCTCATACCACATACCAAGGTAAATTCCAAATGCCTTCATGGTCTAAATATAAAAGGTCACATCATAAGACAAATCAGAGGAGTAAGAAAGAAAATACCTTTCAGATCTATGGATAGAGGGAAAATATTTACTACCTCATGACAGAGGACATGGACCAATATGAAACACACTTTTTGGACATGGTTAATGTGAGAATTTCTTTTGTTTTACTTATATTTTCCAATGGTTTTAATTTATTTTATAACTGCTGGGTTTTACTGCTGGGTAAGTAGAAGGGAGGAAACAAATCTTGATAATAAAAAAAATTAAATGTAACTTTTAAAAAAACTATAAAAATAAATGGATATGATTATGGAAAAAAGGAAGATTTTACATGGAAAAAAAATTTCCAACATAACAAGAATGAAAAGGAAACTGTGAAGATAGTATTAACTCTCCCCTTGTCTATTTTTAAATTAATCAACAAAAACTGAAAACACCCCCACTTAACACTAAGTAGGGGAGGTCAGCAAGCCACTTGCTAAAGTAGGTATCAACTCCAGAAGGGAATGACCACTCTCTGTGCAGTGCTAAGCAAATTGATGGACTGCAGTTAGTTCCTGTAAAGTGGAAGAAGGGACTGGAAATGATCTGGAAAAATGACTATAAAAGCCCAGTACTTCCTGTCCAAGGGGGCCTTGGGCTGAATTTTCAGCTTAGAGGATCTTGGACTGGGACTGTTGCTTGGAACTACAACTTAGGACTTCGACCTAGGACTCTGACTCTTGAACTGCTACTGATAAGACTGCTCCTGGATCTTCTCCTTTGGAATTTCAGCTTGGGTGAGTGAGAAGCTGACCCTCCTTTCCTGGCTTCTGGAGAGATTAGTTCCGGAGAGGCCTTCTCTTCTTGGAGGAGACCCCGTGGCTTGAACCCTTATTAATTCACCACTGAGTCCTCTGGTTGAGAGGTTAATGAGCCCTGCTATATATAACGAGCTATAATATTTTTAAATTGATGACCACAGTATTATCTTAGAATTTTCATATATTTAGTCAAACCTTTAATTTTAATTCCTTACAAAACATTAGCAAAATGTTTTTGCCATAAATAATGCTATTTCAAGTCTGGTATGAAATATATAAGGAATTGATTGAAATTTATAAGAGTAATATCTATTCCCAATGAATAAGCAAGTTGTCAAAGGATGCAGAAAATTTTCAACAGGAAATAGAAACTATAATCACTTAAAAAATTATTCAAACTTACTAACAATGAGAAAAATGTAAACTAAAACATATTTGGAATAAAGTTAGACTCACTGAATTGGCAAAAATAATCAAAGCTATTAAAATTCAGTGTTGATGGGGCCATTGAGAAAAATGAACTTCATTATAGTGTTGGCCAGACAAAATAGGTGATACCTTTTTGGAGGCCAGTTAGGAAATATACATCAAGATTTATAGAAACCAACTACATATTTTGTTGGTTTTTTTTATTCAATTTTATTATGAGTTCTAAATTTTCCTCTCCTTCTCTCCCACTCACTGAGAAGACAAGAAAAACAAAACCCATTTTAAATATGTATAGCCATCTAAAATAACTTCCCACATTAACCAAGTCCACAAAAAAGAGAAAAGAAAATGAGTTCATCAACTCTCTATCCTTATGTGTGTGTCTCATGAGTCCTCGGGAATTATCGTTCAACTCTATACTTTGTACCAGTGATCCTGCTGCTATGGCTCTCATGTAAGGATATTACTAAATGGGAAAGGATCTATCAATAAATATAAAATATTCATACCTCCTTAATTTGAAAAAAAATAAATTAAAACAATTTATGTTCAATGATTAATATAGCATGGTATGATGGGTAGTCTGTTGGAGTTAAGAGTCTGCAAGCCCCAAATCTTGCTTCTGTCCCTTCCCAGTTTAGATAACCAGCACTCAATTTATTGTTTGAATTTCATTTCATAAGTGAGAATGAGAAAATATACTTAAAGTACATAGCAAACATTACTACTCTATATAAACGTCAGTTACTGTTGTTATGCTGAAGAATGCTTGACATTATATTGATGAAAAAGAATGTTACTGGTTCAATAAAAATGGAAAAATTAGAAATATGAACAAATGTAGAAAAATATGCCATAGTATAGAAAGCAAAGGAAGCAGAATTAGAAGGACAACATAAACACTATGACTAAATAAAGAAACTGAATGCCATCACCAAAGGAATAGCTAAATAAATTGTGGAACACAACTATAAGAGAATATTACTGAACTATAAGAAACCAATGTTGAGAATTAGAGGAACTGCTGCAAAGTGAGTAAGCAAAACCAGGAAGACAATATTCATTGTCATTGGGTATTAATCAATTAATCAGTTAAGGACTGACTATGTACTTAATGGGCAACTAGGAGATACAGTGGGTAGAATACTGAGCCTGGAGTCAGGAAGACTCATCTTTGTGAGTTCAAATCTGTTCTCAGACTCTTATGAGCTGTGTGACCTTTGACAAGTCACCACCTCTGTTTGCTCAGTTTCCTCAACTGTAAAATGGGGCAAGTACGAGCACCTACCTTATAGGATTGTTGTGAAGATTAAATGAGATAATTGTAAGGTGCTTAGCACAGTGTCTGGCACACAGTAAGTACCAAGACATACTTATTCCCTTCTCCTTCACCCCTTTAAATTTCATAAAGCATCTTAAGTATGTGATTTCATTTATTCCTTACAGCAGTATTGTAAAGTAGATGCCTCCTTTTGCCAAGGACCATTTCCATAGGTGTAGTATATTAAACACATTTTTAGCTTTTTTTGATATACTGGCTAGTTTTGCTGATATTTTTTCCTCTTCTTTTAAAAAATATTTTGTTATACAAGATAGTTCTCTGGGAGGAGGAAAGGCACTAGAGGAAAGAGAAAAGGAAATTTTGGTGATGTAAAAAAACCATAAGATATAAAAAAAAAACGTATTAGAAAAGAAACAGTAGATACCAAGAAGAAAATAGCTACAAGCAAACTTCCAGATCTTAAAGTAAGAATTAAAGGAAGGAGGGAGACAAACAACAGAAAAGTAGAACCTAAGGGATTGCCTTAGATCAATGGTGTCAAATTAAAATAGAAAACAATCAGAGGGCAGTTGAGTAACTCAGTGGATAGAGAGCCAGACCTAGAGATGGAAGGCCCAAATCTGCCCTCAGAAACTTCCTAGCTGTGTGACCCTGGGCATGTCACTTAACCTCCATTGCCTAGCCCTTACCACACTTCTGCCTTGGAACCAATACAGTATTGATTCTAAGGCAAAAGGTAAAGTTAAAAAGAAAATGGTCCCTGGGGCCATAATGACTTTGTTGTTGTTCAGTCATTTTTCAGTTCCACTTTTCAACATTCCATTTTCTTGGCAAAGATACTAGAGTGGTTTGTCATTTCCCTTTCCAGCTTATTTGACAGAGAAGGAAACTGAGGCAAACAGGGTTAAGTGACTTGCCCTGAGTTATATAATTACAAAGTGTCTGAATCTGGATTTGAACTCAGGAAGATGAGTCTTCATAACTTCAGGCCTCATCAGTCTATCCACTATGCCACCAGATGCCTTCATAGTGACTTTGAAAAATACCAATTAGCACAGTATCTTGTTTTTCTTGCATTTTTATTTATTTTGTTAAACATTTCCCAATAGTATCTTAATGTGGTGCAGGTATTGGAGATCTTGGTGAGTTTGAACCCTTAGATTTTCTCTTGGACAATTGAGGAATAGCTGAATAAATTGTGGTAAGTACATGTCATGGAATATCATTCCACAGTAAGAAATGACAAAAGAAATAATTTCAGAGACTCATGGGAAGTACAAACTGACAAAATGAAGTGAGAGTCAGGTACTGTGATGCACACCTGTAGTCTTTGCTACCCAAGGTAGTCTGGTGGATCACTTGAGCTCTGGAGTTCTGAGCTACAGACTAAGCAAATCACTAAATCAGGTACCAAAATGGTGTGCCCCCAAGAGTGGGAGATGACAAAGCTGCCTAAGGAGGGAGTCAACTGACCCAGACTGGGAAAATGGATCCATTTATGCTCTCAAACCAAGGGGTTGTGGGATTAATGCACTTCCAGCCTGGGCAAGATAGGGAGACATCATCTCCAAAAAAAAAAAAAAGCAAAATAAAACACATATGAACATAGTAAAGTGTGTAGAGAAGAGGGAAGTAACAGTGTTGATATGAGAGAGAGAGAGAGAGAAGGTCAGGGAAAGTTGTTTTTTTGTTTATTTTTTAATGCACAGAAGAGAACTGAAGGAAGGTAGACAAGCAGGATGACATTGAAAGCAACCAAGAGAATTTATTATATATTTTGTTTTTATTTTAAAGCAGTATAAAAGCTGTACAAAATAGACATTCATGGTTTTATTTTAGAATCATCATTTTGTGTTCAACTATGTGTATGGAAATGCTCTTTTTTCAGAGTGTTTAAGTTGAGAATGAAAAAAATTAAGAGAAATAGAATGCTTTGAAATTGTAATGACAAAGGAAGAGCTAGGGGATCAGTGGATAGACAGCCAGGGTTGGAGATGGGAGGTCCTGGTTTCAAACATGACTCAGAAACTTCCAAGCTGTGTGACACTGAGCAAGTCACTTAATCCCCTTTGCCTAGCCCTTACTGCTTTTTTGCCTTGGAACTGATATTTAGTATCAATTATAAGACAGAAAGTAAGGATTTTTAAAAAGAAGAAAGAAATTATGACAAGGTCTAGATCAAAATAAGAGATATGAGAAGCTTCTTCATAGCTAAACTCTTGAGAAAGACATATACACAATTTGCACCTGCACTTCTCTTTTTTAGTCTCGGTTCTCAGCGCTCTGCAGTCTGGTTTCTGATATCATCATTCAATCTAAATGACCTTTCCCAAATTTACTGGTAATCCCAATTGCCTTGACTCATTCCTCATCTTCTGGACCTCAGTAGAGTTATCTACTTCAACAATATGTAGATCACTTTCTTCTCCCCAAAACTTTCTTTTCTCTATTTTTTGGGGACATTATTACCTTTTCTTCTTTGTTCTATTTGTTTGATTCTTTATTCTCATCATGGTCACTGGCCATGGTGCTACTCCAAGGCTCTTTCTTCCCTTTTCCCTATATATACTATTATCCTAATAGGTAAACTTTTCTGCTTCCATGTGTTAATTATCATCTCTATGTAGAAAATTCTCACATTTATTTATTGAGCCTTAGCTTCCCTCCTGAGCTACAGCCATTTGTTACCAAATAACTTTCAAAAGGATGTCATTAAGGCATCTCAAACTCAACATGTCCATAAAAGAATTCATTTCTATTACTCTGAGGCTTCCCTTTTCTTGAACTTACCCATCACTGTCCATGGTATCACCATTTTCCTGGTTAACCAAGTCTTCAACCTATGTGTCATCCTCAACTCTTCGCCCTTCTCACTCATTCCACACATCTGATCTGTTGTCAAATCTTGTCATTTTTACCTCTACATCTCTTGTATATATTTCCTTTTTTCTATTCACACAGCCATAATCATTTCCCAGGACCTTATCATCTGATTACTGAACTATTTCTATCATCTTCTAATCTTCTTCTAATCTAATCTAATCTAATCTTCTTCCCCACCTTAAATCTCTCCCACTCCGATCCATCCTGCATGGAGATGCCAAAGTGAATTTTCCTAAAATGCAGATCTAGCCATGTTATCTCTTTATTCAAAAGGTTCCAGTGGTTCCCAATTGCCTTCAGAATAAAAAATAAATACTTCTGTTTGGTTTTTAAAGCTCTTCACAATATGTCTCCTTTCTGTCCTTCCAGTCTTCTTACATATTACTCTTGTTCAAATATTTATGATGCAACAATACCAATCTTCTTGCTTTCCCTTGAACATAACACTTCATTTCTTGACTCTGTGCCTTTTTAATTGTTTTTATCCCTCAGTTATACATCTAACTCTTCATGACCCTATTTAAGATTTTCTTGGCAAAGATATTGGATTAGTTTATAATTTCCTTCTCTAGTCATTTTACTATGACAACTATGGCAAACAAGGTTAAATGATTTGTCCAGGGTCACATAGCTAGGAAGTATCTGAGGCTGGATTTGAATTCAGGTCTTCCTGACATCAGGCCCAGTGCTTTACACTCTGTACCATCTAGCTGCCTTTTGGATAATTGCCCCTTATTCCTAGAATGTTCTGCCCCTTCACTCCCATCTCTTAGTTTCTCTGGCTTCCTCCAAGAAACATCTCTAATTCCATCCGCAGTAGGTAATTTTCCCAGAATTCTCCAAGGAAGTACTGCCTTTCTTTCTCAGATTGCCTTCCATCCACTTTCTATATACCTTATAGGTATTGAGTTACTTATATATTTTCTTCCTAATTAGAATGGAGGGTCCTTTAAGGTACTATCTTTTGCCTCTCTTTGAATTCCCGATGCTTACATAAGACCTGGCATATAATAATCACTTAATAGCTAGTTGTTGGCTGATATAAGAAGGTACCTCTTTCTCTTTCTTACAGAGGTGGATGACTTATGGGTATGGAATACTGTATATACTGTCAGACTTTTTTTGATGTGTGGGTTAGTTTTGCTGAATTGTTTTTCTTTTCTTTTTTATTCTTTGTTATAAGGGATTGGGGAGACATTGGAAAATGGGGGAGATATCAAAAGATATCAATAAAACTTTTAAATCATTAAAAAATTTTAAATATACAAATGGGAACTCAGAAGGAAATAATAAAAAGTAAAATAGCTATTATTTTATTTAAATTTACATTTGAAAATATGTAAATAGTTCAGGTTATATGACCTTATTACTTTTTTGTTTACTTATAATGTGTTAAGATTTAAGTTTTAAAATTTTTAAATCTTTTAAGAAATAAAATAATTATTTCTTTGTGAAGTCTTCTCTAAATTCCCTCAGCTAGAAAGGATTACTCTCTTGTGTGACCTCTTGGCATTCTGTACTTCACTTATATACTAATCATTTTCCCATTTATACCACATTTATTGATGTAGATTCTAATCACCTGAACTAGATTATAAGCTTTGAGGGCAAGGACCTAGACTTATTTTTATTAGTAGAATTAATATAGAAAGGTAGGCAATAGAATTCAAGTTCAGTCTATGCCACTTATTACCTATATGGCTTGCCATAAACTACTTAGCTATTCTGGACCTCATGTTCATCATCTATATAGTAAAGCAATATGAATAGACAATTTTAGGGTCCCCAAAATTTATGATTCTACAACACTTGCAGCAGTGTGCTGAATACAAATGATACTTAATAAAAAACACATTGAATGAATGGAAATACTCATTTCTATAGTTATAATGCAAAATATTTTGAAATATCAATTGATGATCACATGGTTCGATGGGGATATGATTGGGGATTTTGACTTTAAATGGTCACTCTAGTGCAAATATTAATAATGTGGAAATAGGTCTTGATCAATGATACATGTGTAACCCAGTAGAATTGCTTGTTGGCTCTGGGAGGAGGAAGGGATGAGGGGAGGGAAAGAACATGAATCATGTAACCATGGGAATATATTCTAAATAAATTATTTAATTTTTTAAAAAATTTAATCAATAGCATTTATGAATAACCTTCTATGTATCAGGCACTGGGCAAAGCACTGAGGTTACATAAAGAGACAAAAGATAGTCACTATCCTAAAGGAGTTTACAATCTAATGAGATAACATGTAAACAAATATCTAGAAAGCAAGCTATATCCAGGATAAATAGGAAACCATTAAAAAAGGGAAAGCAAGGGCAGCTGGGTGGCTCACTGGATTGAGAGCCAGGCCTAGAGAATGATGGTCCTGCGTTCAAATATGGTCTCAGACACTTTCTAGCTGTGTGACCCTGGGCAAGTCATTTAACCCCCATTGCCTAGCCTTTACCACTCTTCTGCCTTACAACCAATACCAGTATTAGTCCTAAGACAGAAAGTAAGGTTTTAAAAATAAATAAATAGAGGAGGGAAAGTTCTGGAATTAAGAGGAATTGGTGGGAAATTCTGTACCTTTATCCTAGCTTGATTTCACAGAGACAAGAAAAGTTAAGTTGGCAGGGGCCTTAGGAGTCATTTTTGTCCAATGTCCTCATTTTACTGACAAAGAAATTACGGCCAGAATAAGTTAAGTCCAACATCACATAGCTGATAAATTGAAGATCCAGGAATAGTCTTGTTCCTCTCATGCCTAAATGCAGTCTTCTTCCATATTCCACATAGTCTATCTTTAGCTGATCCAATACACTATCTAAAGACTTTCAAAATCTCAAATGTAGATAAATACAACTTTCATTCAGAATTCTTTCTTCCAGGACCCAAAGTGGCTGAGATGGTTCATAAGTCAAGGAAGAGAAAAAGTGAGAGGAGATAAAAAGGGAAAGGCAGGTTCGTCAAGGGAACTGGTCCAAAAGCAAGAGATTCGGGAGACTGAGCCATCTCTGGGACTAGGACACGAAGGGAAGGGCTTAAATTTCAGCAAGCTAAATCAGCATGTAGCTTCTTAGTGTGTTACCTGAAGTTCTGAATGTAAGTGTAAGTCTCTTCCTTCTGTACTAGCTGTGATTTTACAAGCGTGTCTCGAAGTCCAAACTTCTGCATCGATAAGATATGAGCTTTGTCTGAAACAGTCACTGTGGAAGACCGTACCATGTCACTGGTAATTTCAGGTTTGGATTTATTTGGCCTGGAACAACAATAAGGCAGATAGTGGCATTTTGAGTCTTGCCCCCAAGGAAACACATAAATATAAAGCTGATGGCTTCTCTACGGAGGGATAGGAGCCGCTGGGGTGAAAAGGAGAGAGCTCTTGCAGGGCAAGTCTGGCTGCTTTGGCAGGACAAGTAATTCTCTTTGTGGTCAGGAGGTGGCAGGGGGCAGCCTTCTTCCTTCCCACAAACCCCACAAAGTCAAGAGGAGCCTCTCCAGAGGATTTTGTCTAACTCAACACAGCAAACAAGATGAGGGAAAATATCTCTTTTTCCCAGCTTGATAAGCTCTGGGCACCTCTCCAAGTACCCATCATTGACTCTCTAGGGCTTCAAGGGCTCTGACCACCTTTACCCAGGCTGTGCTTTTCTCCTACTAGCTTGGAGAGCACAAGAATAATGTAGACTTTGGTTGGGAGGAGGGAAAGAGCTTGAGACCGAGGCCAGATGATGCATCCAGCTTCCCTGAGTTTTTTTTCTTTTAATGTCCCGCCTCTTGTCTTGCTTTATTTCTTCCATTTCAATTCTGAGACCTACAAAGTCCAAGCAAAAGAAGTCCTACCTGGTAGATGCAGCTTCAGGTTTTTCAAAAACCCAAGAGCTTTGCTCCCCCGGCACTCCTTTCCCATTTGGCTTCAGTTCTTCAGAAGCTAGAACACCTAAAATGACAGGAGGGGGAGGAATGTGTTAAGATACACAAATCTATGTAACACAAGGGATACAGTGCTGAGCATAGGGTCAGCAAGATTCAACTTCATGAGTTCAAATCTGGCCTCAGACTCTTTCTAGTTGTGTGATCCTGATTAAGTCACTTAACTTAATTGTCCTTGCCCTTACTACTATTCTGTCTTGGAACTGATACTTGGTATCATTTTAAGGCAGAGGGCAAGGATTTTAAAGGGGTGGGGGGAGATGCTCTATCTACTCATATAGGATCACTGGATCTCTTAACTATAATAATAATCCACACTGATCCAAAAATGCATGAAAGGGTTCTGTCTATAGAAGAAATTTCATTCAGCTTGACAAATATGAACAAAGTCTGTCCTGTACTAAGGTATGATGCTAGGCACTTAAGATATGCAAGCAAGATATAATTCCTAGTCTTTGTTCTCATGAAGTTTATTGGGGGAGGGAAGGCAAGGAGAGAGGAAAGGGAGAAAGTACAGAGAATAGCACATAATTTATAAAGGCAACTAGATAAGGATGGCTTTTTTTTAAGTATTTTAAAGATTGAGATGAGATCAATGCTTGTCTGCATATTGTCTCCCCTATTAACTGGAAGCCCCTTGAAGGCTGGAACTGTCAATTACCTCTTTTTGTATGCTTAGTTCTTAGCATAGTGCCTCGAATATAGTAGGTATTTAATAAATGTATTGATTGAGTTAGAAAGAAAATACCAAAGAAGAGATTATATTAAAGATGAATCTTGGAGGGCTGCTGGGTGGCTCAGTGGATTGAGAGACAGGCACAGAGATGGGAGACCCTGGGTTCAAATCTGGCCTCAGACACTTCCCAGCTGTGTGACCCTGGGCAAGTCCCTTGCCCCATTGCCTAGTCCTTACCACTCTTCCATCTTAGAATCAATACACAGTACTGATTCTAAGATGGAAGGTGAGGGTTAAAAATATAAAATAAAATAAAGATGGATCTTGAAGGATGATTAAGACTCTGTTAAGTCTGGATTACTGTGGGGAGGTCAAGGAAACATTCTCTAGGCAGAATGAAACCCACAAGAATGTTTCTTAGAAGTACAAAGATTTATTTTAAGTAATTCCACTCTCAGCTGCTAGTTTTACTCCCTCATTCTCTATCAGTAGAGTCAGTGGCATAGAGTGGAAAAGATTTGTAAAAAAAAAAAAGATTTGTTAAAAAAACATGGATTCTAATCCTGCCTCAGTCATTTACTGTGTGACCATGGACTAGAAACTGAGGCCACAACTTCCCTAAGACTGATTTTCCCATTTGTAAAATGGAGGCAATATCTGCTTAGCTTAATTGACAGGATTGTTAATAGGGTCAAATGAAACAGTTTATGTGTAGAAAACTATACAATGTTATGCGATTATGAGGAATGGTTATCTTCTCACCCCAAGGAAAGTCTAAGGCCCCAGACTTTGCCTTTGAAATCTCTAAATATTAGAAGAAGGACCTTAGATATTTTTTCTCCCCCCTCTCCTCTACCCAAATCTTAAAATTCCAAATTTCATATCAAATTAAATAAGCATTTCTATATATGATATAAAGCAAAAGCAAAGAGTCATGGATAAAATGGAACATCTCCTATAATGCATGCTTTTCTTTTTGAGTATAACATAATTGAGAATATAACAAACTCAACATGCCATTTTCAAAAATGTCCCCATTTGTCTGTGATTCTTTCTGGACTTTCTGTTTTCTTCTCATTTGGGGGAAACCCTATCCCTTGCTACCCTCATATTCCCACTTCCCTTCAATAGAAAAACAAAAACAAAAACCTTGTAATAAATGTGCAGAGTCAAGCAAAATAGATTTTCTCATTGGCCACATCTTGAACCCTATTTTCTGACCTAATCTCCTCATTTTATACAAGTCAGGGAAATGAAACTAGAATAGCAGTGAAAGGGTGTACCCACACTAGCTGGTGCCTTTAGAACACCAGAGAGTCTAAGAACCCCAAAAACCATAATATACAAAGAAATCTTTACAGAAAATTTACATTGCCCAATTAAAATGAGAAGAAAAAAAATTTTTTTCTATGAATAGCATCCTTATTTCTGGAAAAGTTAATCCCTTGCCAACAGAGAACATGAAGAGGTCACAAACTCACTTTGCTTTCTCAAATTATAGTAGTATCTCTGGAGGAATGAAGCATCGAAGAAGAATTCTGATCTGAAGAGAATGACTAAAAATATATTTTCAGCCATGTTTATAGCATAAAATCCCTTCATCTGAAACAGATCGTTAAATTCCAATGAAAATGCCTTATGTGACCTATGAATCAACAAGAAACCTTGCTATTGCCCTGGAAGACACAAAAAAGGCAGGGAAGACAAATATGGCAATGGATGCTTTCAAAGTCCTTCCTACAGGATCCTCTTCCTCCATTCTCAAATAGAATTTTGCTCCCCAAAATCATGGCACAGATAGAATCATATACTGTTACTCTTAAAGTTCTCTTCCATGTCTTATTTACTAAAAGCTATTTGCTATTTATTTATTAAGTCCCAAAAGGGGGAAATGAGCTATCCATAAAAAAAAAAAGACAGCATAATAGAGTAGAAGGAGTGATGGACTTGGACTTCTAAGACCTAAGCCTGTCCCTTATAACCTGTGTGGCCTTTAGCAAGTCCCTTAAACCACTATGGGCTTCAGTTTCCACAGCTACAAAAATAAAGAAATTGGATTGGAGAATCTCTAAGGTCTTTTCAGTTCTAAATCTATGATTGTATCATCCTAAGGTAACACAAGAAGTTAGTAGAATATTAAGGACTAGAACAGAAGTCTTCTGGGGGGGGGGGGAGGGAAAGCTAGTTGCCTCTGTGGATTGTGAGACAGGTTTGAAGATGTGAGGTCCTGGGTTCAATTTTGGCCTCAAATACTTCCTAGCCATGTGATCCTAGGCAAGTCACTCAACTCCCATTGCCTAGCCTTTACAACTCTTCTGCCTTGGAATCCATACTTAATATTGATTCTAAGACAGAAAGTAAGAGGTTGGGTTGTTTTTTTTTAAACCCTTACCTTCCGTCTTGGAGTCAATACTGTGTATTGGCTCCAAGGCAGAAGAGTGGTAAGGGCTAGGCAATGGGGGTCAAGTGACTTGCCCAGGGTCACACAGCTGGGAAATGTCTGAGGTCACATTTGAACCTAGGACCTCCCATCTCTAGGCCTGGCTCTCAATCCACTGAGCTACCCAGCTGCCCCCGGGGTTTTGTTTTTTTTTAAGTCTTAAAACCTCAGGTTATATTCTTAAGTGTAGGTCTGACCATGTTATTTTCCTATTCAGCTAGGACTCCTAGGTCTTTAAAAAAAAAAAAAACCCTTATTTTCTGTCTTAGTAACAATTCTAAGATAGAAGAGCAAAGGGCAGGCAAACAGGGTTTAGTGACTTGCCCAGGGTCACACTGCTAGGATGTATCTGAGTCTATATTTGAACTCAGATCCTCCTGACTCCAGGTCTGGCACTGAACCACCTAGCTGACCCCCAAATTATCTTTTATGACATATTTTGTTGTTCAGGCATTTTTCAATCATGTCTGATTCTTTCTGACCTCATTTGTGGTTTGCCTGGCAAAGACACCAGAGTGGTTTGCCATTTCCTTCTGCATTTTACAGATGAGGAAACCAAGGCAAACAAGGGAAAGTTACTTTCCCAACATTATACACCTAGTGTCTGAAGCCAGATTTGAACTCTTGAAGATGAGTCTTCCTGACTCAAAGTCTAGCACTCTATCCACTGCACTATCTTGGCTGCCCTTTATGATATATATACACATAAACATATATACACACACTTATATGCATACATATTGTCTCCTCCAATAGAATGTAAGTTCTTTGAAGACAAAGACTGTTTCCCTCTTGTCACTACATCTTCAGTGCCTGGCACATAGTAGAAATTGAAGAAATGTTTGTGAAGTCATCCATTTCCTATGCTGCCTTTCCCCTAAGTATTGTGACTTAGTTCTGTCAGAGGACCAAATTTCAGACTTACCTAAACATGTATTCTCAAGCTTGGGGAGACAGAAACACTTATGGGTAGATGGTCTGGCCAGGGGTTTCTTTTCTTACCCTTTCTGCCCTGAATCACCTACATCAGTGTCAAACATTCTGCCTGAAACAGCCTGCAGAATCTCCCAAGTGGGCTGGGGACCGGGTTAAAATGGAGTTGGGAGATACTTAACAAGATAAAATAAAAATATAATTGAACATTGGTGTTAACATGTAGTTTTTTATGTCAACAGGCAGCCTCCAGATATTCTTAGGTACAGTTTAGTGGCCCTCTTTTCTATTTGAGTTTGACATCTTTAATCTATAGACTCATTAAATGCTGAATTTCTTCCCTAAGACATCTGCAAATAAGGGCCAAATAAAAGAGAACTCTCCCAGGGAAGGGAGCGGTCTGTGGGTTTATTGATCAATACTAAACCTCCACTTATACAAAACTGGCTAGAACAAATGCATAACGATCCTGCTTTGAAAGTAGACCTTAGCACTTAATTTGAATCTCGTCAGCTGCCTTTGAATCCTATTTTCCTACTTCATTACCAATCAAATAATATCTATTTGGTCTTTACTTTAGAATGAACTCCATCAAGTCTTTTTTTTTTTTAAACCCGTACCTTCTGTCTTGGAATCAACCAATACTTCCCATCTCTAGACCTGGCTCTCAATCCACTGAGTCACCTTGCTGCTTCCTCTCTCATGTCTCAATAAATTCCCTTCATAACTTCTCCAGAACTTACCATGATGGCTGGTTAGCAGGTGCTATCTTGCCAAATAGGACACCAGTCAAAGATCCATGAGTCTCATCTTTAGAGATTAACCTGAGTTCAATTTTCTTGACTTTTCACCAACTATTTTTGTTTGACTCCATACTGAAATGATTTCACATGTGAGATGGCTTCCTTCTAGTGCAGATACCAAGTCAGAAGGGCAGATCCTCCAGCCCTGCCCAAGTGTTGTGAAAAGCCCCAGAAGTAGTCATCCTTACAAATACTATGTATTGCATATATCTTATGAGCAAGGGAGCTAAACCAGTTTCACATGCATAGCTGCCACACATCCTCTCCCCAGTAGCAGCCTCCTGTATGTTTTCAGTCCTGGGCTAGGCAGGTCACCTATCCTTGGACAGCTCAGAATTAAGGGCTAGCTGTGACTTCTCTGCAGGCTTTCCTGTGGTATGATGGGTAGCAGGTATATGATCAGCCCCTCTTAAATTACCCTACCTCCTTCTATCTCTCTGATCACCCCTTTTCTGGCCCTTCTTTTTGCTTTCATCTCTAAGATCCAAATTATTTCTCTCCCTACCTTCCCTCCTCCCTCCTCTCCTGGCAATGGTAAACAATTTGACTAGATTGATTTTCTTAAAATATCACTTTGAGAATATATCATTTTTAAAGATTAAAGAATGAGAGATATCTTTCACAACTCTTCTTGAGGAAAATTTCATAAGAAAACATATACAAAAGATAACAGGGACAACTCGGTGGCTCAGTGGATAGAGCAGGACTAAAATCAGGAGGACCTAGGTTCAAATCTGACCCCAGACACTTCCTAGTTGGGTGACCCTGACCCCATTTGCCTAGCCCTTGCCCTTCTGTCTTAGAGTTGTTACTAAGACAAGAAGTAAGGTTTAAAAAAAAAGATTATAAAAGTCAAAATAGGTGAATTTATGAAATAAAAAATCTGTTTCATGCACAGAATCAATAAATAAAATAAAAGATAAATTTGTCAGTGGGGGGAAAAATCTTTGTATAAAACATTTATCTCCCATTGGCTGAAGCCAATCCTACTCCTACAGCCATGTTGCCATGCCCCACCCCTCCTTCTCTGAATCTGGAGGGGACAAAGTAAACAAATATACAAAAATAGTACTTCTCTAAGGAACAAATAGTTAAAGGATATAAAATTTTCTCCAAGAAAAGAAGCAAATTATAAACAAATGTGAAAATGGCTCCAAATTATAAGTAAAAGAAGACAAACTGAAATAACTGAAGCTTCAACTCATACCCATCAAACTGTCAACAAATGGAAAATATGGAAATAATGTTGGAAGAGTTACAAAAAGATAAGCAAATTAATTTACTATTGGTAGAGCTATGAAAATGGTCTGAAAATTTAAGGAAACAATGTGAGAAAAGTTACTAAACTGTTCATAATTTTAGATTCATCAATTCTCCATTGAGCTAGCTAGGTGACTGGCTAGAGCACTGGACTATGGAGTCAGGAACACTCATCTTCCCAAGTTCAAATGTGATCTTAGATACTTACCAGTGTGTGACCCTGGGCGAGCTACTTAACCCTATTTGCCTCAGTTTCCTCATCAATCAAATGATCTAGAGAAAGAAATGGCAAACCACTCCAGTTTCTTTGCCAAGAAAACCCCAAATGGGATCATAAGGAGTCACATACAACTGATACAATTGAATAACATAACAACCCCCACTTTATATATATGTTTGTATATAAGAAATAAAGAGGTATTAAGAATTCAGAGGAATACAGGAAGACATATATGAACTGATACAGAATGAAGAAAGCAAAACTAAGAGATTCTACAAAATGAAGACAGTGTAAGATAGCATCTGAACTTAGATGATAAACAATGACCAGATGTAGTTCCAGAAAAGAGATAATAAAATATACTTCTCTGATCTGAGTAGAAAAGTGAGAGACCATAAGTATGGAAGGTTACACTCACTATTGGCCATAATCACCTTGTAGATCTGTTATGTCATAGGTGTCAAGAGAAAAGTGAAGGGAAATACTGAAAAGTGACTGAGATAATTTTTAAAAGGCATCAATAAGTCTAAATATATATAAAATATCCCTTTCATCTCCTACTCTTATCTCTCCTAAAATTCCCCTTTCCCTTTCCAATAAGTTTACTAGCCACCTGCTTTCTTCATAGGATAAAGAGGATTCATGCCCCTAGTAATATTGGAACTGGATGAACACTAAGGTTCTATCCAACTTTGAATCCCTATGATTCCTTTGCATGGCATTGAGGCCCTTTGGCATGCATTTCTAGTCTATTTTACCAATCTCATCCTTTATTATACCACATCCCAAACCTTTTATTCTTTCCCCTAATGTAGATTGTTCAAGAAGTATCCTATACCTGGAATTCCCAGGTCTATTATTCTCTTTTTGTACAAATTCCACCTATCTATCAAGGCTTGGCTCATTTACTACCTTCTCTAACTCACAAGGGAGCACACTACACACTCCACAGAACTATTATAAAGCCTGTCTGTTTCATTTATTTGGCACTTAATACTGTCTTGTAGTATTATTTAAACATTGGCTGATGACTACATTTTCTAAATAATAAGACTGTAAATTCCTAGAGGGCAAGATGTATAAATAAAGCATTCCTTTGATATATTTAAATTTAATTTTTTTTCTTTCAGATGCACAAATAAGGAGTCTAGACCAAGAGTGGCCCTTGTAGACCACAAAGTGACTTAGAAAATCACAAAATAGCATTATTCTATATTGTAGTTTTATTTTGTTAAATATTTTTCAATTGTTTTTTAAAAATCTCTTACCTTTTGCCTTAGAATTGATACTAAGTATCACGTCCAAGGCAGAAGAGCAATGAGGGCTAGGCAATTGGGGTTAATGACTTGATCAGGGCCACTCAGCTAGGAAGTATCTGAGAGTATATTTAAACCAAAGGCCTGCTATCCTTAGGTTTTGATCCCCTGAGACAATGACCTGCCCCCTTACCGTGCCCCCCACCCCATTACAATTTAATCTGGTTTCTCTTGAGACAGACAGAGACAGAGAGAGAGAGAGAGAGAGAGAGAGATCGAGCTTGTGTGTGTGTGTGTGTGTGTGTGTGTGTGTGTGTGTGTGTCTTCTCTTGCAATGGGTGAGGGAATCCCCTGACTTCCCTTTCCTGTGCTTCCTGGGAGACAGGTCAACACCACAGTGATACTTTCCACATCACTTTCAGCTAGAGTTAATCCCCTAGCACTGAAGAATCTGTAAAAACATACTAGCAGCAAAGACTTTCAAAAACAAAGCTTAAGTTAATTTTAGTGAAAAACAGACTCAACTGACCATGCTGATTAATTTGAATAACTTGCTTCCTCTTTTGATCATTGTTACAAGGCATGTATCACTGGGCAATCGGGAGAAAGAATATATTTGAAAATGAAGATAATATAAAATAAAAGGTAGCAATAATTTTTTTCCAACAAGGTTAACTTTACTGAATGTCAGTCTGGTAATGTTTCTATTCTCTTCCTGGCTGTGCTTCTGGTTCTTTGGGGACTCCCCATCACTATGCCTTAGCTGTAGACTCACCTAGAAACTCTCACAGTTCCTGAGGCCTCGTCACCTTGGAACATCCCTCTTCCATGCAGCCTCTATCTCCCACTGATGAATTCCTCTTGGGATTTCCATTGCAGGGAGAAGCCCTGGGCAGTAAACTTTTTCAGGTACCTTCACACACACACACACACACACACACACACACACACACACACACTCAGGGTTTTGTGTATGTGTGTGTGTGTGTGTGTGTGTGTGTGTGTGTGTTCCATCTTCCTATATTAGAATGTAAGCCCATTTAGAATAGATGCTTTCTTTTAGCTTGAGTTTCTATCCCCAGTGCTTAGCCCAGTGCTAGGCACATATTGCTGTTCAGTTGTCTTAGACATGTCCAATTCTTCATGAACCCATTTGAGGTTGTCTTGGCAAAGATACTAGAGTGGTTTGGTATTTCCTTCTCTGTCTCATTTGGCAGATGAGGAAATTGAGGCAAACAGGGTTAAGTGACTTGCCCAGGGTCACAAAACTAGCATCTGTATTGGAGTTTGAACTCAGGAAGATGAGTCTTTCTAACTTCAGGCCTGGTGCTCTATCCACTGCACCACCTAGCTGTCTGCCTGGCATGTAGTAAGCACTTAATAAATGCCTATTGTCATACCCCTTTGTAACATTTCCTGTGGGACTAACTGTAATATTGCTCTACCTAACGTGTTTTTAAGGAGGCATTTATAACAGCTAGGTTTATATATTGTATGCATTAAGGAAACCCCCACCCCCACCCCACCCCACCCCATGAGACTTAATAGTCTATGGCAGTGAGGCAACTGGGTGGCTCAGTTGATAGAGAGGCAGACTTAGAGATGGGAAGTTCTGGGTTCAAATCTAGCCTCAGACACTTAACCCCCATTGCTTGGCCCTTGCTGGTCTTTTGCCTTGGAACTGATACTCAGTATCGATTCTAAGACAGAAGATGAAGGGTTTTTTTTTGGTTTGGTTTGGTTTTGTTTTTCAAAATAGTCTGTGACAGAATAACATACTGGGATAAGATCTGAGTCTTTTTCAGGTGGCAGTTAACAGATCATGGCTGCTCAAACATTATGAAATAACTGTCAACACCAAGAAGATAAGAACATCAATTCCCTCATTCATTAAGATTATTACACATTTCTTATGTGCAAGGCACTGGGGCTGGCCCACAAGTATTCATTACTATTCGACATTTGCCTTCTCTGGAGCATCTGGGTTTGCCCCAAGTCAAAATGCCACCCTAAACCAGCTTTGCCTTGCCTCTCCTTTAGATACAAAATAGCAGTTTGTCTGGGTTTTGTTGTTGTTGTTTTTTTAAGACCCAACTTCTAAAACAAGAAGCAGTTTAATGTCAACAGGTTTCTGGACAACCTTGTAAATATTAATCCCACACAGCAGGTTCTCTCTTCTGTTTCCATCTGTGAATGAATGACTCAAACAAGACTCCTACTCTGAGCAACCGTCTGATTTGAGTTGTCAAGCAAGAAACCCTCCCAGATGGAATGAACTGATGCAAAGTAAAATAAGTAGAACCAGGAAAAGAATTTATGGAACAACTATGATATAAAGAGAAAGAATAATCACTACCCCTCCAGAAAAGTAAAAAACTATGTGATTATAATGATCAAGCTTTAAAAAATAATTGTAATCAAGCTTGACTCTGAAGAGAAGATATCACTCCCTTGTTACTCTTTTTTTTTAAATATCCTTATCTTCTGTCTGAAAATCCATACTAAGTATTGGTCCCAAGGCAGAAGAGTGGTAAAGGCTAGGCAATGGGGGTGAAGTGATTCACCCAGGGTCACACAGCTAGGAAGTGTCTGAGGCCACATTAGAACCCAGGACCTTCCATCTCTGGGCTTGGCTCTCTATTCACTAAGATACTTACTTGCTCCACAGCTTCTTTGAAGAATTCTACCTTACAGAAGGAACAGAATAGATATATATTAACTGTACAGTTCCAAATTTCTGCTCTTCCAGATCTGCGGTCTCTAACTTTCTCTACTGGATAGGTGCATAGATGACATGTTCACTGAATTTGCAAGATACACAGAACTCAATGGGTTAGGTAACACTCTGGATGGTATAATCAGAATCCCACAATTCCAGGAGGGATCAATCCCTACCTCCATTTTACAGATAGAAGGGGAGCCAGTCAAGAGACCTGCACAGGGTTACATCATCAAGAGAGAATCAGATAGGTTGAAATTTCAACTTTGCCTCATCTGAAATCTTACTCCTTTTTGCAATAGATAGATGTAGACCCTTAATATTTGTCCTCTTAGACAATCAGCTAGTTCTCTCCTCCAAAGACAAACTTTTAAAGCAAAAGGGAAGGGGCAGCTGGGTGGGTCAGTGGATTGAGTCAGACCCAGAGACAGAAGTCCTGGGTTCAAATTTGATCTCGCACACTTCCTAGCTGTACAACGGGCAAGTCACTTAACCCCCACTGCCTAATCCTTACCACTCTTCTGTCTTAGAACCAATGCACATTATTGATTCCAAGGCAGATGGTAAGGGTTAAAAAAAAAGGGAAAAGGGAAAATCAACCTAGGGAAAGCAGCCCACTAAGGAAGCCTTGAAAAAAAGAGAACACACACACAACTTTGTTCCAGTCCTAAAGTCATTAGCACTTCCAGAAATAAGTATCTTATTCACATTTGTTTCCAAACTCAGGTCACATAAGATATATCACACATAAAGATTATAACATTGCTACAGTATGTTCAAGAAAGAAATACATACAAGTCGTCTGTTCTTTCTTTTAACCAACATAATAATGTCTTTCCTCTAATAAATATTTATTCCTCACTCTGACACGTTCCCTGAGGATTCTTCTTCCCAAAGTCTCATTTCTAACTGAATATTTATACTTTATTTGTCTTGCTCTAAACTGTCCCTCAAAGAATTCAAAAGCAAACTTTTTTTAAGAGAGAAGTCCAAGGAGAGAAAGTTTGTTGCTCTACCCAATTGAAACTAAGTATAAAGTTACAAAGGACAAAGAAGGAAAACAGCAGGTGGGGAAAAAAGGAAGAAAGTGAATATACAAAAGCTCTTTGTGTAGAACAGCAAGGTGGCCTAAAATGATTTCATTTGCTTAAAAGCCAGTACCACCTCCAGCCCAGGTAGAGGCAATTGGGATGTCAAGGTATCTAGGTTAAATGAATGCAAATTCATTCTTTAGCCTCCCCTACACATCAAATGGGCTTGTTGACAAATGAAATTTTGTTTATTAAATCCAACAGTCAAATCCCAGAACCTAGTTGCAAATTTTTAAAATAAAGGCCTGGGAGCTATTTTTCCAACAATCTCTCTGGCGTCCACCTTGGTAATCTGGGTTATGCTTTGTTGGGATCTTGAGATATAAATAGCATTCATTTCCTCTCAGAAACCAGTCAAGCCATAATGCTTTGTTTGCTGGTTCATCAGGGTGGGGGGACCATAGCACAATTCAACCTACATTTGAGTTACAACCGTACCCACTTCCCACTAAACAAAGAATTTTAGGACAGTTCTGAAAGGATAGTTTCTCGTTCTCACTTCCTTTATTCAATTATCCAAAGCCTGGCTCCACAAGTCTCAGTGGGATTTAGGGGTAACTATTTCCTTCTAAAATATTGCTCAGAATTCCATGGGAGACCTACCTCAGGGTTCTGCAAGATCTGGCGACAGAATGAAAATATATACATATGTTTAGCTGGGAGAAGGATTAACTCGTTAATCACTCAAGCAATGCTCAGAAAGCATACCTATGTGAAATGTATTTCATGCATCACACAAATGACATTGGATACATGAGTCCTATGTAGGTAAGCTAAGAAAGTCCTCCCCCTCTGTGATCACTCTAGGAAAGGACACTGGGATAAGGGCATCTCTAGCCACATAAACAGGAATAAATAAATAAATGAGAAATCATGAATTAAGCTACATCCATTTTAAGGGAGAAAAGAGAAACCCACACACAACAAATGGAAGTGTAGCAAAAGAAAACCATTTGCCAGGGAAGCAGAGAAGCAGTAGAAGACTTGGCTGATCCAGTTGTTCATTCAAATACAAGGTCTTTCAGGCTGAAGGAGCCAAAGAAACTTGGAAATTAACACAAGGCCTTTGGATGAGTTTGGCATCCAAATAGATGCACATTCCCCATTTTGACACTAATTCCAAAGAATGAAGAATTGATGAGAGTGTCTCAATATTCTGGTCTGTGCTAGAAGCAAGTGGCCTACAGTTCTCCCTTTTCCTGCAGTCCCTTCTGCCAAGTATGCCCAAGCTTATGCCTCTGAATAGAAGCAAAGAAGAGAGCTGGTCCCTTTGAAGAAGTCCCAAATGAATCAGTGAACTCGTGAACTATAGGAGATTTTCTGGATTTTCTAGGAAAAAAAAAACAATTTTGACTTCTCTCCTAAGAGGAGGCAGTGAAAGTGAGAGATGGACTCACTTTCTCAATTAGTTGAAAACAATATCAACACTCAACCACAGTGGCCAGAACTGAACAAAGTCCAATGAGAGCAGAGTACAGTGGCACTGTCACCTCCATATTCCTAGAACAATGCCACTCTTCACGCACCCTAAAACTGAATGAAGTTCAACAGGGTTTTTGCCTGTTACATCACATGAAGACCAATAAAATTCACTTATCTTTTTCAGAACATTTGCTGTCTAACCATGCCTCTCCCATCTTATAATGGTGAAGATGATTTTTTGATACCCAAGTGTAACTTCTAATTTATCCCTACTGAATCATCTTATTAGATTTAGCTCAGTGCTCAAGTTTCTCAGGATTCTTTTTGGATCCTGGTTCTTAGGCAGTGTAATAACTATTAATCCAAATCTTGAACTCATCTGAAAAGTTGATGAGTATACCATTTATGTATGCATTAACCATAGTGACTGCTAGCTATGGATAGAGTACTGGACTAGGAACTAAAAAGATCTGAGTTCAAATCCAGACTCAGAATCTAACCAACTGTGTGGGCCTGGGCAAGTCACTTAACCTCTGTCTACCTCAGTTTACTCATCTGTAAAATGGGGATAATAATAATAGCACCTATCTTACAGGGTTTTTATGAGGATCGAATGAGATCATATCTGTAAAACATTTTGCAAATCTGAAAATCTCATACAAATGCTAGCTATTATCATCATTCAAGTCACTGATAAAAATGTCAAACAGCACAGGGCCAAGTCTAGATCCTCCATTAGAAACTTCTTATAACACTGATTGACCATTTTGTTTTTAGTTTAATAAAGATATCTTATTTTACCAATTATATGCAATAACAAATTTCCACTTAAGTTTTCTGAAGTTATATGCTCCAAATAGTCTCCCTCCTCCACTTTCTTCCTCCCTCCCAGCAATTGCAAGCACTCTTATCCAGACTATATACTTACCATCATGGAAAACATATTTATTTCCATGTTGATATTGACATTTTTTTAAACCTTACCTTCTGTCTTAGAATTGACACTAAGTTTTAGTCCCAAGGCAGAAGAGATGTAAGAGCTAGGCATTTTTGTTTAAGTGACTTGCCTAGGGTCATACAGCTAGGAAGGATCTGTGGCAAAATTTGAGCCTAGGACCTCCCATGTCTAGGCCTGGTTCTCTATCTACTGAGCTACCTAGTTGCCCTTAATACAAAGGTTCTTAACAGAGGGTTCATGAACTTTCAAAAAATATTTTGGTAAATGCATTTCAATATGTTTCCTTTGTCATCCTTCATATCTTATTTTATACATTTTAAAACATGATTTTGAGAAGGTATCTATAAGTTTTGACCAGGGGCCAAAGGGGTCCAAGACACAAAAAAGGCTAAGAATCCCCGGTAATCCATACCTCTCCATTTTCTCCAAAAGAATAGAATATAATACTTTATTCAAAAGCTTTCTTTAATTCTAGGTAATCTATATTCACAGTATTCTCTTTATTTACTAGTCTAGTAACCCCATAAAGAAAAGAATCAAGTATACTATTCTGTGTTTGCCTAATTTGCTTATAGTTTCCTTCTTTATATTCAGGTCATTCACCCATTCTGAGTTTATCTTGGTGTAGGGTGTGAGATGTTGATCCAAACCTAATCTCTCCCACACTGTCTTCCAATTTTCCCAGCAGTTTTTATCAAATAGTGGGTTTTGGTCCCCAAAACTGGGATCTTTGGGGCTTATCATAGACTGTCTTGCTGAGGTCATTTACCCCAAGTCTATTCCACTGGGGGAAAAAAAAGAAAGAAAAGAAAAAATCAAAGTTAGCTTAGCATGACCTGTTCTTCAGAAGGCCAGGCTGGCTTTTCTAGATGTTCATCAACCATGTCTCTAATGTGTTTTTCTAGAACAAAGGGCTGTCATGTGGGGGAACAACTAGAACTGGTCTCTGACCCTGAAGGATAGAAGTAGGAGGAAAAAGGTAGATGTTTCATAGAAACAAATTTGAATGTCAAGGTGATATTTCCTAACAATTAGATGTCCAAAAGTAATAAGCAAGCCACCTCAAGAGGTTCTCCAAGACCTATCTCCTCAAAGGTCTTAAAGTAGAGGCTGGATGACCACCGGTTGGCATGTTATTGGAGGGATTCCTCTGATTTAAGGTTGGACAGGGCAACTTTAGAGATCCTGTCCAATCTCAAATTCTGTGATTCTGATTCTGTGAACTACAAGCCTTTAAGGTTACCTTTCTATATGTGGGTTCATCATTTATAAAATGATAGACTAGAAGATTCCTCAAATCCCCTCCAACTTTAATCTTCTGGGATTCTCAAGTTCTATTTTTCCCTTGTTCTTTTCCATAGAGCTGGATTTGTTTAATCTCTTGACCTGGAGACCATTACACATGGTTTCTCTTTTCTTTCAAACTTCCATTTCCTAGAAGACCTTTGTCTTGGTTAGTGCCCTAGGCTATCAGGAAGTGATTTTTTTAAAATAATGTGCACAAAATAGGGCCCAAGTCCAGGACTCTCTGCTTTTCTAGAAATTCATTTTCCAGACCCTGAATGGCTTTGATCTTTAACAGAGTTCCTCCTACTTGGTTTTTTGTCCTTGTCTATTCTCTGAGGTAGTCAGCTGCATTCAGGGAACTAGATCTATGGGCCTAGTCTTCACATCTCAGTGCTTTTCATGAAAACATTTAATAACATTGTCCCGAATAGAACAACTACAATCTTCCAAGAAGAAACTATTTAACTAAAAGCAAAGCTACAATAAAAGCAAAGCTCTCAGCAAACAGATAGCTACAGTTTTTGAATACAGAAACAAATCATAGAAACTTTCTTATTTCTCTTCAGGGATCAGTTAACTGAGTTTAAACCTGCAGGCTCTGAAGGGCTAAGCTTAAAGACGGAAAGGAAGCTGAGCAACAACAACACTTGGCATGAGAAGAGAAAGAATTTTCTTCAACTAGCTAATCAACATTTATCTAGTGCTGGGCACTGTGCTAAGCTCAAGAATAAAAAAGAAAAGAAAAAAGAAAAAGCTAGTCCCTGCCCTCAGGGAGCTCACCTTTTAATGGAGAAGATAAAATGGAAATAACTATACAGATAACATGGAGACAGGATAAACTGCAGATAACAGAGAGAAGACATCTGAATGAAGGAATATTGCCATTGTACCTTTCTTCCTCGAGATCCCAGAGAGTTTGATCATAGGCAGCTTCCTTTAAAGGGACAAGAAAGAGGAAGTCCTTTTCATCTTTAGAAATTACTTATTAAGGCACCAGAGAAGAGGGTGTAGTATTAAAGAAATGAAAAAAGAAGCAAGTTGCTTGGGGGGAAAAAAAGATTAAATGGTTTGAGTTTCCCTTAGATAAGTCTAGAAAAGACACAATTAAGCCTTACTAACAAGCCCCTGAGCTGCTACTTGTGTAGGCTACAATGAAACAGAAGCACTTGCCTCTCTTTTAAACCCTTGTGAAAGCAGGTCCTTCCCAGTTCTCATGGCCTTGACATAGCTCTCTAATGTATTCTTCAATTCCTGCCAAAGACTAAGAAAAAGAAGCAGCTCACTATCTTGTTATTGTACCCATATTCTACTTGATAAACTGGGCATTCATTACTACATCAAGGGAAAGGACCTAGCCTTCTGGATCCCTCCAGAAAAGGCTTGAAACTGGATGCATCAAAGATCTGTGGTGTTTCTTATCAAAGCATCAGGCTGACCTATATTATAGGCCAGTCATAACCAAACAACTGGCCCTTGGTATTATACACAAATGTCCACCAGGGACCAGGTGGAAAACATCCAATTCCTTTTACATCTTGGAGGCTAGTGCTAACAATCAGCTTCTCAAACAGACCCACTTCACCCATGGGGACCACAATGAACTGGCTACTATGACCATGAGCAATTAATTTCATTTTTCTGAATTGTCACCCATCCACAAAAGAGAAGTTTTGAACTAGATGTTTCCTCCAATTCTGACATTTAAACATTTTGAGGAACTGGGCATGGTAGAATGATGTCATAAAATCATAGACCAGCCCTAGAAGGGACTTTAGAGACTATAGATCAGCAAGAAGAAACTAAAGCCCACAGACCAGAACTGATTTACCCAAAGTCAGAAGGCTTGTAAGAATCTGCCACAGATCATGCCACCTGACCAGCAGGACAATGTTCTTTTCACTTAGTCAAGTTTCTAATTCCTACCCAGACCCCAGGAAAAGAGTTCTGATTCCCAGAAGTCTCCTACAATTCTCTCATTCCCTAGAATCTGCCCAAAGTCCAAATTTAGTGCTGATAGATTCAGAAAGTTAGGTCCCTTCCAGTTCTTAGAGACCACAGCTCAAAGGGGTCTTAATCTTTATTTTTCTTCTTCTTTTTGGCACTTTAAATCCCTTTAGCATTTTAGTGAAATCCATGGACCGCTTTTCAAAATAATGTTTGAAAGAATTAAACACATAAAATTATAAAGGAAAAGTTATTGAAATAGCTATCAATTTTTTTAATGTTTCTGGGAAGCCAAGTTAAGAACCTATAACCTAATTGGACCTTGTTATTTATAGAGGAATAAAGTAAAGTCTAAGAAATTAAAAAATTCAGCAGGGAAAAAAATTACTACATTGAGATTTCAGGGCAGAATGAGAAATAGAATGGAAATCTTGATTCCAGCCCAGTTGCTCTTGCCTCTCTCTCGAGCATACTCTGAATCACAGTAACACAAAGGGAATGCAAGATGCACACGTTTAGAAATATCTCCATCCCAAATGGCCAAATAGACTATTTGGGCCTGACCTGTGGAAGAGCCTTCTGAATCCATCCTGGACTGAGCAGCCACAATCAACAAACTGTACCCTGACCCCAAAATCGTAATGTCACCACCCGTCCTCTTCAAAAACGAAGGACGCACAATATCTCAATATTATAAACACCATTTTATCCATTCACAAGTATGCACGTTTCCTTACCCAGTGAGGACCCTCCCTCTACAAAAACAAAGTGACTAATTAACCTGATTAATCATTGTACTCCCCAGGCTCAGACTGAGGCAATGAATCTTCCTCGCTGGCCTAATTGATTCATCCACCATCCTGCCACGAAATCCTGGCCTCCCTCCTCCACACTGACCACCCAATTACACAAACATTAATTAAACGCCTACTACTCGCCCGCACCCCATGCCTGGCGCTGGAACTTGAGAGACAAAACTGAAACAGTCCCTGCCCTCATGGGGTTGACATTCTACTGAATTTTTAGACCCTCTAAAATAATCCCCATTTCCTCATGGACATCCCACCGGAAAATCCTCCGTTCTTCCACAGTGACCCTCTAAAATAATCTGCCCTTCTTCCTCACTCACCCTCCTGAATAACCTTCCCTTCTTGCACATTGACCCTCCCTGATATTAATCTGCCCTTGTTACACACTAACCTCCCCACCCCATCTGCCCCGAATCCTCTAGTCCCACTCCAATCCTGAGACTGCCTCTGCCTCAGGTTTCAACTCTGCCAGTCCACTAAAGCGCCCCCGGCCCTTCCCTCCCGGGTCCCTAAGCCAACCTGCAGCGTTCCGCTCCCGAGGGCCGGACATGTCATCTCCCGACCCGCCGCCACTGCCGCCGCTGCTGCTGCTGCCGCCACTGCTTCCTCTCTCAGCTTCCTAGCCCTCCAAGAGCCCGTGGCGGGCTCCGCCCCCTTTGCTAGACGTCACGCAGCCTTCATCAATCACAAGACTCTCTTCCCGTAGAGCCCGCCCTCTCTTTTGAGTTGGTCTCCAATCTCCTCCGCCTCTCACCCGAGGGAGAATTCCCTCAGACTCTACCAATCCTCACTCACCCTGAGGACCTACCTGGGGCTGCAAGCACAGGTTTCTGCTGCTCCTGTTCTTCCTCAAGACCTGCACTTTGGTATCGGCTCAGCCATCGGAACTGGAGATCTGGGGCTCCAGGGCTCGGGGCTGTAGGAAGGAAGACAGACTTCAGGCCCAGACACAGAATAGGCGTAGAAGTACTGGCTCCTGGGCTTGACATTCCCTAAGGAGCCTGAGAAACGTTTGTTGATTGAATGAATAACAGTACAATGTTGCTAAGCAATCCCCATCTGTTGCTAAATGGACATTCAAAAAAGGTATCTTGAGGGGACAGCTGGGTAGCACAGTGGATTGAGAGACAGAAGGTTCTAGGTTCATACCTGGCCTCAAACACTTCCTAGCTGTGTGACCCTGGGCAAGTCACTTAACCCCCATTGCCTGGCCCTTCCCGCTCTTCTGTCTTGTAATCAATACATAGTCTTGATACTAAGGCAGAAGATAAGGGTTTTTTAAAAAGGCATCATGCCATCATGGCATCATGGGTATCGTGCCAGAGCTGGAGTAAGGTTCAAATTCCACTCCTGGCATTTGATTAGCTGTGAGATCACAGACAAATTACTCAACTTTCTAGAGCCTCAGTGTCCTCATCTATAAAATGGAAATAATAATAACCCTGGGCCCTAACTCACAGGGTATTATGGTGGGGATTAAAAGAGAATACTTTGCATTCCCAAAGCCTACATGCCAGTTACTATTATTATTGTAGAAGTTGGTTGAAACATCTAAGTCACTTCACTTCATTTTATAAGTGGGGAAAATGAATAAGTGATTTGCACAATATCACACAGTTACCAAAGCTAGAATTTTAACAAGAACTTCTGACTCCAAAGTCACTGCTTTTTTCTACTGGGCAATGCTGAGTTTATGAATTTCTTTTTGACACTCAGAATTTCTGAGTCCACCCTCATCCTAACAATTATCATCCAGTTGGGATTTAAATTTGTACTTCCAAAGACTCTAGTTCACTACCTCACCAAGCAATCCTTTTTACTGTTGGATGGATTTTAGTTTTCCTTTTATCAAACTAAAATCAATATCCCAATAACCTTCTTTCACATCTTTAACCTTCCCCCTCTTAGTTGTATACTCTGAGGCCAGGCAGGGGAATTCTAATTTTTCTTCAAAGTGACAGCTTTCAAATAAGGTAAGGCAATTAGCTTGTCTCCCTTCTTCCCTCATTTGATTGTACATATTATGTGTTCCAAGGCAAGGGGCAGGGAACTGGTTCATTTATGGTTTTGTATCTTTGCTGTTCTTCACTCAAGACACTCTATCCTCTGACTCTAATCATTCTCTCTGGCCTCCTTCAGGTATCACCTTCTACATGAAAACAAGAAACCTTTCTCACTTTTCCTTAATACTAGTGCCCTCTTTCTTTGTGATTAACTCCAAATCTCTGTGTGTGTGTGTGTGTGTGTGTGTTGTTTGGACATGATTATTTTCATATTGTCCCTTCATTAGGTTGTAACTTCCTTGTAGGCAGATTTTTTTTTGCCTTTTATCTCTAGTGTTTAGCATAATACCTGGCATATAGTAAGTGATTAATAAATATTTGCTGAATGGCTGTCCCCAACATCTACCAGTGCCTTCTTAGCACTTAATAGGAATTTAATAAACAATTGATTAGTTGGCTGAATTAAGTCTGACAAGCATTTATGTAAGTATCTATGTCAAGTCCTTCACTAACTTGGGTTACAAAGACACCAATGAAACAGCCCCTACCCCTAAGGATCTTATATTCTACTAAGGAGAAATGACATGTTCACAGATAAATCAAATGTAAATATATACCAAAAAAAAGTAATTAGGGAGAGAACACTAAGAATTAGTAGAATCACCCTAGCTCAACCCTAACAATCAGATACCCTCCTGCTTTTCCCTTTATAATATTCCTCAGGACTCTCAGCTTGGAGTCAGATTATGACTGAAAAGGGGAGTTGATCTGAGGGAAAGAGTCCTGGGATGAGAGTCAAAGCTCTTGGATTCTAGTCCCAACTCTGCCAAAGACTCATTCTATGATGGTCCTTTCCCTAGGGCTCTTCTGTGCAAATGATAAGATTAGACTAAGGCCTCTGAGATTCCTTCTAATTAGAACATTTCTCTGTGCCTCTCTTTGATCCTAATTCAGAAGAGCTGATTTCTCTAGGTTCCTCCAGCCAGGTTTCCCCCAAGTTGCCCTCTCTCCATGTCTTTTTGGGGTAGATGGCCCTGGAGAAGCCTTGATGGCTCAAAAGTCAGGCTATGCTGTCCCCAAAGAGAGAACAGGAAATGGGAGCAATACAGGGAAAATGCAGGCTCTGGGTGACCACAGCTCAATGCAAGGCCTGAGGATCTCAAAGCACTCCCAAATATGGCCTTTTGAGGATATGGATAAAAAATTCTGGTATCATTAAGCCTCCTTGTCCAAGGCACTCACTCCCACAAAGCAAATCATGTTGCAAATGATGCTGTTTCTAATGACTGCAGTGCAGCTTCTCTTCTGCTCTCCCAACCTTGGTTCAAGCATTCATTATAGATACCTTTCCTGGTAGCAGCCTCCTCCCTGGTCTGCCTGCCTCCATGCAATCCTCTTTTCATTCCATCCTCCACATTTGGCCTGAGTAATCTTCATAATGTCTCACTGGGTTTACATCCCTCTCCTCTACCAAATTCTCTAGTGCCTCCCCATTGCCTACTAAACAACAATGTAACCAGTCTCTTGATCCTGACATCCCAGGCTTTCTCAGCACATCTTCAGCATACCTCTCAGTCTTATCTCAAACTACTCAGTTGCATGCACATCCTGTCCACCCCAGTATTCTTCAGACCAGTTTTCATCCTGTCCTTTCTTATCTCCATCCATTTATTCACTCCATTCTCCAGGCTTGGAATGAACTCCTCATATCCCATTTCCACCTATTGAAGTCTTTCAATTCCTGAGGCTCAGCTCAGGGGCTAGCTCCTCCATGATGCCTTCTCTGTGCTCTTAAACAAGAGAAAGTGAATTCTCCCTTCTTATACTTGTCATTCATTTCAGCTGAACAAATGTATTAAGCCCCTATTGGGTGCAGTGTATTGTGCAAGGTATAAAAGGCTCCCCCCTACTTGTTTAAACACCTCAAGGTGCTGATATTGTACTTGAAGGAGAAAAAGCTGCTTGAGGTCAAAGGATCAGATCCTGAGGCACAAGCAGTAGAAATCAGGTATGGAAATCAGTTAACTGAAGGAATAGTGGAAAAGATATTGCCAGGGGCACTTACACTTTTGGTGTCTGGCAAAACCTATGGCCTCTTCAGACTCATATTTTTAAATGTGTCAAATAAAATAAAACACATAGAATTACAAGGGAAACCAACTATGTAGCTAACCTTTGTAGAGTGCTTACTATGTGTCAGACACTGTGCTAACAGCTTTACAAATATTATATCATTTGATCCTCACTACTTATAATGGGAGGAGGGTGTTATTATTCCCATTTTACAACTAGAGGAAAGGGAGGCAAACAGAGGTGAAGTGACTTGCCCAGGGTCACACATCCAGTTAAGTGTCAAAGACTTTATTTCAACTCATATATTCCAACTCCAGGCCCCATGTTCTAACTAGTGTACCACCTAGCTGCCCCTAATTAATAAATATAATTACATTTTCCTTGTTCAAGAATCCTATAAATGTTTTCTCAAACTGTCTTGGAGAGAAGACATGTCTAACGGTATGGAAAGATTGTCCCGGTTTAGATAGTTTTCAGCCTAAGACAGAAAATGTTTGGATTTTATAATGTTTGGATTCATAATAATTTAAGTCTTAAATATTGCTTCTGGCAGACTTGTACTAACTATAAGTATACCCTGGTTTTCTCCTGGTCCCCCTTCTCTTCTCCTTCTGTACTATTTCATATGGTGATATCATTAGCCCCCATGATTTTAAATAGCATCTCTATGCTGATGATTCTCAGATCTACTCGTCCTTCCTTAAACTCTCTGCTTATCTCCAGTCTTGCATCTCCAACTACCTTTCAGACATCTCAAAACTGTATGGCCAGTAGACATCTTCAACCCACTATGTGCAAAGCCAAATTTATTGTCTTTTTGCCTAATCCCTCCATCCCCATCCTCCTCATCCCTCAGGCTCTAAACCTAGGTGGCATCCTGAGTCCCCCTCCCTCCCTCCCTCTCTCTCCCTCTCTCCCTCCCTCTCTCTCCCTCCCTCTCTCCCCTCTCTCCCTCTCTCTCTCTCTCTCTCTCTCTCTCTCTCTCTCTCTCTCTCTCACACACACACACACACACACACACACACACACACACATACCATCCCTCAATGTTCAAGCTATTGCCAAGGTTTGTCTATTTCATCTCTGAAATATCTCTTAAAAAGCCCACTTCTCTCAACTAACACTGCCATCACCTGGGTGCAGGCCCTCATCATTTCATACTTAGATTTTATTTTTTAACACTTACCTTCCATCTTCGAATCAATAGTATATATATTGGTTCCAAGGCAAAAGAAGTATAAGGGCTAGGCAATGGGGGTTAAGTGATTTGCCCAGGGTTACTCAGCTAGGAAGTATCTGAGGTCACATTGGAACCCAGGACCTCCTGTCTCTATAACTGGCTCTAGTCCACTGAGCCACCTAGCTGCCCCTTCATACCTAGATAACTGCAATAGCCTGCTGGCTATTGCTGGCTCTCACTGCTCTGACCATCTTCTATGTATACACTAAAGTGATTTTCCTAAAGCAGAGATCAAACCAAGTCACCCACCTGTCCCACTAGTTCCCTACACAATAAACTCTAGTAGCTCCCTATTGCTTCCAGGATCAAATATAAAATTCTCTCTTTGGAAATGCAAATCAAAACAATTCTGAGGTACCACCTCACACCTAGCAGATTGAATAATATGTCAGCAAAGGAAAATGATAAATGTTGGAGGGGATGTGGCAAAATTGGGACATTAATGCATTGCTGGTGGAGTTGTGAATTGATCCAACATTCTAGAGGGCAATTTGGAACTATGCCCAAAGGGCGATAAAAGACTGTCTGCCCTTTGATCCAGCCATAGCACTGCTGGGTTTGTACCCCAAAGAGATAACAAGGAAAAATATATGTACAAGAATATTCATAGCTGAGCTGTTTGTGGTGGCCAAAAATTGGAAAACGAGGGGCTACCTTTCAGTTGGGGAATGGCTGAACAAATTGTGGTATCTGTTGATTGTAGAATTATTGTGCTCAAAGGAATAATGAACTGGAAGGATTCCATGGGAACTGGATTGACCTCCAGGAATTGATGCAGAGTGAGAGGAGCAGAGGCAGGAGAACATTGTACACAGAGACTGATAGGCACAATCGAACATAATGGATTTCTCTACTAGCAGCAATGAAATGATCCAGGACAATTACGAGGGACTTATGAGAAAGAACTGTGGGAGTAGAAATGCAGAAGAAAAACAACTGCTTAATCACATGGGTCAACGGGGATATAATTGGGGATGTAGATTCTAAACGATCACCCTAGTGCAAATATAATAATATGGAAATAGGTCTTGATCAATGGCACATGTAAAAAACCCAGTGGAATTGCTTGTTGGCTATGGGAGGGGGCTGAAGGGAGGGAAGGGAAAGAACATGATTCATGTAACCATGGAAAAATATTCTAAATTAATTAAATAAACAAAAAATAAAAATAAAATTCTCTTTGACATTCAAAGACCTTTATAACTTAGCACTCTCCTCCACAACTTTCCAGTCTTCTTATACCTCACTCCCCAACATATACTCTGTGATCCAGTGATACTTGACTCCTGACTATTCCACAAATAACATACTCCATCTCTCGGCTCTAGAAATTGGTTCTGTCTGTCCCCTATGCCTAGGATGTCTCCTTTTTCCTCTCTGCTTCCTTTAAATACTAACTAAAATCCTTTTACTGGAATCCTTCCCTAATTTCTCTAAATTCCAATGCCTTCCCTTTGTTAATTATTTCCTATTTACCATTTATATAGTTTGCTTTGTATACATTCATTTGTATGCTCTCTCCCCTTTTAGGCAAGGCAGGAACAGACTTTTGGTATCCCCAGCACTTAGCAGAGTGTTTGGCACATAGTAGGTGCTTAATAAATATGCATTATTTCATTTGTATTCCCAAACTTCCCATGGGGCCCTTCATTAGGAGGCACTCAACAGGTTTGGTTTGGTTTTTTTAAACCCTTGCTTTCTGTCTTAGAATCAGTAGTAAGTAAACAGTATCAAATCTAAGATAGAAGAGTGGTAAAGCATTTGAGGTTGTGACTTGCCCAGGGTCACACAGGTAGGAAGTGTCTGAGGCCAAATTTGAACCCCCCAAACTTCCAACTCTGGGCCTGAAATTCTATCCACTGAGCCACCGAGCTTCAATAGATTTTTTAAAATTGAATTGTTGAAAGGTAAGAGCCCTAAAGGACTCTGGATATGAAATGCACAGAGAATATGGGGACAGCCCTCTCCACTCCTACAGAAGCTGTGAGGGGCCCCTAAAGCAAGTGATATTATGAGAGAAGGAAGTTAATAGGAGGTTCACCCACCCGGGCAGCATCTGATGACTTCCTGAAGGAATGTCCGAGTGTGAGAGCCAAAGGGGAGGCGCACAGTGAAGCTTATGTCTTCCGACTCTATCCAGACAGTCACATCAGAGCCTGCACAGGAAAGAGAAGAGCTAAAGCTACAGCTGAAGGGCACAGGATAAGGGCTCATACTGTTTCCTTCTTTGAGATCCCTTGCACCATTCTAGATCACCATCACCAAGGGGGAGAATCAGCAGGGGCTCCTAAGTCTACCCCTTCTAGTTGCTCCCCTAGAGACTGCCATAATCACTCATCCAGGTATAGACCTGATATCCCTGAAGATGTGGCAAAACTAGGCTCTTTAGTTCTCTCTCCACTCCCACCTCTCAGGTCTAGCTCCATTTCATTTTGTGAGTAGGGCAAACAGAGGTAGAAGTCTCCAAGCCTGTAAGAGGCAACAGGATATCATAGAAAAGAAACTGTCTCAACTTTGACACAAAACAAGGAAGTTGGGCTGTCCAATCTCTTATAGCTTCCATGTGGTCTTTTCCTCTGATTAGTGAGTCTCTAGCCTGGACCACTGTTTCATGAGATACTCAGGCCATACTCATTTCACTCCTAACTCAACTCTTCTACCTCATCTCTAGTCACCCTAGTATCCTTGGGTATCATGCTCCCCACTCTTACCCTTTCTACCTCTTTTTCCAGCTAGATCCTACAGTGCATAGAATGAAGAACATGGAATCAGGAACACAAGTTCTAATCCTCCCTTAGGCACTCCTTAAAACATGTAATCTGGGCAAGTCAGTTACTCTATCCGCCTCAATTTCCTCATTGGTAAAATGGGAATAAAAATAACACCTATC
Source organism: Monodelphis domestica (assembly GCF_027887165.1). Classification (NCBI taxonomy): domain Eukaryota; kingdom Metazoa; phylum Chordata; class Mammalia; order Didelphimorphia; family Didelphidae; genus Monodelphis; species Monodelphis domestica. The sequence goes on from NC_077230.1 coordinate 364,789,511, forward strand.
TCCCAGGGTTTTTGTATGGATCAAATCAGCTGACATCCATAAAATATTTTGCTAAATTTAAAGTGCTATAGAAATGCTATCAATGATGATGATGACAATTATAATGATGTGTGGTCTTTTCTAATTAGATTATAAACTTCTTGAGGGCAGGGACACCTTTTTTCATTTGTAGTTGTCTGCCCCACTGCTTATCATAATGTTTGGTACATTTGTGGTTCAAATAATTTGAGTCATATCCAATTCTTTAGGATTAGGACTTTCTTGGCAAAGATACTGGAGTGGTTTGCCATTTCCTTCTCTAGCACCTGGTACATGGTAAGTACTAAATAAATGCTCTAACTGTTGATAGAGCAATTGAGCTATCTGTCCCTTCCATATCTAAATCTGATGACTCTAGAGTTTGCAAAATGCATTCCCCACAGCAATTCTGTGGTACTGTAAATATTATGATCCGGAATCATTTTATAGAGGAGAAAATTAAACTGTAGAGTAATGAGGTGACTTGTCCAAAATCATACAGGTCATAAATAGGACAAAAATTTAAACCTCAGTCTTCAGTGCCTAAATCTAACACACTTTCTAGTCCCCCCAAATAGGAACCTTTATACCACCACAAAGCACCATAGAGATGTTAGATTATAAAGGTTGTCATGCCTCATCTCAGCAAGACTTTTTGGTGGGCCAGGGATAGACTCCTCAAATCTTCAGCCCAACCAGAAATGGTGCCCAAAAAGAAGAGGAGAGAGAATCTTTTTTGCTTTAATCATTTTCTCTCATACCAATCCTTGAATCCTTCCCCAATCTGGAGTCAAAAAATCACTGGAGCACTTACTTACCCAGGACATGGAGGTCACAGTCAGGAGATACTGTCAGGAGAAAAAGAAATGTCATTTCAGAATCACAGAATCCCAGCATTGGAGAGGTGGAAGAGGTTTCAATTGTCATCTAATCCAACCCAGGTGCCCGCAAAAGAATTCCCATTATGACAATACTGACAAATGGTCATCTAGCCACTGCTTGATGACCTTCAATGGAAATGAATCCACCACCTCTTAAGGTAGCCCAATCCCCTTCTGGACAGCTCTTAATTGGTAGAATTTTTTTCACCTAACATCAAATCTAAATATGTATCTTTTCAAATTCTACCCAATGCTCCTAATTTAACCATTGGATTGAAAGACTAAGTCTTTTCTATACCACAATCCTTCAAACACCTAAAACCAGTTATCAGGTCCCCAATGAGTCTTCTTTGCTTCAGGCCAAATATCTATAGTTTCTCCAATTGATCCTATGCCATAGATTCAACCCCTTTCACCATGTTGATTGCCTTCCTTTGGATGCTGTCCAGCTAATCCATGTCTCTCCTAAACCATGGCACACCCAACAGAATATTCTAAATATGGTCTGAACAAAGCAATCTATCATCTCCTTATTCTTGGCATTTCTATTTCTCAATGAAACCCAAGATTTCATTAGTGGTTTTGGTCTCCATATCACACCATTAACTTGGAATAACTTTGCTGTACAAACCTTTGGGCTGTTTTTGAGACAAATGAGGCTATCTAACCTTGATCCCTCACCTTGGACTTATGAGTTGATCTTTAAAAAAATTTTTTCTTCTATCTTAGAATAAATATTGTGTATTGGTTCCAAGTTAAAGAATGGTAAGGGTTAGGCAAGTGACTTGTACAAGGTCACATAGACACTTATCTGAGGTCATATTTGAACCCTAGACCTCTTGTCTCTAGGCTTAGGTTCTCAATCCACTGAGCCACCTAGCTGCCCGCAAGTTGATTTTTTAAAATATATGATTGCATTTGTAATTCCATCTTCCAATATTCAGCCCGATATTATAGTTTGTTAAGATCTTTTGAGATTCTAACTAGCTTGACCTCTCCAAGCACTATCCATGGGCTCAGGATTTTATAGTCTGCTGATGTCTAGGGGAGGCCAACTCAAGGAAAGAATGAAAAGAGGCCCAAGGGGAAGGTGATCCTATATCCTACTCCTAAGAGGAGGTTCCTTAAGGATAAAGACCCTTATCAAGATTAAAATTTTGGATCCCACTCCCCCACCCCATGCCTAACATACTAATAAATAGTAGACATTGAAACAATATCTTTTGTACCACCACCACCTCTCCCACCCCTACAAAGCACCTTCTTCCATTGTAAAATTCCTGGTGATGGGCACCACCTTGTCCAGGGACACATCCTCGCCAGTGATCGCCATCCTTCGATGACTGTACAGGAATAGGCTGCAGACAGAAGGTTTGTGGCTGCTTAGATTCCCCGGGATGATTGATCTGCACAGGCCCTAAGGGTGACCGCAGGCCCCCAAAGTAGTCATAAGACCCTGGAGAGCCTTCTGGGAATGGGCTTGGGAAAGACACTGAGTGCATAATTAATACACATCTATTATTCAATGGCTACATTAGCCATGACCTATATAACTGGCCCAGAGGGGAACATAGAATAAGCAAATCCAATAAATGTAATAAGGCTATAAATTGCCAAATAAACTCCGTCCCTCTCACTCAGAATTTTCAATAATCCAGAGGTTCTCTGGTTGAGGAATCAATGACCCTTATTGAACCCTCCGAGGCCACAGCTGGAAGAGATGGGGTGCCACCAATATTTCATATCTTCTGTAAGCTTTGATTGCCAGTCCCACAAGTCTGTAATGCTATCTCCTTCCCCTAACTTTGTTTGGCACTTTACTTACATTTTTCTTATACCCTGAAGTCCTCTTTTGTCTTGTAATGATTTGCATTCATTACTGCTCTGAGTTTCCACATCTCATTCTGCCCTCTCCTGGCTATGTGCCACCCTCTACACCTGGAAAGCTCCAGGGAAAACCTCTGCCCGTCACCTCACTTCTCTGCCTGGTTAAATCCTTTCTTCCCTTTAAGACTTCCTTAATTTGTTTTACCTTTTTTAACCCCCTCAATTTCATTTGATTCAGCAAAATATTATCGAGTTCTAGATACTGGTGACCCAAAGACAGACATATAGCTGGTCCCTGCCTTTAAAGAGCTTATACTCTGGGGGAGAGGGAAGGATAACACAAAAAACAACATAAATGCCAGATAATGATCTGATTTACATGTATATGTGTATATTATGACACAGAAATATCAGGCTGTGTAATATGACCTATTTTATATATGTAAACTATAATAAATCTCAAATCCCCAATAAATACGTGATTAAAGGATATGAACAGTTTGCAAAGGAAGAAAGGTAAACTGTCAACGACCATCTGAAGCCATGCTCCCAATCACTAATAACAAGGGAAATGAAACCTGAAACTACTCTTGAATTTTTATCTCATGCCCAGCAAATTGATAAAAATGACCCTAAAAATGGAAACAGTCAATGTTGGAGGACAGTGAGAAGACGGGCACATTACTAAGTTACTGGCAAGATGGCAAACATTCTGGGAAATAGGAATTATTATGAGAAAGGAGAGAAAGAAGACTGCCTATATCCATCCAGCCTATCCATCTCATTGATAGATACTACCCTTGTCATTTTCTTTGGCAACATGACTAACATGGAAATGTTTTGCATGATGGCATATGTATACTATGTAAAATTGCTTGTCTTCTCAAGGAAAGGGGAGAGGAGTGGGGAAGGGAAAGAATATGGAACTCAAAAGTTTTTTATAAGATTGTTTATATATAATTTAAAAAAATAAAAATAAAAGAAATAGATTTCTAGCCTAAGGAGGTTCAGTATAGAAAGGCCCCATATATGTCAAAATATCAATAGCATTTTTTAAAACACCCTGACTTTTGATTTTAAAAACAATACTAAGTATTGGTTCCAAGGCAAAAGAGTGGTAAGAGCTAAGTAATGGAGGTTAAGTGACTTACCCAGGGTCACACAGCTAGGAAATGTCTGAGGCCAAATTTGAACTTCCATCTTCAGGCTTGGTTCTCTATCCACTGAGACACCTAGCTGTCTTAATAGCATTTTTTGGTGATAGCAAAGAACTGGAAACAAAATGGATCCTTATTTGCTGGGAATTGACTAAGTAGACTGTGGTATGTGAGGATTTTGAAAGACTATTGTGGAGAGGCACCTAGGTGGCTCAATGGACAGAAAACCTAGCCTAGAACTAAGAGGTCTTGGGTTTAAATCTAACATCAGTAGCATGACCCTAGGCAAGTCATTTAACCCCAACTGCCTAGCCCTTATGACTCTTCTGCCTTAGAACCGATACTTAGTATTAATTCTAAGACAGAAGGTAAGGGTTAATAAAAGAAATATTATTGGGAAGTTAAAGATAATACAGATGAGAAATTCAGAGAAACCTAGGAAATGTACATATACTAAGACTAGGAAAAGATAGCAGAAAAAAAAAAGAATGCTCCACCCAATGATTTACTATAATGAAATTGCACTAAAACAGCTGTTGAACTGAGTAATCATAACAACTAATAATGGTTCCAGAGAACAGTTAATGGAATATACCTCCCTTGTCTTGGGATTAGAGTGGAATGATCTCAGGACAAAATATTGTACACAGTGTCAGACAAGATCATTGCCTTATTTGTTCATGCTTAACTATTTTTCTTAATTACAGATTCAATTCTTGGGAAGAAAAACTCATCCAGAAATGACTGTGATAAAGATATCAATAAGTCTAATTTCATAATAAATAAATACAAAGCAGGGGTTTAGTGTAGATAGATTAAAAGACCAGGTTCTGATATGTTTCCTGCTTCCATAAGAGAAAAGGAAAGAGAAATTAAAACATATAAGTGTCTTGGAGGAATGGAGATTAGAGACATGGGTAAGAATTTTAATTTGGGGGCAAGAAATTAAGGAAAGTTTGGAGGAAGAAAACCCTCCAGGCACAGATACTAATCTAGACTCTACTTGTATGTTAAAAGGGGCATAGGATCAAAGATGATTAAGGGAGACATAAAAAGTCAAAAAAGGAAGAGATATCAAAGGGGATGACTCAAGATAGAAAAGAAATACTGTAGAAGGAAAAACAAGGCAGAGTAAGTTAAAAAAAGGTATTATTATTGTAATTCAGTTGTTTTCTGTCATGTCTAGCTCTTGGTGACCCCATTTGGGGTTTTCTTGGCACAAGAGTGGTTTTGGTTTCCCATTTCCTTCTCCTGATCATTTTACAGATGAGGAAACTGAGGCAAACACAGTTAAGTGACTTATCCAGGGTTACATAGCTAGTATGTGTTTAAAGTTAGATTGGAATTTAGGAAGATGAGTCTTCCTGACTCCAGATGTCATATTCTATTCATTGTACCATCCAGCTGCCCATTTTAATAAGAAAAGTTAAGTGTAGCAACTAGAGGGTAAAAGCAAATTGAAAGAATTGTTTGGTAGGTGAGGAAACTGGTGCTACAGAAAGGAGTTTGGTGTTAGACTGAAAAAGAAGAGGTTGTTGTGGGTAAGTCTAATATTATGGAAAGTCTAATAAAAAGAAATTGAGTGGGTTTTCCAAATTATTAAGAAGAGATATTAAGAGGAGGCCATAAGTCTTCCCCCACCCAAACCCTTACCTTCTGTCTTAGTATTATTCTAAGAGAGAACAAGAGCAAGGGCGAGGCAGTCAAGATTAAGTGACTTGCCCAAGGTCACACAGTTAAGACGTGTCTGCATCCAGATTCAAATCCAGGATCTCCTGTTACTTAACCACCATTGCCTAGCCCTTACTACTCTTCTGCTTTGGAGACAATACTTAGGATTGATTTTAAGGCAGAAGTTTGGGGTCTTTGAAAAAAAAAATATACACACAAAAGTACTGAATATCTCAGCCAATATACAGAATATTAATAAGAAACTGTGGAGTAGCTAGGTAGTACAGTGGATAGAGCACCAGGTCTGAAATTGGGAGATCCTAGGCTCAAATCTGGCCTCAGATACTTCCTAGCTGTGTGACCTTGGACAAGTCACTTAACCCCAACTGCCTAGCCCTTGTCATTCTTCTTTTTGTCTCAAAAATGATATTAAGGCAAAATGTAAGGGTTTAAAAAGAAAAGAAATCATGCTGTGACTTTCATTGAGTATGCAACATTTATATTTCTGCCAGAGTCGAGTGGCTTAGCTGTGTTCCAAGAACATATAGATTTATCCTGATTCTGGAGCAGAAGGTAAGAGATGTAAAAGCCACCTCTCCATCCTCCAGGCTGTTAGGGAGGAGGAAGTGATCCAAAAGGAACAAAATCAAGGCTTCAATGGGGTGGGAGTGGGGATTAACAGTCATCTGAGGCAGAGGAGAGAAGATTTAACTAGTATCAGTATTGTGGAAATGGAAGCCTAGCAGTAAAAATAAAGTGGAAAAGAGAGCAGAATTTGCTCTGCGTAACACTATTCCATCTGCTTGTTTACCATGATGGTATCTCAAACTCAGCCTGCCAAAAACTGAACTCATGATGCTCCTCTCAAACCCTCCTTTTTCCCCAGCTTTCCTATTACTGCCAAGGGCATAGACAATGTTTTTGCCTTTCTTTCTCTTCCTAGTGCTTGTTGATTGAAAAAGAGAAGGGAAAGGGAAAGGGAAATTGAAGTACAATTAGAGTTCTAAATTGGACTTGAAGCTCATCTTGAAGAGGATGGAACTGGGTACCCTGGGGAGGGAGAAGCTGATTGAATCCCAAAGAATAATCAAGTGGAGTCACAGATATCATTCAATAAGATCAGAGGAAGAAAAAAAGAGCAGGAATTGGTGATTCCCTGCTCAACAGTTCTTTTGAAAAGATAACAACAGTGGTCTTCTGTCTTCCCAGAACATGGATCCAAGACATGGCAGAGAATGCCCTGAGGCTTATCAAAATGGATAACAGCTACCTACTTTTGGTTATTCCAGTGGACACAAATGAAACACCCAGAAGAAGCTGAAAAAAAAATGTTGCTCATGCTTATAAAGATTCAAGCAAGAAATCAAAGACCACATGCCTCCAGGGGCAATTTTCTCACTATTAACCATTTAAAGCAAGAGGTGATGAAGAAGAGAAACATTAATTTGGGATGGGAACAATTGGCCAAAAGAGTAGTTTGAGAATGACATTTGTACTTCTGAACCACAGGTTGAAATACAAAGATGACAGATTTTTGACCAGAGATGAAGTATCTCTAACAGAAGTTGGTAAAAATATATTTGTTGAGTATCTTATCAATCTGAACAAAAGGTCTTTAAACTAAAAAATAGGGTAGGGGCTGCCTATTTTATATATTCCCCAACACAGTAGCTGCAATGAATAAAGAAGAAAACTTCAAACATACAGTTTATAGGAGACAGAATAGAAAAATCTCATGACTCCCATGTCTATACACAAATGCCCAGAGTTTATGCAACACACAAGATGAACTAGTGGTTAAAATGAAAGGAGATAAATTTGACTTCAAAGGGATCACTGAGGTTTGATGTGCTATAATACACAATTGGATCTTAGCTCAGGATGGGTTTACCATATGCAAAAGAAACAGGATAGGAGGCAGCTGGGTAGCTCAGTAGATTAAGAGCCAGGCCTAGAAGTGGGAGATTCTAGGTTCAAATCTGGCCTTAGACACTTCCCAGCTGTGTGACCCTGGGCAAGTCACTTAACACCCATTGCCTAGCCCTTACCACTCTTCTGTCTTGGAACCAATTCATAGTATTGATTCTAAGACAGATGGTAATGGTTAAAAAAAAAGGATAAATAAAAGATATTGGGTTGGAGGCAGTATTGTATTTTAAGAACATATACATGTACATGCACATGTAAGAAAATACAGGAACTAAATGGGGGAATATGATGAAGAATATTTGTATGAATGTTAATAGAGGGAAAAACAGAAATGATTTTGTCATTGGAGTATATTACCGAATACTTGGAGAAGAAAAAGAAATAGAGAATTTGGGAAATAGATCACAAGCCTGGAACACAGGTATAATAGTGATGAAGAACTTCAATTACCCAGACATCTGATGAAGATCTCTCTCTCTCTGTCTCTGTCTCTCTCTCTCTGTCTCTCTCCCCTCTTTTCCCCCTCCCCAATCCTTTCTCCTTTCCTCCCTTTTTCTCTGACAAAGCAGAACAGCTAATTTCCTGATTTGCCTTGGTGATAATTTCTTCTTGCAAAAGTTGATGGAACCAACAAGTAGGAATCCTGTTCTCCATCATACTCACACTAACATTGAGAAAACTGTTGCTGGGATAAAAATGAAGGTTTGCCTGGACAGAAGTAACCAGTTCCTCCTGGCATTTGTGATAAAGGAGAAATTTCTTCATACTTTTCCAGACTTCTTACATTTCACCCTTTCCCCACACATTCAACAATCCAAGCACCCTGCTTCTCAAATGTTACATATCATCGCTTGTCTCCAAACCCTTGCAATGTCTCTTCCACCATGCCCTGAATGCTCTGCCTCTTCACTTCCATCTTTTTTTAATGCTTACCTTCCATTTTAAAATCAATACTGTGCATTGGTTCCAAGGCAGAAGATTGGTAAAGGCTAGGCAATGGGAGCTAAGTGACTTGCCCAGGGCTACATAGCTGGGAAGTATCTGAGGCTAGATTTGAACCCAATTCCTCTGAATTCCAGGTCTGGCTCTCAATCTACTCAGCCACTTAGCTCCATCGCACCCCCCAACTTAGATTTTTAAAAGAAATGTACAGAAAATGGAAGCAAGTCCATGCCACAATGGACACACTATAAAAATATGGCATGGTCCTATAAAAATGATATCATGAGAAGCAGAGTTGAAGCTGGCAAAGGAAATTAAGGACCAAAAAATAGTGATCACCTTTTTAAGCTAAATAGAAAGAAAAAAAGGAGGAACAAAGAAGGGAGGGAACCTTGGCCTGTTGTGGATAGGAACATGGTAAGTGACAACAGAAAGAACATGGAGCTACTTAATTCCCATTATGCTTCTGTTTCTCTGCCAGAGGATACTTTTTTAAATAATTGATTGAGTCACTAGAAATGACGCAACAAAGAATGGCTTAATAGAGGTTTATACCCATGATAAATAAGGAGATAGCAAAAGGGCACCTGTCTGTTCTTGATGAACTCAATTCACCTGGTCCTCCCCTACTTAAATGAATGGCAGATAATGAGAGTTGCAGTTCTCAGTAATAATAATTGAAAGGCCATAGAAAACCAGAGTAACACCAGCTTGAAGAAAGACATGCCCCAATTTCAAAAGAAGAGGAAGACTCCAGTCTATAGTCAGTCAAGCAACCAACACTTGTTAAGTGGCTACTAGGTGCCACAGACTATGCTAAGCACTTTCAGTTGCTCAAAAAGGCAAAAGACAGTCAGTGCCCTTGAGAAGCTCACAGTCTAATTGGGGAACCAGTTCGTGGGGAATTTTTAGAATGGATCATTAAAGAGATAGCAGTTAACACCCAGAAAAAAAATCAGTGATTACGATGAACATATCTTATCAAATTAAGCTCAGTTCTCTTTCTGAAAAGATTACTGAAGAAAAAGGTTTCCTCACCCCACCCCTTGGAACACAGCTGGCTAACACGTTCAGATATGAGAGAGTAGGGATTCCTTTAATCTGTGGTCTGGATTAAATGGCCACTGAAGTCTTTTCCAACTCTCAAATTCTGTGATTCTGTGAATCTCACCTCAGAATCTCTAGGTTGCCATGGGCAAGTCATTTAATTACTCATTACCTCAGTTTCCTCATCTGTAAAAGGGGGGAAAATAATACTGGCAAAACATACCTCACCGAGTTGTTATGAGGAAAGCATTATACAAACTTCAAGTGCTATTCAAATGTGAATTATTATTATTATTGTGGTCTTTTGACAAAGATGAAAGTCCTTACACCTGAGGGAATCAGGGAAGGCTTCACTGAGGAGGCAGTAACTGTGCTAAGACATAAAAGAAATCTTCTGAAAGGTGGAGGTGAGTATACATGTACTGGGGCTTAGATACATTGTCATACTGCACAAAAGTGAGGGATCCTTTTCAGCTAGAATTACCCCTCCTTTAAGCTCTCGAGTCATCCTCTTGGGACACATATTCTACCATTAAAAAGAATCATCTGTGCCCTTGTCTCATCTCCCTAGTAGACAGGTAAACTCTTTGAAGGTCAGGAATGTGTCATGCTTCATCTTTGTCTTTCCAGGGATCACACATAATAGGTGCTCACTAAATCTTTATTGAATTGAATTGTTTTATTCTACCTACAAATACATGCCACAGGCAGGACTGAACCCAAATCTTCCTGAATTCCATCCATCTCCTTGCTTTTTCTCCTGCTGATACTCCCTTGGGACGTTTAGACAGACCTCATGAGACTTGAGTGATTGAGTCCACTAAGCTTTAGAACCACGGGCCTGGGGCCATGTTCACTATATCTCCCTGGGGCCCCAGACTTACTCAAAATCCCATGTGACTATTCACCTCAGCCAGCACCTTACCATCTGCCCTACTGCTGCAAGTATCCCTCCTCTCCACCACTCTCCACCAATTGTTTGTGATGTGTATCTACTGATTCACCTATGCTTCCACTCATCATTCCTGTGATTTCACCAATAAACACACCCTGCTTGAACACTACTTCCTCTGTGTGTTGTCTTCCCTACTACAAAGTAAGCCAGAGAGCTCAGACTAGTTTCAAATTGTATCACCAGCACTAAACATATGGCAAATACTTAACAAAGGTTATTCCTTCATTCATTCTGAGCTCCAATTTAAATGAATTCAGTTCATTTAGTTCATTTCTCTTGGGCAGAAACACCCTGCTGTCATAGATACAGGGTCAGTCCTTGAATCTGGAAAATCCCGAGTTCAAGTCCTTCTTATGACAGATTTTTGTACTAGCTGTAATACTTTATTTAAATTACTTAACCTATTAATACCCCAGGCAACTCTCTAAGACCATAAATCACAAAAGAGTTGCTGAACTGCAATTATGGAGAACATTTTCACACAGGAAATTCCCCATGTTGACAAAAGGCACCCCCAAAAGTGTCCCCCCCCCCAATTTTTTTCTTTACCAGACTGCAATCTCCATGAGGACAGGGACTGAACCGTGAATGTCCCCAGCACCAAACACAGACACATGCTGTTGTGCTGTCCTGACTACTCCATTTGGAATTTTCTTGGCAAAGACACTGAAGAGGTTTGCCATTTCCTTCTCCAGCTCTGTTTACAAATGAGGAACAAACAGGGTTTAGTGATTTGCCCAGGATCTCACAGCTAGTCCAAGGCAAGATTTGAACTCAGGAAGTTGAGTCTTCCTGACTTCAGGCCAGGAACTCTCTCCACTGTGCCACCTTAGCTAAGCCTTCCACACAGCTGCTATTATAAATGTTTGTTGAGTTACACTGGGTCACTGAACTTTGACCCAGTCAATCTAGTCCACAAAATGAGAGCAAAGGAAGTATGAATCTTACTTAGGCCCAGCCCTCCGGGAATGCTAGGGATCCCCCCACCCCAGAGAAACCAAACAAACACTAATGCCAAATTAGCGTCCCAAGTTAACTAAATAGTGTGTCAGGGACAAAGAGGAGGCAGTTGCTATAATGCAAAGACTCTGGGAACAGAAGATCCAAAACTTGGGTGTAATTTCTAGCGCTTCCACTCACTAGCTCTGGAACCTTGGATAGATCCCTTCCCTTCATCGATCCTCAGTTTCCTCATAGATTAAAAAAAAGAAGAAGAGACTGGAATTGATGAACTTTAAGGCTCCTTCCGGACGCTTTGACAAGATGCGATTCTAAGTTCACTTACGCATACTCCGGGCCACATCGGACCAAGCCCAAAAGCCGGCTTTGGAGACTGTCCCCAACACACACTACACCCTGCACCGCCTGCCGCTCAAGGTCAAGGAAAACAGGAGGGAGGAAAGAAAGGACGGAATGACGAAAGGAAGGAAGGAAGGAAGGAAGGGATGTCTTTCAACCAGGCTCACTCCACCCTGATCTTCCGCGCCTCTCTCTGACTTACTAACCAGGGGAACGGGAGCAGGGAGACTAATAGAAATGGGGCCAGGCTCTGCAGAAATGAGAGCAGGAAAGGATAGGAAGTTAGCCTTTTTGTTCCCCAAAGCCCCTCACGAACCTGGGCACCACTCAGTGTTCCCTTCCTCATTTTCCCCTCCCCCGCCCTTCAAGAGCCTGGCATACAAGGAAAGGATACAATAACGCAGTGTTCACCCTGGGCCAGGGTCTCTTGAATGGCTCCAGATTGGTCCATACTGGCAACTGCGGCGGCGGAACCGCACGGCTCAGGTCTTGGAGCGGGTACGGTGCAGACGTCCTCCGGTCCAGACCGGACAACTGACCGGACGGCTGAGGGGGTGCTGCAGTCCCGGGGCCCCGGAGGGCTGGGGGAGGCGAGAGGAGGGCAATGGAGGATGAGAAGAGATGGCGATGGACCAGACTTTAGGGCATTGGAGTGGCGAGGGGGCATAGTCCAGCCCCGCTACTGTTCCCCAATTTCTACCACCCTCCCTGGGCGAGTGTCCAGCCGGGTTGCATCAGCCGGAGGTGGGGCAGGAGGGGACGCAGTGTCCTGCAGAGATAGACAAGGGAGTGGGAAGGAGGAGGGTACCCCACCCAAGCTCCACATCCGCAGCCTCTGACCCCGCCCGCCTTAGTCTGCCCACCCAGCCGAGACTCCAGCCGGGTCCTGCAGCTCATGGCTCAGGCTGCTCCGCCGCTGTCAGCCTGCCTACCTCTGGGGATGTCGCAGCCTGCAGCGTGCTGGAGACAGCGAAGAGCCCGGGGCCAGTGGGACAGCGCCAGCTCACTACACCTCCCGGCAAGCTCCACGCAGCTGCCCGCGGGCTAGCGGGCCAGGAGGCCAAGTGGCCTACAAGTCCCAGCCTGCACTGCGCCTGTCCCAACACGACCGTGCTATTTAACCCCTTAAGCATCTATGTGGTCTTAAGAGGTCCTTACCCGCCCTGACAGCCCCCCGAAAGATTATTGGGGACAGCACCCCATCTCCTCCCGCCTCCACCCCATGCTCGCGCATATGAATACACATGCCCCAGCCCAGAATGGAGGTCTGGATCCTGGTCTCCAAATGGTGTCATAATAAGTAGAAATCAATCCAACAAGCGTTTGCTAAATTTCTCTAAGCCGATTGTTGGATTTAGAGCTGATAGAAGTTTTCGGGCTGGAAGAGACCTTAGTGATCACTTAATCCAAACTCTCTCCCATTTTATAGATGAGGAAACTAAGGCCCAGAGAGCTGAAGTGACTTGTAGGCTTTCACAGGTAATAAGTGACAGCTAGAATATGAATCCAGATCCAATGACTCCAAATCCTGGGCTCTTTCCAGTATAACACACTGTATATAGTTCACAGAGTCTGACACCTTTTCCACAACTCATAGTCTTAGAGTTCCTAGAACAATAAGAGGAAAAAGTGACTTGTCCAGGATCACACAGCAAGTATGTCAGAGTCAGAACTTAAACCCAGTCCTTCCTGGTTTCAAAACTCTATCCAGCTAGATGATGCCTTGTATAGTGTAGGGAGTGGAGAGGGACTAAATAAATAACAAGGGAAAAGGAAAAAAATTGTTAGTAACCAGATGTGTGATCCTGGGCAAGTCCCTTAACTCCAGTTGCCTAGCCCTTACTCTAAGCTCTTCTGCCTTAGAACTAATATTTTGTATTGATTCTAAGACAAAAGGTAAGACGTTTTAAAAAACATATCCACTAAGCCTTGATGGTCTCAGGTCCATGAAGACAAAATGGTCATGACAATTACTATTACTACTTCTACTACTGGCATTTATATGTGGTTAAAGGTTGTAAGATGATTTATATTTTCAATTCAATTACTCTTCACAACAAATCTGGGAGGTAGGTGCTATTATTATTCCTCATTTTACAGATAAGGAACTGAAGCAGACAGGTTAAGTGATAGACCCAGGGTCACAGAGCTAGTAAATGCCTAAGGCTGGATTTGAACTCAGGTCTCTTTCTAGTCTTGCTTTCCCCTGCACCTTTCTTGGTGAATAGTTAAGGAAGGATGTCTCTCCTCCACCCAGACACTTCTGATGGTACCTTACACATGGAATAAATACATATTATACATATATAACATATATTTTTATGCACTGGACTGAAAGATAGACTTGAGTCTGAGGCAATGAATTTTCCTGCAGAAGAAGGTGACAGAGGTGCTTGTTTTTGGACAATGTAACTGAAACTAAACCTGTTGCGTAGATAAGGAGAATTCCTTGTAGTAGGGAAGGAGATTTCATTGGGCAGTGCCAAGCTTGGGGTTTGTTCTATGGTCAACTCCGAGAGTTCTCAAGTTTGACAATTTTAACATTAGTCCTTCTAGAGAGAGGAAGCTTCACAAAAACCATTTCCTCTTGGGAAAACTAAGAGGATTACTCATGTAATACTTAAGCAATGTCCTTGGAAAGCAAAGCAATATTAAGTTAGGGGGAGGGGGTGAAGCAAGGGATACTTTGCCACCCCTTGCTGTTAATAGGAATTATTCAGGCAGCATACGTCTGATGGAAAGAGGATTACTTGTTTAGTAACCCCCAGAGATTGTTTACTTTACTTTCTGGAGTAGTACACTGGGTTGGAGGAACACTAGGTAGTAGCTTGAGAGAAAGAGAGAGAGAGAAAGAGAGAGAGAGAGACAGAGAGAGACAGAGAGAGAGAGAGAGAGACAGAGAGAGAGAGAGAGAGAGAGAGAGAGAGAGAGAGAGAGAGAGAGACTCATCAGAATGATAAAGGGTCACCTCAGTGTGGTGAAATAGATGAAATATTAGACTTGGAGTCAGGAAAACCTGAGTTCAAATCTGACCTCTCAGATACTTACTAGCTCTGTGACTCCAGGCAAGTCACTTAACCTATGTTTGTCTCTGTTTCCTCAACTGTAAAATGGGGATAATAGCAAAATCAATCTTGGAAGGTTGTTGTGAGGATCAAATGAGATGATGTTTGTAGAAAAGCACTTAATATAGCTCCTGGCACTTAGTAGGTAGTATATAAATGCTTGATTTCCATTTCCTCTCCCTTCCCAAGCCTATTTCCATTTTTTTTAACCTTTATCTTTTGTCTTAGAATCAATAGTATGTATTGATTCTAAGGTAGAAGATCGGTAAGGGCTAGGCAATGTGGGTCAAGTGACTTGCCCAGGGTCACACAGCTAGGAAGTATCCAAGGCCAAATTTGAACCCAGGACCTTCTGTTCTTGTCCTGCTCTCAATCCACTGAGCCACCCAGCCCTACTTCCCTTTCAAGAGGAGAGTGTGAGCTATTTAATTTTTTAAAAATATTTCTATATGTGTTTTGGACTCCTGAAAGTCTTTTTGATCTTCTGCATTTTCTATAGGGTGAAGCAAAGATTGGCCACTGTAAATCTTGAAATCTGTCAGACTTGTGAATGTTAAAAATTTCCCCATCAGGGAATTCTTAATTGGAACAAATTCCCTACTGAGAAACATTCCCCATTTTGATGTGAGAACTCGCCAGGATCAGAAATGGGAGGACTTCTACTCCAACTGTACTTAAGACTGCTTTAGGGGAGAAAACTCCTTGCTAAACAATGAAAGTACTTGGACCCAGGCTTATAATAAGGCAAGGAGTTCTTTGAGCCAGGCTTGTTTTTAGAATTGATACAATGGGATGCTAGGTACCTAAAAGAGTCGGGCAAGTTTTCTCTTGATGAGATTAGTTGACTCAGCTGTGTTTTCTCTAGTTCAGACTTACTGAGGAGATTGGTCAACTTAGCAGGAATTCAGATGAGCAGTCCTTTGGAAAGCGTCTACAGTGATTGGTAGATGTAGGGACTTAGGGGAGGTGACATGGGAGAAAAACCCCTATATAAGAAAAAGCAGAATCTCTTGAGGAGATATCTTTTTGGAGGAATTCCTTTTGGAGGATCTCTGATGAGGACCGCTTGGGAAGAATCTCTTGAGAGAGGCTCTGGAGAAGGGAAGCTCTTGTAGGACAATCTCTAAGGAGGTCTTGCTGGAAGGCTCTCTGGTGAAGTCAGCTGAGATGGAGCTGGCCTGGTGTCACTAGAATCCTTGTTTAGGCAGACCTTGTGGTGAGTGTTAAAAGACTGACTGACTGATTCTCTCTCTTAAGACTCAGGTCTAGGCCATATTGGCTTGAGGCCCTTCATAATTATTCCTTTCCTACTCTTTCTCTCTTTCTCTAATTCCTCATTATATTATTAATTAAAAATCTCTATAAAACCCAGTTGACTTGGGTATTTGAATAATTGGGAATATTTCCCTGGCGACCACCTTATATTTGATTAAAAAACCAAGACACTGTAGTGAAACATATTTTCTGCGGTCAAATTTACTCACCCTCTCTTATATCTATCACAATTTATATCTTCCACCATTTTAACTCACTAAAGTTTATGGGCTTCACTATTTTAAATCTCAAACTGCCCATACCCAATACCAACAATATCACCTGGAGAGTTTATATGGGAGCTGCGGATCTCATTCCCCATTCATATTTGGAGACCTCTAGACATGAGATATACTTAAATGTTAATATGAAGATTTCCCTGGAGTAAATTTCAAAATTTCAGATTAGAGAAGTAATAAATCAAGGAGAGAAAGTTCTTCTAATGTATAAATCCTGGGGATTGGACTGGGCCTGGCATCTTGGGGAAGAAGTAGGAAGGGTAGCCCTGAGCTCTGAGTTACAGCTAGATTTGGGAGGCATTTCTATAGAGATGATTAGTTCATTGGAAGTAGATTAGGAAAATATGAGGATAGAAGAAAAGTGGATCAAATCTAGAGTCTTAGGTATATCCCTGCTTCCAGCAGGGGAGTTGGAAGGAATCTCAGAGACCTCCTTAAAGAAACTTATCCATGCTTAATAAGAGTCAGATCTAGGACCTGAACTCAGACCTTCTGACTATGATGGGAAGAAGAAAGAAGCAGTGTCAAATATGAACTAGAGAATAGATCTTGGAATCAAGACCTGGGTTCTGTTTAGCTAGCCTCCAACTCATACTAGCCATATGACCATGGCAAAGTCACAGCCTTTCAATGCCCTCAAACAACTTTCTTTTTTTTTCCTCAAATTTATTTATTTATTCTTAAATATTTTTCCATGATCACACATATCATGTTGGCTCCCTCCCCTCTTCCCTCTCCTTTTCTGGAGTTGACAATCAATTCTACTGAGTTATACATGTATTAGCACTCAAAATCTATTTCCATAGTATTTATTTTTGTAATAGAGCAATCTTTTAAAATCCCCAAACAATTTTCCAAACCTATAGAGAGGAATTTTGGTGTAGTGGAAAGAATACAATATTGTATATATTCATTCTATTTTATAACATACATAATTTGTTATGTATGTATTTGTGCAATATATAATTAACATAAATGTATAGTGCAAATAATATACATATGCATGTATGAGAATATGTGTAAATAATACATTCTATTAAATGTATTACATAATTATTTATTGTATTTTAAATGTGTCATATACATAAATGCATGTTTGTGTATGTTGTATATTCTAGAGTCCCTTTCATTAATATTAATAATATTTGTTAATATAATATTAAGTTTCCTCTTTCACAGTCCAGAGCACATAAAAAGATCCCAAGTGGTCAAGTTCTGGAAATCTTGGGTTCAAATCAAGTCTGAGTTAGATTTGAACCCAGGACCTCCTCTGTCTTGGTTTGGCTTCTGCTCTGATTCTATAGAATCTCTCACCCTGTCCTCAACCTCCCAACCAATGAATCATTCCTTTCCTATTCTCTTGCTGGAGAAAAAAACCTAACCACTCCTTTCTTTCCAAAGCTGTAGGGTGGCTACAGCACTGGCCTATCCTATTTTGTGTATGGAGACTTGGTAAGGCAATTTTGGGCTCTAATACCTCCTCATCTTCCCATTCACTGTATGCTTCTTGCCTCCAGTAAACATCTGCCTTTTTGGTCACACAATGTTTATTGAGGTAGGATACAGTAGAGAAGTCACTAGAATCTCTGGGGAGAACAGGGCAGAAACTTCCCCAACTGAGGGACAGAAGACTGGAAAGAAATAGCTCTCTCCACTGTGTCAGCCCCAGAACCAACAGTTTCCCCTGACCCTAGCAGAAGAAAAAAGCTTCCTCCAATGGCCCATTCCTTCAGCTGCTTTCCTCTGCCCTTTTCACTTTGTTCAGAGTAAGGACCCCTGCCCAGTGCTAGGAGACGCAGGGAAGAGGGGAGCTGGGAAGCTGAAAGTGAGAGACGAAAGGAGAGATGGCCAAGATAAGGTCAAAATGAGCTTATGATTTAGACATAAAGGGTGATATTATAAGCAAATTAGGGGAATATAGAACAGTTTACCTGTCAGATCCATGGAAAAGAGAAGAATTTAGGACCACACAAGAGATGGAGAACATTATAAGATGTAAAATGAAGACTTTTGATTATATTAAATTAAAAAGGTTTTGAACAAACAAAAGCAATATAACCAGCATTAGAAGGGAAACAGCAAACCAGGGGGAAATTTTTATATCAAGTTTCTCTGAGGAGGTCTCGTTTCTCAAATATATAGAAAAATTAGTCAAATTTATAAGAATACAAGGCATTACCCAGTTGATAAACAGTCAAAGGATAATAGGTAGTTTTTGGATGAAGAAATCAAAGCTATCAAAATAATGATATGAAAAAATGTACTAAATCCCTCTTGATTAGAGAAATGCAAAATAAAACAACCTCACAACTATCAGACTGGCCAATATGTCAGTAAAGGAAAGTGATAAATGTTGGAGGGGGTGTGGCAAAATTGGGACACTAATGCACGGCTGGCAGAGTTGTGAACTGATTCAATTAGTCTGGAAGGCAATTTGGAACTGTGCCCAAAGGGCTATGAAGTGATGCTTACCCTTTGATCTGGCAAAACCACTACTAGATCTGTATCCTAAAGAGTGAGAAAAATGGGTACCTGCTTGTACAAAAATATTTTAGCTGGTGGGAATGAATTGGAAATCAAGGGGATGTTCATCAATTGGGGAATGGCTGAACAAATTGTCTGTGATGATGATGGAATATTATTATGCTAGAAGGATGATGAACAGGAAGACCTTTGTGGACTGATGCAGAGTGAAATAAGCAGAACCAGGAAAACATTGTACACAGAAACAGCAGTGTTGTGCAATGATCAACTTTGATAGACTTTGCTACTATAAGGAATACAATGATGCAGGACAATTCAGAATTGACAAAGAATGCTGTCCACCTCTAGAGAAAGAACTGTTGGAGTAGGAATGTAGATGAAAGCATATGATTTTTCTCTTGTTTATTCATGCATAGGTTTGGGAGGTTGGTCTTATAAGATTATTCACTTACAAAAATGAACAATATGGAAATATGTTTTGCGTTATAATACATGTATAACCCAGATCGAATTGCTTGTCAATTCTGAGATAGGGGAGAGAAAGAGGGAGGGAAACAATTTGGATCATATAACTTTGGAAAACTTATGCAGAAATTTGTTATTACGCATAATTGGTAAACAAATTTTAATAAATTAAATAGGTATTAAAAAAGGAAAAAGAAAAAAAGAAAGGAGGGATGCGCAGGGCTGTCCGGTCATTAAGTGGTCTTGGAACGGAAGGGACTGGCTTCTCCCCTCTCCCCCAAACCCTGAACTTCTCTTTCGCCCAGGGTCTGGAGCCCAATCAGCACCCTTCATCCCAATATCAGAAAAGCATCCAATGACTGAGTCTGGAGTAGGGGAAACTCAGGGACTTCAGGAGGAAGAACAGAGAAGTATTTATAATAGTAACTGTCTCCTACCTAGCATTAAAGTTTCATCTTCTACTAAGTTCTGGCTATAGCTGGGAGAGCTGGGAGAGCTGGGAGAGGAGGACTAGCCAGAGCCTCTAGGGTCTACTCAGGCCCCTCTCATGCCTCTCACCAGGACCCCACTCTGCACCTGTCCCTCTAGGAGGGCAGAAAAGGTAGTGGGCCAGAATGGAGGAGAAGGAGGAGCATGGCCATGGCCAGTGACCCTGAGAGAAGGCTCCTTTCAGGTCTGGCAGTTGCTCCATTAAAGTAAACGGATCCATCTAGCCGGAGGCAGCTGGTGGAGGACGTCGCCCGGCAGCACTCCTGGTAACAAGACCCAGTCCTGGACTGGGAACACACTGGGCTTCCCACTTGGCATGCCTGGCTGCAGCCTGCCTCATAGCCAGAGCTTGTCTTCTTCATCTGAAGAAATGAATGGAGCAAAGAATCATGGGGCATCCTTGCAGAGCTCCAAGGGAGACAGGCAGGATCACTCTCCCTTTCCTCTCTTTTTAGTCAAATGCCAAGGAAACCCATCTCTGTTGGTGGATGCCCAGGGTTTGGGCAAGCCTGGCTTCCCCCTGGTCCACACTGGGTCTCCTACTTCCTCATTTGTTGCTTATTAAAGCCCTACCCATCCTTCAAAGCCCAGCTCCAAGACCATATCCTACCTGAAGCAGAGTGGTCCAGGCTGACCAGGGTGTAGAATCAATAAACTATGGGGCAGTAGCTGGGTAGCTCAGAGGATTGAGAGTCAGTTCTGAAGATGGGAGGTTCTGGGTTCAAATGTGGCCTTAGACACTTCCCCGATGTGTGACCCTGGGCAAGTCCCTTAAATCCTATTGCCTAGCCCTTACTGCTCTTTTGCCTTGGAACCAATATAGAGTATTGATTCCAAGATGGAAGGTCAGGGTTTAAAGAAAAGAACCCATGAACTAAGGCTGGTAGGCAGGTGGGGGGACATCAGACCCTAAAGGGTCTCGTGGGCTAGGCAGAAAGGTTGGAACTAATCTCAGTAAGGCAATAAAAAGCCTCTGAAGAGCTTTGAGCATGGATAAAACCAGATCTTTATAGGAGAAACATTGATTTCCCAAAGAGTGCAGAGAGAGGAAGGAGGAAGGATTTCTGGATGTGAACAGAATATGAGACATTCTTTAAAACAGAGAGAAGAGGCTGGCGTTATCCATGCTGCTTGTCAACTGTAAACAAATTGGGGAGCTCCGAGAGACCCAGACTGTCCCTGTATCGCAGTCCTCTAGCCCAGTCGGGTCAGGCTCTCTGGACCAGAATCCTCCTTCCCACTCCTACTCACCACACAGAAGTCGGAGCCCAGCGGGCAGCGGGTCAGGGCTTTCTGTCCCCTGAAGCAGTTATTTCCCTGGCAAGAGAAGCTCCCACATACTTTGCCCTGAGAAAAGAGAGCAAGAAGTGGGGAAGAGGCATAGGAGAGAGGAAGTAACTTTAGAGATCCTCCAGCCCATCTCTATTCAGGATGCTGATGAGGAAAATGAGGCTCTGAGAATCTCAGACCCAGAGCGAGGGATCTCCTAGCCCGTCTGGTCCAGTCTTCTCATGGAACAGATGAGAAAACTGAGGCTGAGACAGAGGAGGCTCACACGGGCAGTAAGTAGCTGAGGGGAGGTCCAGCCAGGGGCAGCTGGTCAAACGAAGAAAAGGAAGGGCCGAGAGGCACAGCTGGGGCTCCCCAAGAGTTTGATGAGAGTGGGGAAGTCCCTGGCAGAAGAAGGGGCAGGGGGCACCCCCAGTGAGGTGAGGGGCTTAGCCCAGATTTTAGTGTTAAGAAAGTGGGAGAAACCTTGGGGGTCAGCTAGTCAAAACCCTTCATTTAATAGTTGAAACTGAGACTCACCGAGATTACCCAAAGTCAATATTTGAACCCAGGCCCTCTGACTCAAAAATACAGTTTTCTTTGCATGACACCAGCCTGGATCTTAGTTGGAACAGAGAAGGCAGACTTCTGGGGTCCTACTTAGCCACCTGCTCCACTGCCAAGTGACTACCTGCCCCACTAGAAAGAAAGGGAAGGAACTATGGGGTTGGGGGCTTGGATAAAATACATACATTTCTCTGGAGGGTAGGAAAAGCAGAAGATGAAGGAGGAGATGTAGTGAGCCCTTTGCTCCCTGAAACAGACAAACAAGCCGGGTCTGGGTGGAAGGTTCTTCTCTAGGTCCTTATCACTTTTCAAATCATTTGTTCTTTTTTAAAAGACCCTGCCTTCTTTTTTTTTTTAACCCTTACCTTCCGTCTTGGAGTCAATACTGTGTATTGGCTCCAAGGCAGAAGAGTGGTAAGGGCTAGGCAATGGGGGTCAAGTGACTTGCCCAGGGTCACACAGCTAGGAAGTGGCTGAGGCCAGATTTGAACCTAGGACCTCCCGTCTCTAGGGCTGACTCTTAATCCACTGAGCTACCCAGCTGCCCCCTAAGACCCTGCCTTCTGTCTCAGTATCCATTCCAAGACAGAAGAGTGGCAAGGGCTGGGCAATGGGACTTAAGTGACTTGCCCAATCATTTTGTAAAAAATATTTTGTAAACCCTAAAATGATAGATTAAGTACCAGTTACTCTTGCTATGACCTCAAATCCGCTAAACTGGGGGTTCTTAACCTTTTCTATGTCACAACTGCCTCTGGCAGTCTGCTGAAATACATAGGCCTGGGCAGCTGGGGGTGGCTCAGCTGCTTGAAAGCCAGGCCTAGAGAGAGGAGGTTTCAGGCTTCAGGTCTGACCTCAGACACTTCCCAGCTGTGTGACCCTGGCCAAGTCACTTAACCCCCATTGTCTAGCCTTTACTGCTCTTTTGCCTTGGAACCAGCACACAATATTGATTCCAAGACGGAAGGGAAAGATTGGGGGGGTGGGGGTAGGGGAGCTATACAGATCCATTTTCAGAGCAATATTTTAAAATGCACTAAATAAAATACATAGAATTATAAAGGAAACTGGTTACATTGAAATAGTCATCAAAATGGTTTTTAAAAGTGAGTTCATAAATTGACTAAATAAATTAATTTAAATTAAATAAGTAAATAAACAAACAAACGAATGAATGAATGAATGAATGAATGAATGAATGAATAGATAAATAAAGTAAGCCCATGCAGGCTCAGGTTAGAAACCCCTAGCAGTAGATGACCCACAGCAAACACAAACGTGGTCCCTGAGATCCCAAGCCAGGCCTGCGGAGAGCCAGGGCCCTGGATCAAACAGGAAGGGAGTGCCATGAGCCTGGGCCAGAGAGGAGGCTGGGGATGGCTCACCGTAGGTGGCGGCATTGAGAGAGAGACACAGGGAGCCCCTGCAGCACTGCAGGGAGCACAGGTCCTGGCGGAGGACGGTGCCGTTGGGCGTCATGCATGGTGTGGCATCGCCGCTGCCCCTGGTGCACTGCTGGCTGCACCGAGCCATGTAGTGGGTGGGGGTGAATTGGTAGAGCTGGGAATAAAAGAAGGTTGTAAGGAGGTGGTCCCCAGGGAGGCCAAGGGGGGTTCGTCTGAGTTGTGGAAACCTGCCCCATATTTCTCCCTCTATTGCGCCCTCATCCACAAATCCCTGACCTTCCCTTCACATACCCCCAGCTCAAAACAATTGAGCTCACATTTATATTCCAAGCAAAATCCCCCCAACACTCACCCCCAGCTCAAAGTAATATTCCTTCTCCTCACAAGTATCCTGAATCAGAGGCAGCTACTTGGCTCAGTAGATTGAAAACGAAGCCCAGAGACGGGAAGTCCTAGGTTCAAATCTGGCCTCAGACACTCCCTAGCTGGGTGACCCTGGACAAGTCACTTGACCCCCATTGCCTAGCCCTTACCGCTCTTCTGCCTTGGAACCAATACACAGTATTGTTTTAAGGGTTAAAAAAAAAATAAGTGTCCTGTCTCATCTACTTCCCAGCTTATAGAAAAAGCACCCCCAATTCCCACTCCCCCGCAGATCACCCCATTCCAACCCAAACTGCCCCATTTCTCTACTTCACAGCGACCCTTCCCCCAGCTCGTACTCACAGCCTCACCTCACAGTACTGTTCTCCATCCTTGCAGTCCAAAGTCAGGTTGGCGTACTTGGCTCCCTGATAGCACATCTCCCCTCTGCAGTGAAAACTGTGGCAAGCCTGAGGGAAGACTGGGCATCAGAGAGATGTTCCCCTCTGCCCCCACCCCAGCCATCAGGGGGATCCACCCGCTGCCAGCCTCCTCGTAGCCAGACGTACCTGGGTCCGGCTTGAGGCAGGGGTCAACTGGGCGTTCACCAGGCTCTGGGCAGTAAACCAACTCAGTGGGAGGAAAACTGGTAGAGAGGGAGACAATGGGGGTTCAAGAGGGGGGGGACCACTCATGGGGGTACAAGACACTGGGTCAGGGAACAACCAATGATTTGAGGGGGGCATGGAAGATCACAGACTCAAGTGAACGAAGGTCCTTAGCTTAGGAAGGGTGACAACCAGGGGAAGTTTGTTGGCCAAGCAAAGTCATAGGGTCAGAAAAAAGATTGGGGTGTCACAGTGAAGGGGTGACAACCAGGGGAAATTCGTTGGCCAAGCAAAGTCATAGGGTCAGAAAAAAGATTGAGGTGTCACAGTGAAGGAGGTGACAACCAGGGGAAATTTGTTGGCCAAGCAAAGTCATAGGGTCAGAAAAAAGATTGGGGTGTCACAGTGAAGGAGGTGACAACCAGGGGAAATTCGTTGGCCAAGCAAGGTCATAGGGTCAGAAAAAAGATTGGGGTGTCACGGTGAAGGAGAAGGTCGTGGAGGAAGGTGGAGGTCACAGAGGGAGGGGAGAGTCTTGGATCAATGGCAGTCACAAAGTTGAGGAAAGGCCATGGGAAAAGAGAAGGTCTTGGGTTCAGCCACAGGTTATGTCCACTTAAGGTAAAGAGATGTTATACAAAGTCACAGGATGGGGACACTCAGTCACACAGTCCCAAAGGGCTCATGGTAAAAAATAACAGGGTACCTCTGAGGACCATCATGCTGCCATTACCACCAGCCATGTTCAGTCAGTGATGATCGGTCCCTGGAGAGTGTGAATGACCAGCGCTGGGGGACCCTGGTGAGGACTAAAAAGAGATTAATTCCATGGCTATCATCCCACTTTTCAGATGAGGAAACTGAGGACTAATGAGGGCAAAAAACAGATTCTGCTCCTCCCTCTTGCCCTGGTTGCCCCTCACCAAACCCAAGGCTTCCCCTGGAAGGTGACTCTACCCTCAGAGGAGGGGGATGAAGAAAGGGCAGGAGGGGGATATCCCAGCGACTAGAAATTCACCGTCCTTCCCTTTCCCATCCGTGTTGTCACCAAAGACTCCCTCGGCCCCACAGCCTAGGGCATCAGGGGAGCAGCAGCTGCTGTGGTTGTCATGGTGATGGTGGCCTCCATCCCAATGTCCCAATGCCCCAGTGTCCCAGCTCCAGAGCAGGTGGCAGGAAGGAAAGACCCAGGCATCCTGTGGCTCTGGCCAGGGACTCATTTGCCTTCTACTCAAACAGTGTGAGGAGGAGCAGGGTTTCGGGGTGCAGGGTTTAGGAGCATGGCTTCACAGGCTCATCACGCTCCTTTAGCCAGACCCCGGCAAAAGTTCTGTAGCAGAGGGCAGGAGGGTGCAGCAGAGGTTTCTATGAAAGGAGGGATCTATTTTTGGTGGTGCTGACAGGGCGAAGGGACGGTGGAGCCTCTCTGTATTTGAGCCCCTCAGTGTTTCTGTTTTGTCAGGGCTGTCCACTGTCCCCTCCTACTTAGCTGTGCCATCCAGGACAATGAGGGCACCCAGATGCCCCCTCCCCAAAAGTGAGGTCAGAAAATGGACCAGAGTTCCTCAAGATCAGATCTGTGATGTAGTTCCCCAGAGGGACAGTGGGACAGGCTAGATCTCCTAGAGCCGCTGTCTGGGTTCCCCAGGCAGGTCAGACCCTGTCCTAACCTGGGGCCAATGCACCGAGAACACCACTTACCCAAGGTCTCTCCCTCTCCTCTGGCACTAAGCCTGGTGAAATCTCCCTGAGGCCACAGTTCTCCCTCCACCTTTCTGTTCCTAAGCTGGGCTCCGTCTCCTGTCAGACTCCTTACAGGAGGGGCAGCTAGGAGGCACCGTGGCTAAAAAGTCAGGAGGACCTCCTAGCTATGAGACACCTTGGGTGAGTCATTTAACTCTGCCTCGCCCTAGCGCTTCTGTCTTAGAGTTGTTACCAAGGCAGAAAGTAAGGCTTAAAAAAAGGGAGAGTCTATAAAAAGCTCTGAGGACCCAAGCTTGGTGTACGGGTGATGGTCAGATAGGGTTTGCTCCCCAATTCCAGGTCCTCTCCTCATCCTCTGAGAAGCTCTCACACCGTGTCTATCACTCACATTTTGAACCCGATCTCCTCAAGCCTCGGGCTGCCCAGGGGCCAGACGGAGCCCTCAGCAGGACCCCCTGATTTAGAGAGCTCCTGTGCTTTGAGCCCCAAATCATTGAGCCCCCAAAGCGAAAGCCTCTCCGCCACCAAGAGAAAGAAGCCTAAGGGACGCCCTCTTCCCTCCTATCCAAAGGGTAGACCACAGCAAGGGGAGTTTCCGCTGGTCCCTTCCTCTAGGTCGTGCTAACAGGGCAGATTCCATCCCCAGCCCTTCGCTTCCTCGGGTAGCCAGACTCCAAGCCCCTTCAGTGGCCTTTTGGACTCATCGAACTCGAGCCAGAGCAATAGGTCAGCCAGGGAGGCGGTCGCAGGCAGAACAGAGACTTGGTGGCTCCTTCCCTGCTCTGGGTGGTGGACCCAGCTCCCCGGCCCCATGTATGTTGGCAGGACGAGGCAGCACTGGGGATGCCTAATGCTGGCCGTTAAATGATGATGGGGACTGGGATGGGGCCGGAAAAAAGCTATTTCTGTTCTTCTGGCCATTAGGGCAGGAAGCTCCTTGGATAAATATTGCTCCGGCCACTGGTGATGAACGGTCAGTCAGCCCCAGCCTCTTTCCTCTCCCTGATTACGGAGAATTCAGGCCAAAGATTCGAGGAGTAACAGGGTGGATCTCCCATCTCATCCACTTTGTATTTTTCAGGGACCTTCAGAGCATCTAGAGGCAGGGACCAAGCTCCAGGAAGGTCTTTGGCACAGTGATGAGGTCCTTGGGATGGGATGGGCACAAGGGACGGACTGACCCTGTCCAGTAAGTCTGGGCCAGCCACTTTCTGACCCATGTAGATGTGGCTTGTGTGAATCGTTGGGGGTCACGGTGAGGAGAAACTGAGGTGCTTAGAAGCAGCTCTTTGGGGTACTTGGATCTGTATTCCTGGAGAAAGCCCAATTCTTTCCCTCCCTTTTTTACATGGACTCCAGCTCTTCCCCCCTCCCTCAGCGCAGCTCGGCAGGGGCTGTAGCCCACCTACCTGGGGATGTGAGGGCAGTGGTCCCCGCAGGAGTCTGGCCTGAGAGCTCGTACAGGGAGGCTAAAACCCAGGGAGCCACTCCTCATCCCCGTTGCTTTCTGACGTCGCCGAGGACCCCATGGGGGCTAGAGATGAATCATGGCTGTACAGTTGATCTCCCCACATCCACCCCTAGAGAAAACTCAGGGGAACTCCTGCCTCTTAGTCAGAGCAAGGGGCCTTTCTTTATTCCCCCTTCCTGCCATCAGTCAGCAAGTGCTTTTCCTGGGCTGAGCCAGAAATCTCAGAAGGAGGATGATGGGGAGGGAGGCCTGGGAAGAAGGTATCAGAGCTCACCTGGGAGATGGTCTGCCTCTTCCCAGGACCCTGAGGATGGGGACTGGAACAGAGCTCTAAACTCAGGGCTTCTCCATCTTTTTATTTTATTATTTTTTAAAATCCATACCTCCTGCCTTAGAATCAACGCTGTGTTGAAGGCAGAAGAGTGGTAAGACCTAGGCAATGGGGGTTAAGTGACTTGATCAAGGTCACACAGCTAGGAAGTATCTGAGGTCATATTTGAACCCAGGACCTTCTGTCTCCAGGCCTGTCAACTCAGGGCTTCTTCATATTTTTTGTATCCTCTGACACCTGAAACCTCTGAAACTGTGTTCACTTTGCTTTGGATAGAGCTGAAGAGAGTGTTCCTTAGGCTCCTTTCTCTTAGTGGGTGTGAATCTTGGCCTTGGGATCTCAATGACTTTGGGCTCAAAGATAAGGAGTTAGAATTTATGGATCCCTTCCCAAAATAATTCTTTTAAATGCTTAAAATACATCCTTTCAATACATAATTTAAAATATATAAAGTTTTAATAAGAATGAAATACAGTTGTCAAAAGAAAAAAAAAACCCTACCATCACCAAATTCATGGCCTCCAGGTTGAGGTTGAGCTTGTGTTTATTTTCTTTTAAATCTTTACTTTCTGATTTAGTAACAACTCTAAGACTGAAAGGCAAGGGCTAGGTAAATGGGGTTAAGTGACTCCCCAAGCATGTCACCGAGCTGGGAAATCTCTGGAGCTCAATTTGAATCCAGGGCCGCCCAACTCCAGACCTGCTGTTCTAACCACTGGGACACCTAGTTACTGTTGCCCCCTCAACCCGAGATTGAGTTTAAATGCACACTGAAGCCTCTAAGAAACAGTGGTGGGTAGTAAACCTACCCTGGACCTGGAGTCAGGAAACACGCGGTCAAATCCCAGCTCTGCTGTTGCTTAGCCAGACAGCCATGGATGAGTCACCAAATCCACTTCTCCAAAGTTTTGTTCCCTCATTTAAACAAACAAACAAAAAAAAGGAATCATTGGCAGTGCCCACCACACAACGGGCTGGGAAGAAAATGTTTCATCAACCTCAAAGTGCTGTGGAAATCTGTCATTCTTCTTCCTTGCTTGAAAGATGTGGGGAGGTTAAGGTTCTGAGCTTCAGCTTTTATTTTATGGTTTTTATCATGGCAATAGCTACAACAGATACTTTTTGTGTAGGCCCTGAATTTTTTCCTTGTGAAATATTGCAGAATTTTTTTCTAACAAGCTTTTATTTTCTCTCCTTCCTTCTTCGCCCCTTCCCCACTGAACGATAAAAAATTAAATTAAGTTAAAAAGCTCATAACAACAATAACAAAAAAAAGGCTAGAGGTCAGGGACTGTCCTTTCCTTATTCTGGATCCCTAGTGCTAAATGTAGCATCTGGCACAGAGTAAGCATTTGATGCTTGATGACTGACCCATTGACCTAGAGATGGGTAGGAAAGAACAAGGCTGGGCAGAGACTAGAGATGGGAAAACACGGGGAGAAGAGTACTAGGCAGAACAACCCTGGAACTCTACCCTTCCCCTGGCTCAGTTTCTCTCATCAGAGCTCTTCACTGACCCTTCCAGCATAGACAATCATGATGGGATATGGGGAGTAATGTGTGGGAGAGTAATGAGGGGGAGTAGAGTTTTGTCTGAGATGGGAGGCATAGACCCAGTCAGAAGGGAGTGAAGTAGTAGAATTCCTGCCATTCCACAGAAGAAAGAAAGGGCTTTCGTGGCCAAGAAGGTCAGTCCCAAGTTTTGTCTCTGGCTTTGTAAAAACCATTATCAGGGGCAGCTGGGTGGCTCAGTGGATAGAACACCAGGCCTAGAGACAGGAGGTCCTGGGTTCAAATGTAGCCTCAGATACTTCCTAGCTATGTGATCCTGGGCAAGTCACTTAATCCCCAATGCCTAGCACTTATTGCTCTCCTACCTTAGAACCAATACACCATATTAATTCTAAGACAGAAAGTAAAGGTTTGTTTTTAAAAAAAATAAGAAAGAGAGAATGAGCAAGAGAGAGGGAGAGAGAAAGAGAGAAAGGAAGAAAGGAAGAAAGGAAGAAAAGAGAGAAAGAAAGAAAGAAAGAAAGAAAGAAAGAAAGAAAGAAAGAAAGAAAGAAAGAAAGAAAGAAAGAAAGAAAGAAAGAAAGAAAGAAAGAAAGAAAGAAAGAAAGAAAGAAAGAAAGAAAGAAAGAAAGAAAGAAAGAAAGAAAGAAAGAAGGAAAGAAGGAAAGAAAGAAAGAAAGAAAGAAAGAAAGAAAGAAAGAAAGAAAGAAAGAAAAGAAAGAAAAGAAAAGAAAGAAAGAAAGAAAAGAAAAGAAAGAAGGAAAGAAAGAAAAGAAAAGAAAAGAAAAGAATGTAAAAATAGACTTGAATCCAGGACTTCAATCCCCAGAAATCTTTGCTCCACTTCCCCAGAATGCCCTCTAATTACCCTGAATTCTCACCTGGGCCGAGAGCAGATGGGGTATTTAAACCTGGTTGTGAATAGGCTCGCTCTCTTTTCGACTTCCATTTTGGAGCAGACACGTCTCTTTCATGATGTGAGGTTATCTTGTCTAGGCCTCTCTGGCCTAGGTATTTGCTTTCTTATTCTGTATTTTCTTTAATCCTTAATCTTTAATAAACCTCATAAAAAATATAATACTCCTTGCAGAGATAAACAAATTTCTACCTGCTTCAGTTTCCTAAATTTTAGAAAAGAAAAGAAAATTATTACCATAGCAGCAGGTACTAAATTTGGGGTTAATTTCCAACAACAACAACAAAAAAAAAACTTCTCTAGTCCCCAACTCTGTCCTTCAGAAAGATACTTGAGAATTCAGATGGAAAAATGGCTTGGGGTGGGGGTTGGATAGAAACATCTGTCTGGGGCCTTTGGGGGATCCTTCCCTAGGAGGAACATGGAGGCATTACCATAACAATCTCCATGACGATGCCTTAGCTGTTAAAGTAGGGTAAGCAACCAAATGGCTCAGTCAAAACTACCCCAGTTATTAACTGGGTGACCCTGGGCAAGGTAACCTCAGTTTGCCTCAGTTTCCTCAACTGTAAAGTGGGAATAATAACCATCTTCTTTGAAGAGTGGTTATGAGGATCCAATGGGGTAATATTTGCAATGATATCTGTAAAGTGGATGGAACATAGGCAGCACTCCATAAATCCTCTCCTCATGCAAAGTCACGTAACTTCTCCCTGTCTCAGATCCCTCATCTGTAAAATGGGGTGAGAGGGGGATTGGGTGGGGGTTGATCATAATCACAACTACCTCCCAGAGTTGTGAGGATCAAATGAAGCAACATACATAGCTTTTCCTCCCCCTTTACAACACTTACCTTCTGTCTTAGTATCAGTTTGTTTGTTTGTTTGTTTTTTACTTTTATCTTCTGTCTTAGAATCAATACTAAGTAATACATGTATAACCCAGTGGAATTGCTTGTCAACTCTGGGAGGAGGGAGATAACATGAATCATGTATCTTTGGAAAATGTATGTGTAAATTTGATATTGGAATAAAAGAAAGATAAAAATTTAAAAGAATCAGTACTAAGTAGGGGTTCCAAGGCAGAAGAGCAGTTAGGGCTAGGCATTTAGGCTTAAGTGACTTGTCCACTGTCACATAGCTAGGAAGTATCTGAGGCCCAATTTGAACCCAGGACCTTCCTCTATCCACTGAGCCGCCTAGCTGCCTCCTTAGTGTCAATTCTAAGACAGTAGAGCAGCAAAAGCCAGGCCATTGGTCTGGGGCTAGATTTGAACCCAGATCCTCCCAACTCCAGGCCTGATGCTCTATCCACTGTGCTACCTCACTGCCCATCAATATCTATAGACCTGAAAGCATTATATCTAGCTCTTAGGCGGGGAAATCAACCTAGGACTGCCCAAGTGAAGGGAAATGACAACCCTGTTATAGTGTAGGTGGGACTCACAGTCTTTATAACAGCAATCAACAAAGCCCCTTCCTTGGGGGGCAGAGCTGTGTGTGACGGTGATCAAGAGCTTGTATTCCTCAGAGAAATGAAATCAAAGGAAAGTAACACGAAGATCAATCTAAGAAAGCCGGTATAATCTAAATCTAATAGATGTCCACGGATTGGGGCAGGGATTGTCTTTTGTCCCACTTTGGAACCCTAGCACTTAGCTCAAAGCCTGGCACATCATCGATGACAAATAAATCTTTATCAATTGACCCAGAATCAGAAGACCGAGATCTGGATCCAAATCAGATAAATCCCTTCCCTTTGCCAAACCGATCTTCCTAACCCATAAAAGAAGAAAAATAATACTCATCTCCTCAACTCAAGGAGCTGGAGAACAAGGAAAGCGCTGTAAAGAATTTGAGCCACCATTTAAGAATAGAATCTTGGGTCAGTCAAATTTTATCTTTGAAGCCCCATTTCCTGTCTATAAAAATCCAAGAGTTAACCAAACATGACTTGAATATTAATTCCCTCCATGGCCTCCCCTATAAACAATCATCTAGTCTCTGCTTGCTGGGAACTCCTTCCCTTCTGGTATCCCACATCTCCTCTGGACAGCTCTAATTCTGTTGTTTTTTTTTTTAAACCCTCACCTTCCGTCTTGGAGTCAATACTGTGTATTGGCTCCAAGGCAGAAGAGTGGTAAGGGTAGGCAATGGGGGTCAAGTGACTTGCCCAGGGTCACACAGCTGGGAAGTGTCTGAGGCCAGATTTGAACCTAGGACCTCCTGTCTCTAGACCTGGCTCTCAATCCACTGAGCCACCCAGCTGCCCCCTGAACAGCTCTAATTCTAAGCATTGGCTTGAAGGACCTAGGTCCAAAGAGTGCCCATCCCACCACATTCCAATGCTTCTCATCCATTCGTGAGCTTGACATTCCTCTCCACCCACCCCTGTCCTGTTGGCTTGCCATCTCCTTAGTTTGCCCAGGCACTGCTTACCCCAGTGGCTCATTAATCAAGCCATCTTGGCTGGCCCAATTAGGCTGAAATATCCATTCATGCTGCTCAAGAGACCATCTTTTCAACAGCTACAGGAACTAATCTATAAACTGCTATTTGGAGAGTGGCCCTTGGGTCCCAGGGAGCCCAGAGGACGAGGGCTGAACTCTCTCTAAGCAGGGCACCTATTAGTATCTTAATATTATTGGTCTCTCTGCCTCCAATCTTCTTCCTAGGTGATTTTCCTACTAGGGATTGCCTCTCTCCTAAGGTTAATTTCCAGTGACTCTTGAGGCTAAAATACAAAACTCCTCTGTTTAGCTTTTTAAACATTATTTATTTTTTAAATAACCCTTACCTTCTGTCAGTGTCAAATCCAAGACAGAAAAGCTGGAAGGGCTGGATGATCGGGATTAAGTGACTTGCCCAGGGTCACACAGCCAGAAGTGTCTGAGACCAGATTCGAACTGTTAAAAAGCTTTTAAATCCCTCCCACAGCCTGGCCCCAACCCCTTTCCAGTTTCAAGTTCCCATGCTTTCAGCTAAAATGGTCTTCTCTTTGCTCCTCACACACATTTCCTGCTTTTTACCTCATGCCTGGAATAAACTCTCTCCTCACCTCCACCTCATAGACTCCTTTACACTGTATAGCTTAACCATCACATTCCCCATGAACTCTTCTCCGATCACCTCCTCCTCCCAAGTGCTAGCATCCTTCCCCTCATCCGCTACCTGTCATTTACCCTGTATGCGCTTGTATAGGATGTACTTGTTTCTACCTCGAATACGAGCTCCCTGAGAGCGAAGATTGTTTCACGCTTTGTATTTTTAACCCCAGCACCAGGCAAGCCCTTTTCCTGCACACTCACTAACCCAGCAGAGAACTGTGGGGTACTTGAGGAGACAACCCAGCATGGGAAGGTTGTGACTCTCATGATGTGTGGCAAGAAAACCGGAATCAGAATTCTGAGTTTAAGTTCCAGGTCCAACAATTCCAGGTTGGATGCCCCTGGACATCCACCTTGCTAAGTCTGTTTCCTCGTTTTATAAATGAGATCTCTGTCAGGTGCCTCATAGCATTACTGGAACAGAAGCACTCGCAACATGGAGAGCCATAGAAATGGGGGCTATCCTTGAATATTCGGGTGAATAATACAGATTTTGACCCTGCAAACTGGTGTTTGTCCATCCTATGGAATTCTGGTCTCTTTCCTTTTGTCCAACCCTTAACTCTCCTGAGCTTCAGTCTTGTATCTCTGACTGCCTGCTGGACATCTTAGACTAGATGCCTCAGTCACTTCGAGCTCAACAGCTACAAAGCAGAATTCTTTTGTCCAAAACCTTCCCCCATTCCTAACTCCTCTTCTGCCATCATTTGTCCTTCTATCCTTCTGCCATCTGCCCTTCCACTCCCCCAACCTCACAACCTTGGTGCCCTTCTCAACTTCTCTCTCATCCTCCACCTCTAATATCCAATTAGTTGCAAGGCTAGGTGGTAGAGTGGATAGAGCCCTGGGTGTGGAGTCAGGAAGTCCTGAATTCAAATTCTACTTCACTCACTAGCTGTATGACCCTGGGCAAATTACCACCTCTGTTTCCTTATCTGTAAAATGAGGATACTAATAGCACTTATCTTCTACAGATGTTGCCAGGAAAAATAGCCCAAAGTACTATATAAATGTTAACGATCATATATCCCTTCTCTCCTCTAACAATGTCATCACTCTGGTGCAGACCCCCGTCACTTCAAGCCTGCTACTATTACAGTAGCTTTCTGGTGGATCTCTGCTTCAAGTCTTTCCCCATTCATGCAAATCTCTTACTGGGCTATTGTAGAAGTAAAAATGAATAAATACTCTTAGTATTTAAAAATATATAGGATTTTAATAATAAATCAAAAGAGAGGGAAAAGAAAAAAAAAGGTTCTTTCAGTCAAGTGAGCAGAGCAAAGAGAGCCATAGACTTACACCTGATACACTTTACCAAAAGTACAAGCTCCCAAAAAAGAGCCCTGCAGTGGGTCTCAGCCAAATTTATCTCCCAAGCATCATTAAGTAAAATGAGGATGTAACTTAAAAGGATGCTGGGAATGTAGCTCAGGTGTGGCAAATTTTCCATCTGCACACTATCAAATTGATTTTCCTAGAGAGCAAGACTGACCACATCACCTTCACCCCCATCCCCAATTCAGTGAACTCTGGTGGCTCCCTTTGCTTTCCAAAATCAAATAACATCTCCTTTTAAAAGTCTTTATAAGCTCCCCCCATCTACTTTTCCAGCTTTCTTACCCCTTACTCCCTCTGTCTCTGTACCCTTCAATCCAGGGACTGTGGACCCCTTGCTTTAACTCAGACCCAACTCTCCATCTCTCAGCTCTGTATCTTCCCCTTGGTTGTCCCTCTGCTCATCTCGAGGCTTCCCTAGCTTCCTTTTGCAGTCTTTCTTTGGAGATTTCCTTCTGGGATTCTAATTTTCCACATATATAATAGCTTAGTTTGTACATTGTAGTTTAAATATAATCTCCTCCATTAGACCGAGCTTGAGAACAAAACTGTTTTTTGCTTTCCTTGGTATCCCCAGCACAGCAGATACTTAATAAATGACCATTAACTAAGACCTGAACCTGAGACCCCCAGAAGGGTCCACCCAATGCACTCATGACCATCCTATATTCCTCCTGATATCATAGGAATTCCAGCAGAGTCCATGAGCTAGACCTCAGCTATCCATCACTCTCATCACACAGCCCAACTTCTTTCAAGCTCATCCCTTTCTGTGAGGGGCATCCTTGTTTGAAATGTTTTGGTCTTTTCCTATCCTATCATGTACCTTTCCATTGCCCTCTAGGTGACAGTAATTCCATTTTCAGTTCTTCAGTGACCATTGATGTGTTTAGTAATTTATTGTAGTTATCATCAAGATCTCTCCCATTATGAGAATCACAAGAATGGTGTCTAGGATGTGGTCTGGCCATTGCCATTGGTGGTGGGGGCAAGGCAGAGCATGGCAGGCTCAGACTTGGAGCTGCTGAGGGTAGTTAGAAAAAATGATGGGCACATTTCTTATGAGCTTCTGGAGGATCAGTATGACTATGCCAAAGGAAGGGACCTTGGACATCCAGTTTGGGTTCAAGCATCCCCAGGGGCAACCTTTCGGAAAGCTCAAGTGCCACAAACCCAACACTCTTTGGCCCTTTCCTGGGGCAGACTACCAGAGTACTGTGAACTTTAAATTACTCCACCCTACTTAGTCTAACAAAATCAAGAATGTCTTGTGAACTTTAGATTTTTCCACCCTACTTAGTCTAACAAAATCAGAAATGTCTACACCCATACTTAAGGATTAAGTATTTAGGAGGATGGCCTTTGATAGACATGTGCTAGCAAATGACAAATCAGAAACAGCTCACAGACCCCTGGGCTGTCCTAAGTCAAGCTTAAGCTACCATTGGTACAGATGAGACACAGGAAAGTGATGTAAAACCGTCTATATACTTGGCATCACTTCCTCTCTCGGCTCTTTTTCCAGAGAGGTGGCTCTGGCTGGCAGCTAGGCATTCCAGTATCTTGGCATGGTGGCAGCTATTGTCCAGTTTGGCAATGAGTTTTCCCTTGATACTATACTGGGAGAAGCTGAGTAGCTAGTTCAGGTTCAGTTATCTTAGCTAAGCCCTCTTGGAGTTTAGGCTGATTCCTTTCTCCTTTACCTTCCAACACTATCCTCTTAAAAGCGACTAATTT
Organism: Monodelphis domestica; assembly: GCF_027887165.1. Lineage (NCBI taxonomy): Eukaryota > Metazoa > Chordata > Mammalia > Didelphimorphia > Didelphidae > Monodelphis > Monodelphis domestica. The sequence continues at coordinate 364,825,618 of NC_077230.1, forward strand.
GAACTCCCCCTGGCACAGGCCAGGAGGGAAAAAAATCCCACACTTTTCCCCTCTCCCTTCTCCTTAATTTCTTTCCTCTATATTAACTAAAATCACCATAAATTTCCAGCTGACTTGGGTATTTTTGGGGGGGATATCCCCCGGCAACCAAAAATTAACAGTTTAGGTCACGACCCTAAAATTATCCTTACAGTACCAAACCCTAAAGTAGCATCATCAGCCCTGCTCAACACCCCAGAGCTCCAAGAACTCTGGAGGGAGAGGGCCAGTAGCAAACCCAAGTCAATACCCACTCCTCTGCGGGCACTATGCCACAGGAACTGCAAACATGACAGTCTTGGCAGCAACACTGATTGTGTGGTTAAGGTCTGTCTTGGAGGTAGCCTGAGTGGGGTTTGAATTCTTCCAGCTGTTGACACTACTAGCAAATCACTTCATCTCTTTGAGCCTAGAACACGTAGAGGATAGATGTACCGCCCACTTCATAGGATTATAAAGATACAATTTTAAAAGTATATAAAATGTCCTTGTGAACCTGAACCTTAAAACATTATAGATGGGCAACTATTATTCTGCAAGGTGGAAGGCCAGACTCAGATGCACACAGCCATCCACTGCCAAGTCCTCCAGTAAAGGAGTAGATGGGCCTGGAAGAGGCCCCAGAGGCTCCTGGGGCTTTGAAGAGCAGGAAGAGATGTGGGTTTATAGCTTGTAGGAAACAGTTGAGAGAAACTCTAAGGATCAATCACGGCTGCATTTTACGCTTGAGGAGACTGAAGCCTAGAAGGGGAAGATGTTGCTAGTAAATAGCAGAGTGGGGATTCAATCCCAGAGTAGGATGATCAGAGCTTTAGAGATAGGAGCTTTGGAAATGACTCAGGTCAATCTTCCCCCTCCAAAACCCATTTTACAGATGAAATTGAGGTTCCAAAGAGGAGAGACTATGTTGTCAAATTCCCATTTGATGGAATATGGAATGATGGATGGCTGAGCTTTATCAGGAGGAAGAGACGATTGTCAGTTAGCAGCTTCCTAATTGAAATTGGAGAATTCAAGACACATTTATTAAATGCCTATTGTTTGTAAGGCAATTAGATGCTTGTCCAAAACAAGGTAAGCAAGTTCTTCCTGGAAGGAATGCTAGAAGACCCTTATAATATTTTGCTGAGCAGCTTCCAGGTGAGCAGGCAAGGCCAATAGCAATCTTTCTTTCAAGTTGATGGATCCATTGCAATGCCTTCCAACAAGAGGAAGGACCAGAGAGTGAGAATTTTATTTCCAACAAGGATGGAGGGCTGAGGAAAATATTTTGGTATCCTGAAAAGAAGGCATGTTTGTTTTTGTCATGGTCAAGGGATTACAATTGCCCTCAAAGCCATCCTCCTAGAAGAGGATGTAGAGGCTGGGAAAGATCTTTCTTCTCTAAGTCATCAGGGAGAACCAAGTGTTCTTTGAGATTAAAAAAATAAAAAAAAGAATAAAGGGCTATACAGTAAAAACAAGAAAAGGCTCTGAGGAGCAACAAATCAGACTGGTTTCAAAAAAGTGAAGAGCATTTCAACTTTTTATCTGTATTACCATTTCCCAGTTCTTAAATGATTGATTGAACAGAAAGATGAGTTAAGTTAAAGATCCCAGGCTTCCTGTACAAGGGGAAAGGGCAGCTGCTGGTACTAAACAAAAGGATGGGGCTCCTGAGATGCCATCAGAAGAGAGGAGAGCAGCAGACCCCTGAGGAGGGGTACTGAGGCAGCTCTTTATTGACTTCCCATTAATGACAGAGAAGTCTGCTGATTTCTGATAAGCATTCTTTCATCTTTTTTGATCTCTGACCCTCTAGTCTAGACACAGGAAAGTAAAGAAACTATGGCCCTCAAGAAATGGCTTCCCTTCCTAGCTGTGTGACCCTGGGCAAGTCACTTGACCCCCATTGCCTAGCCCTTACCACTCGTCTGACTTGGAGCCAATACACAGTATTGACTCCAAGACGGAAGGTAAGGGTTAAAAAAAAAAAAGAAAGAAATGGCTTCCCTATCGGGCTTTAGAACACGTCACATTCAAATCAAGGCCAGTTTTATTTTTTTTGCAGAACCTTTTTTAATATAAAATGAATGTTTAAACATATTTCAAATCTTCACTATGTCCACATTTCTTGTCTTCACAAGACATGCTAGAATGTTACATCATGTAGCAGAGTCTTTGGGAACATGTGCTTGTGTAGAATAGAAAAATGCCAAATCCTGGGATGCTGAATCAGTCACAGAACTTGTCCCCAAGCCACTAAAGCAGTCCCTGGCGTTTCAAGTCCTCATATGTCTTCTTATTCACAACATTTCCACTGGAATCCTCATACTCCTCCTAAAAAAAAGAGGGGGGAAGGAAGAAGTGGTTTATCAACCCTGGGAAAATGAACATTTGTTATGTTTGGAAATGGCCTCAGGTCACTTCTGGGAAATCTCAGGGTGAGTGAGTGAAACACAGCTGCCCTTTTGAACTCTAGCAACCCTCACTTCTTGTTTGCCTTAATTTCTGCACTCCTCCAAATCCAAGAATGGATGCCTTCTTATCCATAATTACACTTACACAGGAGCCAGCCCATCATTGGATACCCCCCACAAAGGGAAATCATAGCATTCAGAACTTCTGGGGCAGGGCTTCTTAACTCAGTGTCCATAAACTTGGCTTTTAATACTTTGATAACTCTGCTTTTGTTCATAATCCTTTGCATATTATTTTACACATTAAAAACGTTCTGAGAGGAAGTCCATAGGCTTCACCAGACTGCCCAAGAGATCCAAGACACAGAAAAGGTAGAGAACCCACCTGAAAGGCAACTACTCTCAATTTATGTGGCTACCCAATCACTTTGGTAAGGCAAATGACTTGCCCAATCACTGCCGAAGACCCTAACAAATCCTTTCCAGAAGTAATGAAAAGAGGATACAGTTTTTGAAGGAAAAGTCAATGAGGTGACTTCTGGTTTTATGAAATACTTCAAGAATTCGTGATTTTATTGTTGTGAGCACTCCCTCACAATTGAGAAGCACTAGGGAAGCAATCTTTATGAATTGTTACAGCTGAAAAAATTCACCTCTGTGGTGACAAGCTTGTCCTAATTTAGCTATTAGGCCTTGGATGCCAGATGCAGAACCTATGCACCACTAGGCCCCAACCAGAAACCTCCCGTTTTGTGGGACTCGGCAGAGCCTCTGAAAGCAAAGGGTCACTTCCATGCCACAGTGAGATACTGAAAGAAGGCAACAGTGAAGAGTTACCATATATCTCAAGCAAACTCCTAATTCATGTCAGAAACCAAAGGATGCACATTATCCGATTACAAACAATATATCTAAAACTATTTAGCTTCAAAACTATTTTGGACTGCTGCCAGGACTTCAATGACCATGACCAGAGAATTACTGCTCCAAAGGAGCAAGGCCAGATCAATGCCTACAGCTTCCTGATAAAGAAACTATGGGTTTTTGCTGCTTAGTAGTATACTTAACTCCAACACTGATTCTCAAATATAGCCACTTACCTCCGTATCGGGCTGCCACCGCTCTGAAGCCTTCTGCAATTTCAATTTGGCCCATACTGCAAAACAATCACTCAATTAATATTAATAGTATCTAGGGGATGCATGGGACTAGAACCCCCAGTTCTACTGCAGAATCCAAAAGCTACATCTGTTTGGAACCTTGATGTAGTAAAAATAATAACAGTTGACATTAATATGGCGTTCTAAAGTTTGCAAAACCCTTTCAACTCTGTAAAGTAGTTTATTTAAGTTCCCTATCCTAGCTGTGATTTCATTGGCACACAGAATTAATTCCCTGTGAGGATGGACACTTGCTCTACCAAATTTTAAGTCCTTGAGAGTGGCCTGGAACATGACAGGTAAAGTGTCATGGAAGTTAAATGATAAGGAAAAACTGGCTAATGACCAAAGTGAGGAAGAAAATGGCCATTTCACCTTGGGGTGAGAAAGCTGACTCTACTGTTAGCCAGACATCTGAGGCTGCTCTGCTTTGCCAGGCATGCTGACACATGCTTATAACTCTAACCACTGAGGAGATGGAGGCTAGTGGACATCTTGAGCTTGGGACAAGAGGATTAAAGGTGGTTGAGTCCACACTAAGTTTGATATTAATATGATAGGTTCCTAGGAGCTAGAGGCCACCAGACTGCCTAAAGAGGAACAAACTGTCCCAATGAAACAAAAGTAGGTAAAAGTTCTCATGTCCATCAGTAATGAGAGATGGGTCTGAGGGTAGCCCAAATGCTCCCAGCCTAGCAAGATAGGAAAAAAAGATAAGACTGTTCCACCTTTCATAGGGTTGTATGTTGTTGCTGTGGGGACTGATTCACAACAGGTACCCAAGGTAGTAAATGGTAAAGGGAGTGGGCTCTCAGTCTGGACTAATACTTATGGAGAACTGAGGATTACTTACAAGAGACAGCATCTTCTATCTGGGTCACATTAGCAAAATGAGCTGTATTTGGAATGCCCAAGCACCTCATGCCATGAGCATGGCGCCATTCCTAGAAGAGAATTAGAAGGTCAATGGGAAACAGTAGCCAACTGAACACAAAGCATTGTTCTCCTTTCATCCCTAAATCTTAAAATGCCCCCAATGCCGTTATTTTCTGCAGGAGGCAAGATTTAGAGATCCACAGAGCAACCTGAAGGTCAGAGGTAATATCTTTTTTGGTCTTTAATGGCATTGATGCTATGAAATGCTCCAAGGCAAGCATAAAGTATGGGTACTGAGAAGGCAGAAAAGCCAAGGGAAAAGAAAGAGAAATGAAGAAGGGTAGCTGGGTAATTCAGTGGAAAGCCAGGCTTAAAAACAAGAGGTCCATCAGTGGAATAGACTGGGGGAAAGCGACCTCAGCAAGACAGTATACGATAAACCCAAAGATCCCAGCTTTTGGGACAAAAATCCACTATTCAATAAAAACTGCTGGGAAAATTGGAAGACAGTGTGGGAGAGTAGGAATAGAGCAACACCTCACACCCTACACCAAGATAAATTCAAAATGGGTGAATGACTTAAACATAAAGAAGGAAACCATAAGTAAATTGGGTAAACACAGAATAGTATACATGTCAGACCTTTGGGAGGGGAAAGGCTTTAAAACCAAGCAAGACATAGAATTACAAAAAGTAAAATAATTTTGACTACATCAAATTAAAAAGCTTTTGCACAAACAAAACCAATGTAACTAAAATCAGAAGGGAAACAACAAACTGGGAAAAAATCTTCATAGAAACCTCTGACAAAGGTTTAATTACCCAAATTTATAAAGAGCTAAATAAATTGTACAAAAAAATCAAGCCATTCTCCAATTGATAAATGGGCAAGGGACATGGATAGGCAGTTCTCAGATAAAGAAATCAAAACTATTAATAAGCACATGAAGAAGTGTTCTAAATCTCTTATAATCAGAGAGATGCAAATCAAAACAACTCTGAGGTATCACCTCACACCTAGCAGATTGGCTAACATGATAGCAAAGGAAAGTAATGAATGCTGGAGGGGATGTGGCAAAGTTGGGACATTAATTCATTGCTGGTGGAGTTGTGAATTGATCCAACCATTCTGGAGGGCAATTTGGAACCATGCCCAAAGGGCGATAAAAGAATGTCTACCCTTTGATCCAGCCATAGCACACTGCTGGGTCTGTACCCCAAAGAGATAATGGACAAAAATACTTGTACAAAAATATTCATAGCTGCGCTCTTTGTGGTGGCCAAAAATTGGAAAATGAGGGGATGCCCATCAATTGGGGAATGGCTAAGCAAATTGTGGTATATGTTGGTGATGGAATACTATTGTGCTAAAAGGAATAATAAAGTGGAGGAATTCCATGGAGACTGGAACGACCTCCAGGAAGTGATGCAGAGCAAGAGGAGCAGAACCAGGAGAACATTGTACACAGAGACTAATACACAGTGGTATAATCGAATGTAATGGACTTCTCCATTAGGGGCGGTGTAATGTCCCTGAACAATCTGCAGGGATCTAGGAGAAAAAACACTATTCATAAGCAGAGGATAAACTGTGGGAGTAGAAACACCGAGGAAAAGCAACTGCCTGACTACAGCGGTTGAGGGGACATGACACTGGAGAGACTCTAAACGAAACTCTAATGCAAATATTAACAACATGGCAATGGGTTCGAATCAAGAACACATGTGACACCCAGTGGAATCACTCGTCGGCTATGGGGGTGGGGGGGGGGAAAGAAAATGATCTTTGTCTTTAACGAATAATGCTTGAAAATGATCTTTGTCTTTAACGAATAATGCTTGGAAATGATCAAATAAAATATTATAAAATAAAACAAAACAAAAACAAAAAAAAACCAGGAGGTCCTGGGTTCAAATATGGACCCAGACATTTCCTAGTCATGTAACCCTGGGTAAGACACTTAACCCCAATTGCCTAGCCCTTTTCATTCTAAGATAGATGGTATGGATTTCTTTTTTTAGAAGGAGAAATGAAGAAAAAGAAAGTAAATTCAAAGAAGTATGGGAAATTTTTCTATAAAATTATGTAGATTGAAAAGAAGCCAAAATGAATATATACACCCCCCCTCCCTCCCTCATAAAGAATAGTAAATTACACAAGTGCAATGATACACTCACCACCTATCACAATCACCCTCCCACACTGTTCAGCTTAATTGCTTTTGGGGAAAATAGTGATCAGAGGCTTTGATGTTTGTTTAGTCGGATCTATATATATTATAACCCAGAGAAGTCCATAGGGGAAGGCCCAGCAGGACACCAGCTTCAAAATGGCCAAAGCTCTGACTGTGACCACAAAGGTATGAGGGGACCCTGCCACATTCCAAGCACACTAATTGTCCTTCCTCTTCCCCCTCAACTCCACCTTAAGTCCACACAGGAGATGGCTGTTCATTGTCTCCATTCAAAGATTTTCCCTCCCTTGACTTTGTTTTCAATTGTAGCAGAACAGGCCCCAGAATGCCTTACCGCAAAGTGCCGCTGAAAGGCCTTGGGTCCTCGGTAGGTGTAGTTCCCACAGATCTCACAGTTATAGTTTATATTGAGGCCATGCAGCTTATACAGCCAATAGGGAATGGGCTGGAAGAAACAAGACACAGGATAATAAGAAACTGACTTGTGAAGACAAGGAGAGCTGAACTGGCTCCTGAATAGGGGTAAGCACTCACTTTGCCATCCCAACCCAAGGGCAGGTTTTTGGGGTTGTAGATAATCTCATTCTCTTCATCTTCACTTTCACTCTCACTGATCTGTTCTTCTTCTTCTTCCTCTCTTTCCTCTCCTGTCCGGGCTTGTTTGCGCTGCACATTTTCATGAGTGAGATGTCGCTGTTCCTAAAGAATAAGAGTTAATTAGTAAAAATGCAAGAAAAGTGAAGCCCAATGTAGGAGAAAAAAACAGACACTAATGAATAATAGGTGGAAATGTCAAGTGGTTCAGCAATTTTGAGATGCC